>NW_010965625.1:1263119-1332891 GCF_000463585.1 Tarenaya hassleriana
GTGGGTATAAATCCTTCAGGTTGATCCATATATACTTGTTCCTCTAGATCACCATTCAAAAAAGCGGTTTTAACATCCATTTGATGAAGCTCTAAATCATAATGAGCAACTAAAGCCAATATAATTCTCAAAGAGTCTTTCTTAGAAACCGGAGAAAAGTCTTTTTATAGTCTGTGCCTTCCTTTTGGGTATAACCTTTGGCAACAAGTCGGGCTTTATACCTTTCGATATTACCACGTGAGTCAAGCTTGGTCTTAAAGACCCATTTACAGCCGACTTTCTTTGCACCTTCCGGTAAATCTACTAAGTCCCAGACATTATTATCGTTCATGGATTTTAATTCTTCTTTCATGGCATCAAACCATTTTCCAGAATTACAACTATTCATGGCTTGTTGAAATGTAGACGGATCATTATCAATGCTTAAGTCACATTCATGTTCTAGAGAATAAACCACATAATCATCTGAGATTGCAGATCTCCTTTCCCTTTCAGATCGTCTCAAGATGATCGGTGGTTCATTAATCTCCTCTGGTACCGTGACCTGTTCATTAATAATGTTTTCATTATGTGGGTTTTCGATATGCTGTTGTTGTACTTGAATATCACGAGACGTTGATGCGAATTTCGGTACAAGAACAACAGAAGGGATATCCGGTGTGAAAACGTTATCCCGAATCTCTTCTATGCCAACTTTTCGTGATTCATCACTCCCACTGATTTGACCATTTTCAATGAACCTTGCATTGCCAGTCTCCATAATTCTCGTACTATGATTAGGACAATAAAATATAAATCCTTTAGACTTTTCTGGATAACCAATGAAAAATCCACTGATTGTCCTAGGATCAAGCTTCTTTTCATGTGGATTGTATATTCTTATTTCTGCTTGGCAACCCCAAACATGCAGGTGCCTTAAACTCGGTTTCCTTCCTGTCCACAATTCATAAGGTGTTTTAGGGATTGCTTTGCTAGGAACACGATTAAGCAGATAAGTTGATGTTTTTAATGCATACATCCACAATGAGAGAGGTAAAGAGCTATTACTTATCATGCTCCTAACCATATTCATTAATGTACGATTCCGCCTTTCTGCTACACCATTTTGTTGCGGTGTACCGGGCATTGTGTATTGTGCACAAATACCCTTACTTTCGAGGAATTTCGCAAATGGACCTGGACACTGTCCAGTCTCATTATATTTTCCATAATACTCTCCACCTCTATCAGATCTCACAACTTTAACCTTTTTCTCTAACTGCCTCTCAACCTCATTGATGAACACTTCAAGTATGTTCACAGATTGAGATTTATCATGCAGAAGATAAGTATAACCATAACGTGAGTAATCATTAAAAACATCAACTTATCTGCTTAATCGTGTTCCTAGCAAAGCAATCCCTAAAACACCTTATGAACTGTGGACAGGAAGGAAACCGAGTTTAAGGCACCTGCATGTTTGGGGTTGCCAAGCAGAAATAAGAGTATACAATCCACATGAAAAGAAGCTTGATCCTAGGACAATCAGTGGATTTTTCATTGGTTATCCAGAAAAGTCTAAAGGATTTATATTTTATTGTCCTAATCATAGTACGAGAATTATGGAGACTGGCAATGCAAGGTTCATTGAAAATGGTCAAATCAGTGGGAGTGATGAATCACGAAAAGTTGGCATAGAAGAGATTCGGGATAACGTTTTCACACCGGATATCCCTTCTGTTGTTCTTGTACCGAAATTCACATCAATGTCTTGTGATATTCGAGTACAACAACAGCATGTCGAAAACCCACATAATGAAAGCATTATTAATGAACCAGTCACGGTACCAGAGGAGATTAATGAACCACCGATCATCTTGAGACGATCTGAAAGGGAAAGGAGATCTGCAATCTCAGATGATTATGTGGTTTATTCTCTAGAACATGAATGTGACTTAAGCATTGATAATGATCCGTCTACATTTCAACAAGCCATGAATAGTTGTAATTCTGGAAAATGGTTTGATGCCATGAAAGAAGAATTAAAATCCATGAACGATAATAATGTCTGGGACTTAGTAGATTTACCGGAAGGTGCAAAGAAAGTCGGCTGTAAATGGGTCTTTAAGACCAAGCTTGACTCACGTGGTAATATCGAAAGGTATAAAGCCCGACTTGTTGCCAAAGGTTATACCCAAAAGGAAGGCACAGACTATAAAGAGACTTTCTCTCCGGTTTCTAAGAAAGACTCTTTGAGAATTATATTGGTTTTAGTTGCTCATTATGATTTAGAGCTTCATCAAATGGATGTTAAAACCGCTTTTTTGAATGGTGATCTAGAGGAACAAGTATATATGGATCAGCCTGAAGGATTTATACCCACGGGAAAAGAAACTTTAGTGTGTAAGCTGAGAAAATCAATTTATGGACTAAAACAAGCTTCCCGACAATGGTATCTTAAATTTAATAATACCATTACATCTTATGGTTTCGTAGAAAATATCGTTGATCGATGTATCTACATGAAGGTTAGTGGGAGTAAGTATGCGATTTTAGTCTTATACGTTGATGATATTTTACTTGCTGCAAATGACATGGGAATTTTACATGATGTAAAAATGTTTCTTTCTAAGAATTTTGATATGAAAGATATGGGCGAGGCATCCTATGTGATAGGAATAGAAATATTCCGAAATAGATCACAAGGATTGTTAGGATTGTCTCAGAAAGGGTATATCAACAAAATCTTAGAAAGATTCAGATTGTAAAATACTTTATGTTGATGGTTTTCGATAACTTTATGAAAACTCACCAAAAACTGGATACGGTTTTTGCATAATTCACACAATTCGAAATTAATATACATATCGGATAAGAATTATACCTGAATCCATTTTGCAGCGGAATGACTTTGAAGAACAATTCGGTAAATCAGTTTTATTTGTTTTCTCTCCTTTCTCCCTAACTTTGATAGATTTTTGATGGATTAAAATATGAACCAAATGTCCACTATTTATAGGGTAAGGAGAGGGGAATAAACTTAAATACCCATAAACTTCAACACCATAATAAACTCATTTCCATCATTGTAGTCAAGATCATATTGAAGTTTAAAAACACAAAATTACATGGGTCATTAACATGTTATATTTCCAACATTCTCCCACTTGGCCCTTGTGATGATTTGATGATCTACAATCTTTAGACGCGTACTTTTATATTGTATTTATCTGTCATCGATAACTTTTATTTGAACAACAAACGATTGAATCTTGGCGGTCACACATCATTTTATTTGAATATGATTCCTTCCAAGTATCACAAGCGTTTGTCATCCAAAACCTCTTTTATGGCCAGAAGTAATTATAGAACAATAATGCATATTATCTTTATCACACTTCATATGTACACAAATAATTTAATGATAATATGACTTTCAATATATAACAGAAACAAGACTTTATTGAATTCAAGATATCATATATAATGAGCAATTATTTAAATTACAGCAACGACTTATCTATAATGCCCATACGATCAACATGAGCATTAAAAGTCTTAGGCGGCAGTCCCTTAGTTAATGGATCCGCTATCATAAAATCAGTACTGATATGCTCAAATGATACTCTTTGTTTCTGCACTTCTTCTTTGACAGATAAGTATTTTATCTCCATATGTTTAGCACCTTTCGAGTACTTATCATTTTTCGAGAAGAAGATAGCTGCGGAATTATCACAGTAAATTCTCAGCGGCCTAGCTATAGTGTCGACAATCCTAAGCCCTGAGATAAAGTTCCGCATCCATAAACTGTGAACGGTAGCTTCAAAACATGCTACAAACTCAGCTTCCATGGTGGAAGCAGCGATGACAGACTGCTTTCCACTCCTCCATGATACTGCTCCTCCGGCAAGTAGAAACAAATATCCAAAAGTCGATTTTCTGGTATCAACACATCCAGCATAATCTGAATCTGAATAACCAATGACTTCCAGATGATTTGATCTTCTGTATGTGAGCATATAATCTTTGGTGCCTTGCAAGTACCTTAGAACTTTCTTTGCAGCTTTCCAGTGATTATTATGGTGTTGAAGTTTATGGGTATTTAAGTTTATTCCCCTCTCCTTACCCTATAAATAGTGGACATTTGGTTCATATTTTAATCCATCAAAAATCTATCAAAGTTAGGGAGAAAGGAGAGAAAACAAACAAAAACTGATTTACCGAATTGTTCTTCAAAGTCATTCCGCTGCAAAATGGATTCAGGTATAATTCTTATCCGATATGTATATTAATTTCGAATTGTGTGAATTATGCAAAAACCGTATCCAGTTTTTGGTGAGTTTTCATAAAGTTATCGAAAACCATCAACATAAAGTATTTTACAAGTCCATGTAAATGTCCTTTCTAAATGGAGAATCAAACTTGGGTTGAGAATTTTTTTTCTTCTCTCGTACACGTTGGGTTTTGCGATGGAATGATTACTTGATACAATGGTTCGGACAAGGGTCAGTCTCCGACTCAGACGACACTCGACATTTGTTTCCAAACATAAAAAGAACGTGAATGTAAGAAGGGATAAAGGGAGGTTCTCGGACAATCCAAAGAACACAGCTCGAAGGGGAACTTCCATGCGATCCGTGTGACACACCGAGTCTTTGATCAGACCTCAAGCTCTCAAGTCGCACATTCTAGTAAACCGATGCCTCAGTTTGATGGAACATGTGCTTGTCCTTGGTCGAGGGCAAACACATTCGTAATTTTATGATTCCCATCGTATTGATCCAAAGATGTTGGATACGGAAAGTGTGTCCAACCCTCTCTCACGGTATAAGCTACAAAGTTGTTGGTCCTTATGCGTAGGTTCTGAGCTGGTTGTCGTGTGAGCGGAGGTTCGGAGATTGTTGGCATGATAAGTTCGACTTTTAGTCCATCTTCTGTTTTCGGTTGGAAATGGCTAAAAATCCGTTGGAAATCTGATATTCTAACGAATTTTTAATTGGAGTACGATCTTTGGGTTTCTCTATCCGTTGGATATTTCAACGAACATATCCGTTGGAATTGGACAGTTGTTTTTAATGTCAGCCGCAACTTTCGCTTGAGTTTCATCCGTTGGTTGTTTGTCGCGGTCCACGTCCGAGTCGATGTCCTCTCGTCCTTTGTCCTTATTCATGCATTTGATCCCGTTCCTTGTACGTATCCACCTCGCCCACGGACTTCTCGGATGGTTTGAAGGTCGCATCTTCTAGTTTTTCTGTCATGTAATTCCTGAAAAAACTACAAATTGGGACTCACCAATACAATGCACAATTTGAGAATCAACTTTTTCTCTCCTCTCTTCTGCATTTTCTCGTGCTTTCTCTTGATCCAAACATTTTTCATTATTAATAAAGAAAACTATTTGTCTTATGTTTCAGTCACAACTTGCATGCAGGCTTCCACATCTGTGACAGTATTATTCTAAATTTTAGTTTATTTAATTCTTTTTGTTTCATTTTTTTGGTTATTTTTCAACGGCTTGCACTACAAAAAAAGCGCTAAAATACGATGGACATTGCGACGGATATGTCCTTCGCACTAAAATTAACGACGGCTAACGACAGAATACAGACGGAAAACAATCTGACGTAATCCATAGGTTTCCATCGCAACATAAGACGAACTATTCCGTCGCAAAATCTTTGCGACCGAAAACGAGGGACTTCCGACGGAAGTATACGACGGACTATCCGTCGTAACTATTGGCTACGGATACCGACCGTTTTCTCCGTCGCAAGTGTTACGACGAAAAAGTTCGACGCAGTCCGTCGTTTTTAGCGACGGATATACGACGCACCGTCTCCGTCGTATAGTTAGGTAAGAAACGTGTTTTTTTTGCTCAGAATGTCCGTCGCAAACGGTTGCATTCCGTCGTTGGTTCGGTTGTCCGTCGGTATCCGTCGCAGGGTTAGGTGAAAAACGTGTGCCGACATCCGTCGCAAGTTCGTCGCACATCCGTCGCAATTCTCAAGAATATTACCCCCCACGCGTTTAGATCACCATCGAGCAAGCGAAAAAAAATCCCACCAAACGAAAAACACACAAAAAAAATGTCTTTCAATGCAAGAAGATAGATGTATGAAAGAATAGATCCATACACAAATCAAATATGCAAAGATTTTGAAGAAGGGTTGCAAGCGTTTATGACATTTGTTATAACTCAACCGTCATATATCGAAGGGTCGAAACTTCCATGTCCGTGTGTGAAGTGTGAAAATACGAAATGGCAGTATATTCAGCAAGTCTGGAATCATCTATATCGAAGAGGGTTCATGTCCAAGTATTTTGTTTGGCTAGCTCACGGAGAAACATTAGACACGACGTCTTCATATGGTGTAGTTAATCAAGTCATTATCGATGAGCAACCAAACGAATTTCAACAAGGAGAAAGAAATCCGTATTCAGAAATGGTGTTTGATGCGTTTCCCAATGTCGGTCAACCGTCTTACGGGGAGGAAGAAGAGCCAAATTTCGAGGCTAAAAGGTTCTACGAGATCCTTAATACATCGAGCACTCCAATATATGAAGGATGCATTGAAGGTCTATCGAGATTGTCGTTGTCGTCACAATTGATGAACATGAAGACTGATCACAATATTCCGGAGAAATGTATGGACGGATTTAGTCAGATGTTCAAACAATATCTACCAGAAGGTAATACTGCAACAGAATCGTATTATGAGACGAAGAGTCTGATGCGGAAGTTGGGGCTACCGTATAAAAAGATTGATGTTTGCGAAAACAACTGCATGATTTTTTGGAAGGACGACGAAGGATTGATGCAATGTCGGTTCTGTGGGAAGGATCGGTATCGGCCACGACGAAAAGCATCCAAAAAAGGCAAGTTGATTCCATTGAAAAGAATGTTTTATATGCCTATTACAGATCGATTGAAGAGATTATATCAGTCTGAGAAAACCGCATCACATATGAGGTGGCACAGCGAACATTGTACTCCAGAAGGGGAAATGCATCATCCATCAGACGGGTTAGCATGGAAACATTTCCAACAGGTATTTCCTGATTTTGCTCAAGAGGCTAGAAATGTTTATCTAGCATTATGCACAGATGGGTTTAATCCATTTGGAATGTCGGGTCGGAACTACTCTGTATGGCCGGTGATTCTAACACCGTACAATCTACCACCCGGAATGTGCATGAGTAGAGAGTTTTTGTTCCTCTCAGTACTGGTTCCAAGACCTACACATCCTAGAAGAAGTTTAGACGTGTTTCTTCAACCGTTGATAGAAGAGTTGAATGAGTTGTGGAGTGTAGGTGTCACTGCATACGATGTGTCGGTGAGGCAGAATTTTTTGCTTCGAGCAGTTCTTTTATGGACGATTAGTGATTTTCCAGCTTACTCTATGTTGTCAGGTTGGACAACACATGGTCGTCTAGCGTGTCCATATTGCATGGATGAAACTGATGCATTTTGGTTGCAGCACGGACGAAAAATGAGTTGGTTTGATAGCCATCGGCGTTTTCTACCAAGAAATCACGTGTTACGACGCAACAAGAAGAATTTTCGAAGAAATATAGTTGTTGTTGATTCTGCGCCACTTGAACATACCGGGGATGAAATTTTACTTGAACGAATCGAAGAATGTGTTCGGTCACATGGATTATCTACTACATCAGTGGTTGGTGGTAACGGTCATTTACCGATTGAAGGATATGGTGATTATCACAACTGGCATAAGAAGAGTATATTTTGGGAATTGCCATATTGGAGACATCATAAATTACGACACAATCTTGATGTTATGCATATCGAAAAGAATTTTTTCGATAACATCATTAATACAGTGTTGAACGTTGCTCAGAAAACAAAAGACAATATCAACTCAAGGAAAGATATAGGGTTGATTTGTTCGAGGAAGGATTTGGAACTTACACCTGATGGAAAGGCGCCGGTACCAATTTTCCGTGTGTTTGGAGAAGCGAAGATGAACTTTTTTAGATGGTTACAGGAAGATGTGAAATTTCCTGATGGTTACTCGTCAAATATTTCGCGATGTGTTGACCTCGGAGGAAAAAAGTTAACATGTATGAAGAGTCATGATTGTCACGTCTTCATGCAACGATTGTTACCTATTATATTTATTTAAAAATTTTTGTAATTATAATTATTTTGTTTTTAGGCTCAAAAAGAAGGTATAGAACCGTCGGTTCTACGAGTTCTTCAGGACACACACCGTCGATCGGACAGTACATATGTGAATGAGCGGGTCCAGCAGATCGAGGAGTTGGTGCAGTCCAAGATTGACGATAAAGTCTCCCAGATGGACGAGAGTACTGCTTCTACACAACTCTCGACAACCGAAGTTAACAGCCTATATCTAGAGGTAAATATTTATAAAATTAATAGTTTTGAATTTTAAAAATATATGATTGTATGCTAATTTTTCTTTCATTGTATAGGTTGTCCATCCGGATGCCAAGGGCCGTATCTATGGTGTCGGCACCTTGGCATCTCAACTGGGCGGGGGAGAAACTTCTGCTCCGGCGATTACTCACCATGTCGCGCTAACGCGTGAAGTGGAAGAGTTGAAACGCTCCCAAGAGCGGACGACTGCAGAATTGGCAGAGGCCCGGGCGAAGATCGAGGAGTTCGAGCAACATCGGGAGAAGCTACAGAAGCTCTCCGAGACCGAAGCGAGGATCGTACGCTTCGAGGAGATGATGCAGTGCCTCACACCGTTCATGCCGCCTATATTCGACCAGTATGGCTTTCCGACGACATCTCGGCAGCCAGATGATCCTGAGGACGATCCGGAGGACGCACCCGCCAATCTCGTCAATGATACACCGGTTGATCCATAGACATCTTTGTATTATAACTCTTTCTAAATTATTGTATTATACTTTTTCTGAATTATGAATCTTGTTTTGTTTTTAATTAATTCGTATTTCTAATTTATGAATTTGTTTTTAAAATTAATTTTTAAAATATTAAAATTAATTATAAATTTTTTGTTTTTTTTAATTACTTTTACAACGTTTGCGACGGATATAATCGGTCGTAATCCGTCGCAGTTAAGTGCGACGGACCGTAATCCGTCGTTACGTTCGAAAATCAATAAAGCGACGCTTACACGACGGATATATGCCGTCGGTAAAGTTTGCTACGGATAAGTCAGTCGCAATGTGCGACAAACAGAAACGCGACGGTCTACGACGAACTTATATCCGTCGGTAAACTAACGACAGATAACGACGGAAATTTCCGTCGTACTTGTGCGACGGTTAACCGACTGAAACAAATTTGCGACAGCTCCGTACCGACGGATTTGTCCCCGTCGTGATCCATCGCAAAGAAGCTGTTGCGACAGATATTTGTTCGTTGTGCGATGGATATTTCCGTCGCATATGCATTGTATTTTTGTAGTGTTGAAATTTCTATATCAACTCTACTTTACTCCAAGATTGTTCTCTGTTTAGGAAAATCATTAAAGAAACTCTTTGAAACATTAAATTTGGACGAAAAAAAAAAATCAAGACTATAAACCGGTTCACCAATTTAATCTTAGGTTTAGTTTAATAAAATAAAACAACATAAATTTTGAATATATTTATATGTTAAAATTTTTAATCTTATTTCGGATTCATATGATCCGACATAGCTCTAGTCGGAGAGAAGACCTAGTCTACGATCCAGAGATTGAGCGTACTTTGAGAGACATCCAAAATCAGCAGAGAAGAGAAGCTATGTCGAGGTCAAGTTGTTCGCATGACCATGCGGTTCATGATGAGGAGCATCACGAGAATCAAGAACATATGAATCCGCTCTACGATCAGCAAACCGAGGGCAAAGCTACTTACGTTGCAGAGGAGACTTTGGGTTCTTACATTGCACCGAAGCACACCCAACTCCTATCATGCATCAACAGACCGCCCATAGACAACTTTGAGTTACCGCCACAGTGCATCATGATGTTCAGTCAGACGAGTTAATATATGCACTATTCTGAACTATATATACACATATTTTTGTGGCGTTGAGCTTTTCATTTCTTATATACCAAAAAAGTTCTTACCGATAAGATCTTATCTAATATGTATTTTGGTGATATTTTTTCTCTTATCCCAAGGAAGATGCATTTGTCGAAAGCAAATTCTTAATGTATATTAGAATATAAATATTTTATTTTATAAATCCAGCTTCGAAATTAGCAAATGGTGTGTGGGTTTGTTTGGCAGGGTCCATGTTATTCAACCTTTTTTTTTGCAGGCGGTCAAAAAAGCGCTTTCCTTTAAAAAAATAATAATTTGCTTTGTTTTTTTTATTAGAATGCACCGAATTTGAAGATGTTTCCTGTCCCTATAATTGGAATACTATATTACTATATATATTGTTTTATATAATCCCCGTATGTGAGATGGTGACCGAGAAGATCCCAACGTTTTAACCAAGAAAACCCCATTTTTGGAAGCGAATATATATATGTGTATATATATATGTTGGGGATGTTAAGAAAACAAAAAAGGGATTGAATAGAGAATATATACAAAACCTATGAACTTTCACCCTACCTGGGTTGGTTGGTCATAGTGTAGAAAAATCTAGAATTATAATTTGAAAATATATTATAAATATAGTCTATTCTTCTTTTTTTTCCCCACAAATATAAAGTCTATTCAACAGATTGAATATTTTATGCAGATTGATATTCTTATTATAAAAATAATTTTGTATTATTTTTGGATTTATTTATTTTTTTTATAATTTTTTTTTATAATCCGAAAGTTCACATCTAAACGGTAACATTATTACAGTTTCGATACACTAATAAAAATTCAAAGGACAATGTTATATTTGTTAAAGGTATCTCATGATCAATGTCGTTCCTCAAACAGAAATAAAAATAAACAAGAGTTTGAGGTGGAAGGAGAAGGAACAAAGCAGAGCGGTTAGAAGATCTGCTTTCTCAGCATGTGTCTGAAAGCTTTGTGAACATGTTGTATGGTTTTACGAGCGATGTTCGAGAACAATATCGCTAAAAGCTCTCGAGGAATACAGAGATCATGTATCCAATGGCAAAAATATGTTGGTTAATGAAAACGGGCTTGTGGTCCCGAAGTGGCTCGTGAAGGAACCGAATATCTTTCACCATTAAAGAGCGGTGGTAGCTCTAAACTAAATTGATGACCTATATTGGAAAGGGCTTTCGGAAAGAAAAAAAAAAAATCAACAAAAAAGCTCTTTAAGAAAGGACATGAATGAGGAAAATAAAATACACCATTAATGAAATATCAAGGATATTTACTACGATGTACAACAAACTAAGGCTTAAAACATCTGTTCTTGATTAGTACCTGTGACGCCTGTAACCTATACCACGTTATACAGATTACGCACAATGAACAACGAAAATTATTATTGTAAAATTTCGATTTCGCAAAAATTTAAAGTTATACATAAAAAACAAAAATTGTACAAAAAAACCTTAAATTTCTAACATCCTAAATTCGTAAGAAATAAAAATGAATAAGTTCAAGATTATACCTGAGAGTTCATATATGATTGTGGATTCCAAAATTGAGGGCTTTTTATTTTCTAGGTTTACAAACAAATAGAAAAATATCCTCGCAAAAGAGTTGTTGTAAAAGGTTCTATAATCTATAGATATCATAAGAAATATAAATCACATTAGCCTTGTTCCAAACAAATAAAGATGAAAATATAGTTTTTTCTGCATCACAATTTCACGATTTTTTTTTTCCTGATATAAGTTATAATTGAAGAATAAATAAAAAAAATTATATAGGCTACAATGCATATGATGAACATTATTTATATTCTAGATTATAAATAATGTTAAATGAAAATCCAGTATTTGTGTGGTCCCTCTTATGCATATATTCGTAGGAATGCATATCTCTTCAAGTCGTATACATCAACGTATATGGTTTTTAATACATTTTAATTTTATTTTTAATTTATTTGAAATACGTAGACTAATTCAAGTAAGATTTATGGTTATTTTTTAATAATTGTTTTTCCCGTTTAAAAATATTTTTTTCTATACTATAATTTGGCGAAATAATTTTTTCTAATTATATTGTTATTATAGAATTAATAAAATTATGTACATAGCCTCGATTGCATATGTTAAACATGTAAAGAAATCTTATGAAAATTCTCTAATTTATATTGAACTAGATTATATATAATTTTTAAATAAAAATATATTAAATCTTTGTTTGGTAAATAATCTCTATGAGAGAGAGAAAAGGACATGTCTTTATCAGGAATGTCTGTGTTACAATAATGCAGATGTCGTATGCTGTACAAGTAGGGTTTCAAACGAGCCAGCTCAGATCGTTTTGGACTCGACTTGTTTGGTTCGGATCGTTTTGGGTTCAGCTTGTTAGGCTCGTTTTCTAATGAGTCAGAAAAACCTCGGCTCAGATCACTCACCAGTTTTCCGATCTGAACCAGCCGACTCGTTGAGCGAGAGATATATAATATTTTTTTATTTATATTTATTCTAAATTCAACTATAAATTTAAATAAATACATAAAAAATTAGTAAAACTCCAATATCATTTAATATTTTCAATTATCACCATCATAATAATTAGAATATTTATAATATCATATGAATGATATAAAAAAAAAGAATATAAAATTATATTAGAGTTTTTTTATATAAATTTAATTTATTTTTTAAATAAAAGTCAGATCGTTGAGCAGTTCGCCAGCTCGCCGAGCCAGGCTCATTGAACACGTGTTCAATAAGCCTAACTCGTTAGACTCGTTTTTTAATGAGCTGAAAAAATCATAGTTCATATCGCTCGTTTTCTGGCGAGCCACGAGCCACCTCGCGAGCCAGACTCGTTTTGACACCCCTATGTACAAGTTTATTTGTCTTTGTGCTGAATAGGATCCTCTAAATTATTGTTCTACGACATATTCTCCATCCCTCATGTTACATACATAAATATATATACACAATATGTTTTTTGCGTACATTTTTACTCATTTAATTTTCATATATTATAGTGGAAACTTTTACCCAAAATTTATGGCGTTGAATATTGTCATGTTTTTATGAAAGCTATTTTTAATAGTTTTCTAGTAATTGTACAATATAATTATATATAAAACTTAAATATTATACATTAATTTATCATTGCACTTTAAATCATTTTTTTTCGGATATCTATTTTGAAACCAACGGTCATCCGTATATGATGGTATAATGAATATTATTTAGGGGTGTCAATTTAGGCGCGAAGTTTGACCCGAGCGCACCCAAAAATCATCGGGCTTTGGCCTAAGTTTTTCGGTCTGAAAAAAATTGGGCTGTTGGGCCGGACTCAAATCGAGTTTCGGATCCGATTCGGGCAGTCCAAAAGCCCTATAATTTTTTAAAAAAAATATTCTTAAATTTACAAAGGAATTGAACAGACCGAACCGACCGGTCCTAGTCCGAAGTCTATAGAATTGAGTTTCGGGCTTAGTTATATAGGTCCGAAAAAAATCGAAATGACCCGAGCCTCAAACCCTCGGGCCGAGTGTGAGCTCGAGATGTTCGAATCAAGATGGTCCGATTGATATCCCTAGTATTATTGTGATTCATGTGGAATGATAATTTCGATCTGGCAATGATACGAGAAGGGTTACGACTATTAGTTGGGTTTCACTACAAAAAAATAGCGATATATCAACAGATATTATCAACGGAAATTGTCAAATTGATAACATTTCAACGGATTACCAACGGAAAAATCCGTTACTAATATCAACGGCTATCAACGAAATTGCAATGGATATAGCATCAGAGGTTTTCCGTTGATAATCCATTGACAATTTCAACAGATTATCATATTTTTCAACGCTTTTAAGCAACAGAAAGTAATCGTTGCAAATTTTCAACGGTAAAATTTCAACGGATATCGATCATTGGAGATATCAACGGAAATCCGTTGAAAAATATAGCCATTTTCTTTTCAAGGATTTCCATTGATATATTGATTATATAACCAACCACAACCTCTTCCCCATCACATCAAAATCTCTCAAAATGTCATCTTCTTCCTCAAACCGAAATATCCATGTTTAAAGGCAGTAGATGTATTGTAGAGAAGATCCAATAACCAAAGAAGTTACACCGGAGTTCTGTACTGGTTTAGAGCAATTTATGAGTTTTGTTTCAATGTAACCTTGTCAAGAACGTAGAAAATTGTAATGTCCATGTAAAGGCTGTAGAAATTTAAAATTGCTAAGCCAAGAAGTGGTATGCAAACATCTATATCGAAGGGGTTTTATAGATGATTACTACGTATGACACATGCATGGAGAAGAAGTCAAGACAACGGCAAATACTGTTGTATGGACACAGGAGGAGGAGATAGAAGCAACTGGAGAAAATCGATCTTTTGATTTTGAAACAAGAAATCCATACGCTCAAATGGTGACAAATTCTTTTCCGGGGGTATTTGAGCAAGTTCAACATAAAGAAGAAGAGCCGAATAATGATGCAAAAAGATTTTTCGACATGCTCACGATGACAAACCATCCTATATACGAAGGATGCAAACATGGTCAGTCTCGATTATCATTAGCATCAAGATTGATGAGCATGAAAACAAATTATAATGTTACTGAGAACTGCATGAATTCGTTTTGCAAGACATTACGTGAGTATTTACCCGAAAATAATCAAGCTCCACAGTTAAATTATGATATAAAAGCAATCTTGAAGGATTTGGAAATGCCTCATGAAAAGATTGATGCATGGAGAAATAGTTGCATGCTTTTTTGGGATACTGATAAAGATTTGATGCAGTGCAAATTTTGTGGAGCGAATAGATATCGATCGAGTAAGGAAAGATCTCGTAGAAAAGTGTCATATAAAAAGATGTTCTATATGTCTGTATCGTATAGATTAAGAAGGTTATATGAATCAGAGAAAACGACATCACACATGAGATGACATGCAAATCATTCGAGCTCGATAGAAGATACGCAACATCCATCAGATGACATTGCATGGAAATATTTCAATAAGGTATTCCCTCATTTTGCTACTGAGCCTCGGAATGTTTATCTCTATTTATGCACGGATGGTTTTAGTCCGTACGGACAATCTGGCATGCAATATTCATTATGCACTACAAAAAAAACAGTTATATAGCGACGGAAAAATCTGTCGCAAATATAAAGGAAATCCGTCGCAATTAAGAATTTGCGACGGAATGCGACGGACTTATTTCCGTCGGTATAGCGTTGTCGCAAACGTATAACGGTCATTAAAAAATCCGCGTTTTGCGACGGAAAGTGACGGATAATTCCGTCGCAAATTGGGACCGAATTATTTCCGTCGTAAATGTTTTAAAATTTTTTAAAAAATTATAAAAAAATTATATACTATATATACACATACATATATACATTTTCACATACACATACATTCATACACATACATTACACACATACAAATATACATACACATACATACATACATATATATACACATATTTTCATATACACAAACACACATACACATACATACATATATATACACATATTTTCATGTACACATACACACATACACATTCACACATATACACATATACACATATATACACATACATAAATACTCATACACATATACATTTCACAAACACAAATACATACACATATACATTTCACAAACACATACACATACATATAAACACACACATATACACATATTCATATACACATACAATCACATATACATACACATACATATTCACATTCACATATATATACACATACACATACATAAACACACACACATACACATTCACACATACATACACATTCACTTACACACATATATAAACACACACATACACATTCACACATATATATACACATTCACTTACACACACATACACATACATAAACACACACAAACACATCAAACACACATATATATACATAAATACATATATATTACCTTATGGGAGAAATTTGACGATATTTGGAGAGATTTAGAAAAAATTGGCGATTTTTATTTTTTTCCGAAAATCTTTGAAGTCTGATGAAGAAGACGACTCGTGGTTTTATATTGCGTTTTGCGACGGAATTTTCCGTCGCAATCCGTCACAAAATGAAATTAATTTACGCGCCCAAAATTCAAAAAATTTCGTCGAAAAACGAAACCAAATACATTGCGACGGAATATTTCGTCGCAATCCGTCGCAATTTTTATTTTCCGTCGCAAATCATCTATTTCTTTGTTGTGACAAAATTATCCGTCGCAAACCGTAGCAAATTGCGATGGATTTTGCGACTGTTTGCGACGGATAATTTTTTTCCACATTCTGTCGTAAAATCGTCACATTTCGTCGCAATTTTCTGTGCGACGGAAATTTCCGTCGCTATATGCATGTTTTCTTGTAGTGATGGTCTGTGATACTCTTGCCATATAATTTGCTCCCGGAGATGTGTCTGAAAAGGAAATTTATGTTTCTAACGTTCATTCTTGGGTCAGAACATCTGAAGAAGAGTTTTTATGTGTTTCTACAACCTTTGATTAATGAATTAATAGATTTATGGAATATTGGAGTTCCTACATATGATGTTAGTGTGAAACAAAATTTCACACTAAAAGTTGTGCTTCTATGGATGATCAACGATTTTTCTGCATATAGTATGCTATATGGATGGAGCACACATGGAAGATTGGCATGCCCATGTTGTATGGAAGAAACCGATGTGTTTTATTTAAAGCACGGATGGAAATCGTATTGGTTCGATTGTCATCGGCGGTTTCTTCCAATACATCATCCATTAAGGGAAAACCGTACTGCGTTTGTGAAAGGTAGAATCGTTAAATATTATGCTCTAACATTGCAGACAGACTTTCAAATTTATTCTGAATGGATAAACAGTGGTGTTATTGACGATTTGCAATAATCCGTTCGATGTGGAGGTAATTTTGGGCATACAAAGTGCAAAAGATTTGGTGATTGACACAATTGGTTTAAAAGAAGTATTTTCTGGGATCTACCTTATTGGAGTTCGCTTACACTCCGACATAATCTAGATGTGATGCATATAGAAAAAAAATTTATTTGATAACATCATCAATACTGTTCTGAATGTCTCAGGAAAGACGAAGGATAATATCAATTCGAAGAAGGACATGAAGGAAATCTGTAAAAGAAAAGAGTTGGAGATAACACATGATAGTAAGACACCAACTCCGATCTTTAGGTTGTTGGGTCTTGGAAAGAAAGTATTGATGAAGTGGTTGCAAAAAGAAGTGAAATTTTTTGATGGATATACCTCCAAACTAGTTCGTTGTGTTGATATGGAGTCAATGAAGCTTATAGGAATGAAGAACCATGATTGTCATATTTTTATGCAACGTCTCATTCCGATCGCTTTTGCAGAACTGTTGAAACCGAGTGTGCACGAGGCATTATGTGATATAAGTTCATTTTTCAGAGATATTTGTGTCAAAAATTTAAGAAAAAACATTTTGGAAGTTCTAAAGAGCAACATCCCAAAGATACTATGTACCCTGGAAAAGGTATTCCCGCCTTCATTTTTTGATGTGATGGAGCATTTAACCATTCATTTGCCAGATGAAGCGATCGCAGGAGGTCCGGTTCAATTTAGATGGATGTATCCATTTAAACGATTTTTCTTCCATCTAAAGAAAAAGGCAAAAAACAAAGCAGCGATCGAAGGCTCAATTGTTTAACAATATTTGTTGGAGGAAATCACATATTTCAGCTCATTTTATTCTGAACCTCAAATTCAAATGAAAGAACGGAGATTAGACAATCATGATTTGGATACATATCTATATCATTATGAACCTCGGTTTAGGGATGGCATTCCGGATATTTTTATGCCGACAGACCGGATGGATGGTAAATCAGGGGAATATTGGTTAACTGTACAGGAGTACAACTATCTCGCTACTTTTATTCTACTGAATTGCGCAGACCTTCGTCATTACAAGAGGTACATACGTATATATACATATATTGTACATTCAATATCCAATTAATATCCTACGTGTAAAGGAAACTGAATATTCAACGTATCAACCTTTGCAGGATCTTTTAGGAGTAGGTTTTGGGTATTTACCCAAATTTAAGTGCAGAAGTATTCGACGAATTGAAACAAGAAAACTATGCATCTTGGTTGAGAGACTATGTGAGTGAATGTATCTTTAATATATAGTTATTTAATTCTATTCATTATATGTACATGTTTGCTAACCCAACAATTGATTGATGTGGTTGATAGGTTCAATCTTTACATGACGAAAGAATTCTGAATTGGTTGCGAGATTTATTGTAATACCCCGAAACTCGATTGAATATTTAATTATTTAAGAAATAAATAATTAAATAGAGATATCACGAAATCACCAAAAATGAATCGTACAATGCCGAGGAGAGGTACAAGGATCGTCACGCGCGGAAAGGATAGGGAAGAAATGAGAAAAAAAAAAGAAAAAAAAAACAGGGTTGGTCCGCCGGACTAGGATTTGGTCTAGGGCGGACCAACCTGCTCAGCCGGACTCAGACTGGACAACGCGGACTGGAGAAAGATTTCAAAAAAAAAATATAAGGTGTCGGTCCGGCAGACCAGGAGGTTGGTCCGGCGGACCGAGACTTGACAGACTCCGCAACTTGCCAATTTTCGGTCTTGGGACGCGGATTTCACCGGATTCCGGGGCCTACCTGCCGTGCTGCCACCTCCCACGCCTCGAGGGCGTTGCAGGCTCGCCTGTGGGCCTGGGCTTGAGCCCATACATCCTCTCTCCCACGCCATAAACACCTCTCAATCCTCTGCCATAGCCATTCTCAAGCAAAACAGAGGAAGAAGAGAAAGAGGGAGAAAGGGAGAGAAATGAGACGAACCAGTGCAAGGGGAGCTCGGGAAGACCAAGAGGGACGTGCCCAGACGTGTCCCGAAGCTTCTCACGTCGTGTGGAGCCACGAGGAACGCACACAAGCTCGGACAAACTCAAGAACAAGGTGAGTGGCTTGAGTTGGATTTGTGAGATCTCATTTTCAATGTGTGATGGTGCAAATCGAGATTTATTTGCGTGTTTGAGGCTTAGAACATGTCTAGGGATGTAAAACTATGTTTTAGTAGCATTTGGAAGCAACCCTAGAGTGAAACGGATGAGAAAAATCGAACAGAATCGGGAAAAATGGCGAGGAAGAAGAAGATCCCAGTCTCGGTCCGCCTGACCACGCGTGGTCAGCTCCGGACCGAGACTAAGACAAAACACGTGAACTCAGGCGGATCAAGGAAACGGACCGGACCAAGAGAAAACACGGCCTGGTCCACCGGACCAGACGTGTTCCGAAGTTACGCGCACCGCCTGACCAGAAGAGAGGGAACGGACCGGGAGAAAAACACGCCTGGTCCGGGGCTGACCAGTCCTGGTCCGGGGCTGACCAGTCCTGGTCCGCCGGACCAGACGTGTTCTGAGAAGAACGGACTCCGCCTGACCAAGGAACCGGACCGAGAGAGAGAGAAAGAACAGGCTGGTCCGGGGCTGACCTATCCTGGTCTACCGGACCAGACTTGTTTTCTCTCTCGGATCGACTGACCAAGAGACGAGGCAGACCAGGAGAGAAAGAGAACTGGTTCGGCTAACCAAAACTTGGCCCGCCGGACCAGGCTCAGAGAAAAATTGGAGAAAATTCAATTTCAACCGGGAAAGAGAAAACGACCAACGGGGTTTGTCCGGGCCTGACCAGACTTGACCGTGGGCGAACCAAACCCCCACCAAAGGACAAAACTTCGCGAATCAATCGGACCGAGTTTTCGCCAGAACGTTGCGTAGCGTAGTGAGATGTGCGATATCAAAATACGAGTGACCGTTGCGTGATTGTTTGTGGGTAGAATTGCATGGCGTTAAACGGTAGCTCGGTAGGGATCGGATACCGTGATACGCATGATTGTACTATGGGAAATTGCACGTTGTGTGCCATGTGTGTAGCTTGCTCGTGCGTACGAGTTAAGCGTGATTGTGGTTATGGATGGTTGTGGACTCAACCATCACCGTCATGGACTTGACGGGTGTTGAGATGTGTTCGAGTCGTGTGCGATACGACGGCCAACGTCACGCGAGTGACGGGCGTGGATTCGCCCCTAGTCATGGATTTGACTAGGGTATACGGCTAAGCCCTATGGTGGACTCCATACGGACGTGATTGTGATTGTCATTTACGTGTTTACTGTGTTTTTGCTTATTGCATGTGTTTATGGAAATGTCGACTGTACCGTTCTCAGTGGGAACGGGATTTCCGGGTTCAACCTGGGCTACTCACTAAGCGGTTGTGCTTAGCCCTCGTGGTTTATATTTTTCAGATCACGAGGATTACGCCTCGCGCATCGGACGACGACGACCTGAGAGAAGCAACATCATGTACGGGATTTGAATTCTTGATTATGGGACTTGTATTCCCGCATTTTGTATGGTTATATTAAGACTATTCGGACATGTATTATTTTGCGACTGATCGCGCTGTATTTTTCACTGCTTACTCTGATTTGAATTAAAATGTTTTTGGATTTCGTAATTTCGCTTCCGCAAATTTATTATTTTATTGTATATCGTCCATGTGGCACAACTCGTATACTGTACACGGGTTACGGGTGTCACATTTATTGCTAGGGCCTAGTAGAAGAGTGATGTCATGGCCGATCATGTTCACACGTAGATACACATTTCATATGTATGAACATGAGAAACATCGCAATACGTTCAACTACGGAGTGTGCATCAAGAGTTCGAATTACAGTGATTCATCAGATGATCCAGATTTTTTTGGAGTTTTACATCAGATCATTCAGATCGAATATCTCGAATTAGTCAGTCTGAAAATAGTGGTCTTTCGATGTCATTGGTTCGACACAACCACGGGACATGGATCGCGGAAAAACAAATGGGGAGGAATCTACATCAATCCAACACGAGCATATCCTAAATATGATCCTTTTATTCTCTCGGATCAAAGCGACCAAGTCTGTTTTATTCCATACCCAAAATATCCTATATCCCAACATAAAAGATGGAAAGAAGATCAATGGTCAGCTGTGGTGAAAATCAATCCTCGAAGAATGGTGATCAATTTATCAACAATTGAAGATTCAGAAGAAGCGGTGCAAGACCCAAGTGAAAATTTAATGATTCTTATTCGACTTGAAGATTATGAAGACACACTTGTAGTTGCAGATGTAGAAGATGAATATATTGATAATTTTATCCAAGGTGAACCCGATGAATTTATTTCCGAACACGGTGATACATCACCCGAAAGTGAAAATGATGACAATTCGTTGTAATATTGATATTTTTTTTTATATTTTTGCCTCTTTATTGGGTTTGAATATTTTTAAATTATATTTTAATTTACATTCGGTTTTCGTTTTTTAAAAATTTTTTAAATGTATCAACGGATATCCGTTGAGATAATCAACGGAAATCCGTTGCAAAATAATCAACGGATTTCCGTTGTAATTATCAACGAGATTCCATTGATATGTTCAACTTCCATAATTCATTTTAAATATCAACGAACACCCGTTGCTATTTCTGCATGATTCGAAATTTAATACAATGAAATATCAATGTTTATCCGTTGATATTATCAACGAAGTTCAAAATGCCGTTGATCTTTTCAACGATTTGTCGTTGATATGTTCATCTGCCAATCCAGGTGTCTTGAACTCGATGAAAATATCATTGGATATCCATTGATATTCAGAATATCAACGAAAATCTGTTGATTTTCTCTATAAATCAGCCGACGATTTTCTTTTCCCTCACTCTGAATCGAATTAAAAAAAACGAAGAACTAAACACTTCTCAACCTCTCTCGCAATGGTTTAATTTTTTCATTTTTTTCATATATTATATTTTATAAATTAATTATTTTTTAGTTATATTATATATATATATATATATATATATATGACTAATTAAATTTATTATTATAGTTTGCTACCAAATTTCATCGAGGTGGGAGATTGTTGGCGGGATCTGCCAGAGTGCCTCCACCACCATCACAATTGCCACTACCTTCTGATACATCGCCTGTGTTCTACGAGGATACTGATAACGCAAATCTAGGTGTAGAAATAATGCTCAAGTAATAAAGAATCTAGACACAGTGAATACCGCAAGGGTACGGATCGACTGTAATACCAGGGTCGAACACAGGGAATAGTTAACTTCAGGAACAAGACTCAACCAAGAATTAGATCAGCAAATATGGAATGAAGTATGTGAATATCAAAAATAAAGCAATAAAAAAACCATGTAAAATCAGATAACTAAACCACCGTAGCTTCGGGATAACCTTAACACGCATGGATTGTTTTTAAGGATAGAGAATCTACGAATATCAAACTCTAATCGGAGATCTCAAGTTCTAATATAAGATTTGGCTCTCTCAAATCATAAAATCCACTATCCAATAATTTAACCTATCGATCTCTCAACCTAATAAATTAAAATATCAAATGCATTATCGAACACTATTACGGTTCCTAAACCGATTAACCTATCTTTCAATAGTCTTAATCAATTCATTCAATGAATTCTTTCCGAATCTAATCTCAACTTTCGTTGCAAATCAGAATCCAAAATCAATCAATAACTGGTCAAGAAGATCAAAAGCAATAAACTCAATCCAATCAAACCGACGAGTATTGATAACGTAGTCTAGAAAAATAAAAACCAAACAAATCCCTACAAGGTTAAATGCCTAGCCACAGTGAAACAACTACTCACTACCTATAATAACAAACGAGTTCAAATGAATAAGAAGAAACATAGAAACATATAAAGAAGATTCGCAACGATCTCTCGACGACGGTTCTTCAATATCTGCTCCCGAGAAACTTCGTCTTGATTCTCTCTCGAGTTCTTTGGCTTCTGCTATGATCTCTCGATGACCTCTGAAGCCCAAGACATCCTTTCTTTATTGGCTTGGAGGCTCGATTTCTTCCTTTGCTGAAAACGGAAGTTCGGACGCAAAATTGAAAGTTTTCTCGTAAGACAACACGGTCCGTGTCAATTGTCTGATCAAATTTATGCGCTTCTGCAGGGGCTGAACACAGGCAAGCTGCAAGTTGACACGGGTGTGTCAAGATACGACATGGTCCGTGCAGATTGTCTGTAATAATTTTTTCGCTTCTTCACTTCTGCACGGTCGTGTTGGGGCTCGACATGGCCGTGTTTAGATACAACTCGAGCTAGATATGTCCTTAGTGTTCCGTTCCGATCCAATATGCTCCGAAATCCTCGATTATGCTCATCTGGTGCCCATAATTCATTCGTTACTTGTTCAACCACCAAAGAATGCAATGGAAACAACCTAGTCCTAAAATGATCCTAAATGTCTAATGGTGCACAAAACTGATAACTACTAGACAATGGGCCTTAAAATAGAGAGAAAAATCATGTTATCAGATACGATGCTCAACATCGAGGCAACACTGGATGCTTTCGATAGTCGCATCGTTCCCATCATCGATCCTAATCGCGATGATGGATTATAATATAATTATAATATTTTTGTGGTTTATTAACTAATCATTATATTATATAGGTTTGGGGTTAATGATGACCAGATTAATAGTGCAATGACCAGAATAATTACGGTTCGTATGTCTCCGTTGTATTATTCTTGGACCGTAGTATCAGAACACTTCGACGACAGTGGTGGTTATCTTTTATTGTAAGTATTAAAATATAATACAAATACGTTATAATCCAATTATTAAATTAATACTTATGTGTATGCATTTTTTTGTAGCAAACATTTCGATAGAAAAAATCAATCACCGATAGAGTTTCAAGTAGTTTAACTTGTTGGGGCAGATGAGGATCAAACTTCTCATGAGCAATGCAAAGCGGAAGTAAGACAAAAGGGAGAGTGATCATTGTGAGCGAGAGAAGACATCTTCAACGCTCTTTTAACGCGCTGGAGTTCAGATCAATTCAAATACAAGAGTAGAAAAGGCAAAGAGAGCGTCTAAGCCAACAAGTTGAAGGAGATGGTCCTCATCGTCACATTTTCAATGCCAAATCTTTCAGAAAACGGACGAAAGAATTGGTATTCATTTTAATTATATTTTTATTCGCTTATAATTATATATTAATTTATATGTTATATTTGTAGCAACGAGAAATGAGAAAAAAATCGTCCATCATTGAGTTGGTTGATCACACTCATAGACGTTCTGATGGTCGATTCGTCGATTTTCGAGATGAACGGATGTGGGGGCTTGTGAACGAGAAATTATCATAACTCACCCAAACAGCGGCTGTCAGTTTATCGTCTCACACCAACTTGTCTCCTATCGATCAAGACATATGTTATGTTCTCAAATTTGTTTATTCAAATTTTAAATTATATTATTATTGATTTAATAATTATATATATAATATGTATTATTTTGTAGTCTGTTCAACGGAATAAATGCCGCATCTACGGTTTAGGATGTCTCCAAAGAGATTTGCTGGAAGATTTTGGATCACCAGTTCATCCGGGTGTAGATCAATACCTACCAACAACGTCAGATAGAGCAATTTGAACGATCGCTCCAACATCAGAAGGAACAGACGGAGCGGCAGATGGTGGAGTAACAAGGGAAGATAACTAATCTCAAATAAACGATCGAGCTGCTTAGAGGAGTTCATCCTCCACCTTTCTTCTACAACTCCTTCAGCCAGCGGAACCTCCAGCGGTCGAACTCTTGGAACGACCGAAGACGAAGAAACTGGAAGTTTGAATTAGTTTTCGGTTATTTATTTTTATATTTTATGTCGGACCTGGTTTAATATTTTTAAAATATATATTTATATTTTTAATTAATTTATATATTTATATAAATATATATGAATTATATTATATAAATATTAATATATATTATATAAAAATATATAAATGCATAAATATCAACGGATGTCCGTTGATAACACCGTTGATATTATTCACGAAACTTTCCACCAATCATAGTCGTTGCAAATTTGCAACGGTTTGTATCAACGAAAAGTTCATTGAAAATATGCAATGAAATATATCAACAGAATTCCATTGTTAATGTCAACGGAATTTCCGTTGCAAATCCGCACAGAATAGAGTCGTTGAAATAGTGTTGAAATTATCAACGGATTGTAACAGAATTCAAATTTCAACGACCAAATTGCAACGGGTCTCGTCTGTTGAAATCATCGATTTTCAACGGATATTTGGGTGATTTCAACTGAAATATTCGTGGATATTTGGGATTTTTTTTGTAATGTTTTGAAAAGGTAATCCTAATCCGATAGCTATGCGGAAATGATCATTATTATTTGTTTTGCTTTAAAAAATGGTTTTAAGTTAAATATGGGATATTGAGTGGTTTTAAAGTCTGCAGTCATTTTAAAAAAATTAAACAGAAGAAGTAAAAAAATGATCTTATTTGGTTGATTGTAAATTGTGATTGTTTTTTATTTAATTATTTGATTATTTATATTGGATATCGAGACAGATTTATAGTCGAAACCACATTTGATATATTCACATAACTCACCTTTTTCTTTTTTCAAACAAATGAAAGGTGAAACAAATCATATGATTGGACTTGTTAGTTGCTAAGAAATATGAAGATTTACATTTTCAATTTATGAGTTTAGTATTTTAGATTTATGTTAATTAATTTCATGATTTGATATTTTCGTTGTAGATATGAGATGATTTTGATTCTAAATAAACTAGATTTGTTTAGAGTGCAAATTACAATTCAAGTGTTATGTTTTTTTGGTTGGAAGTGAATTCCACTGTTATGTTATATCGGATTTGGGTTTCAAAATTATATTCTAGATTCGTAGCTTTATTCAAAAGATATTATTTTTATATGTTTTTGTGATAGTCAGTGACATTAATTGTTTTATTTTACCGACTTAGTTGTTGAAAATTAATTACATAGTCTAACTAACAACTAATCCATATTAATTAATTAAATTAATTAATTAATCCAATTAATTGTTTAGTTGATTTTTTCAACAACACAAATCGCAAATTAAGATTCGGTTCTTATTGATATATACACTATTAGACAACAAAATCATATCACATGTAAACGGCAATACTGATTTATTTTCAAGAATTATGAAAACATGCATCACATTTAATAAACAAATATTTATGTCCTCGAAAACTACGTCTTTAATAGTATTATATCAAAAATAATTATTTTGTTATTTTTATTTCAACACATATTCTTCTCCAACGGTAACCATGTGATCCATGTGACTCAAAATATAGTATGGTTACATTTTAATTTTATTGATTATAATGTTAAATTTATGTTGATCACACTAATTCAATATATTTATATCTTGTATATCTTACTAATTATTTGATTAAAACATCATAAATTTAATGTTATGAAGAATGAGATCAATATGTGACCACACTATATTTCGGGTCGGGTCAGATCTTCACAGTTGGAAAGGATATGTGTTGAAGTCAAAAGTAAAGGTATTTTTGAGAATGTCCTTTCTTTCCGACTATAAATGCTTCTTCATCTGCCAAGAAAAAAAAAATCATGCACACAATGTCTCCCTCAGCTCTTGCGCTAATCCTCTTGGTCCTCCTAGCATCCTTCAGTTTGCTTTTCCGAGCTTTCTCACCATCAGAATCTTCTAGAAATTTCAAGAAACTTCCTCCAGGTCCACGTGGCATGCCGATCGTCGGACACCTCCACATGTTGGGGAAACTCCCACACCAAACCCTAGCTCACTTGGCCAAGAAGTACGGACCCATCATGTCCATCCGGCTCGGAAGTGTCCGGACCATTGTTGTCTCGTCTCCGCGCGCCGCCGAGCTTTTTCTCAAGACTCACGACAACATTTTTGCAAGCCGACCTAAAGCTCAAGCCCCCGAGATCATGTCGTACGGGACCAAGGCCATGGCGTTGCAGCCGTACGGTCCGTACTGGAGAAATGTACGGAAATTATGCGTAGTACATCTGCTAAGCGCGTCCAAGATCGAGCAGTTTAAACCCGTCCGGACAGAAGAGATTGGTCTGTTGATGAATCATCTGAAAATGGCGGCGGAGAAGAATGAGGTGGTGAATGTCAGTAAAATACTGGTGGAGCTTCTAGAGAATTTGCTGTATAGACTGATTTTGGGACGCGGTAAAAACGACGACGACGACGTGAAGCTTAAAGAGCTTGTGGAGGAGATTGTGTCTCTGACGGGAGCTTTCAATATCTCCGACTATTTACCTTTACTTGCGCCATTAGATCTTCAGGTAGGTCCATTAATTTTATTTGTTTATTTTATTTTATTTTTTTATTTGTTTACTTGGGCATATTAATATTTTCGATATATATTTTTTCCCCTATTGTGTCGGCAGGTGGGATAATGGAATTGTGGGTGGTGATGTTTTTCTAAATATCGGTTTTTTTTTCCTGGAGAAAACTGTTTTTCCTCAACTAAAGAATCTTCAAAGATCTTTCTGGTGGAACATAAACTTGTTGTTAATATTTTGTGCTCTAGAAAAATGTGTTCAAAGAGTTTAGAATTTTGTGTTCAAATAATTAAGTACTTAGACTATATTTATTAGTAGTTCTAGAATGATCTATGGTGTAGTATATATATGGGTTGTTTGACGTTTGTAGAATAACAACAAAACACAAGAAAAGAAATACAAAGAAGTGTTTACGAGTATTTCTCCTCCTCTCTTCTCGTTCATATATACTTATAAAGTATAAAGAAAAAAAACCTAAGCACTTACAAGTAGTATCAGAGCCGGGATATCATGGCGTCAACGAGTTCGATCCAATCACAAGTTCCGAAACTTACGAAGGACAACTATTGTATGTGGAGCATTCAAATGGAGGCGCTCCTAGGGTCCCTTGACGTATCGGACATGGTGGAGAACGGTTATGATGAGACGGAGACGAAGAATGAGAATAACGAGGAGAAACTCAAAGATCTTCGAAAGAGGGAGAAGAAGGCGTTATTCACAATATATCAAGGAGTTGATGAAGTGACGTTCGAGCTTATTGCCTCGGCGAAAACATCCAAAGAAGCTTGGGAAATTTTGAAGAAATCACATGAAGGAGTTGACAAGGTGAAGAAGATTCAGTTGCAATCTTTACGATCACAATTCGAAAGTCTACAACAAGGGAGTTCCGAGTCGATCTCGGATTACATTTCACGGGTAATCACCATCGTTCACCAAATGGCGACAAATGGCGAGACGTTGAAGGATGTTCGGGTCGTGCAGAAAATTTTGAGGTCTCTTGACTCAAAATTTGATTTCGTGGCCGTTGTGATTGAAGAATCAAAGGATCTAGATATGATGAGGTGGAAGAACTTCTTGGTTCTTTGAAAGCGTTTGAAGATAGACTGAATCGGAGAAAAAGAGAAGAAAAATCCGTTGAGCATGCGCTAGAAGCGAAGCTCTCTTTGAAGACCGAAAAATCGAGAGGAGATTATCAACACCGAAGAGGAAGAGGTGGAAATTACGGATGAGGAGGTTATGGACCAAACTATCGGATGCCGGCAAACAATCAAAACGATGATGGAGAAAATAATATAAACGAGTATGATCATGGCAGAAGAGGTGATCGAGGTCGAAGTTGGAACCGAGGCCGTGGTCATGGATTTGGAAGAAATAATGGAGGAAGGTATGACAAATCCGGAACCCAATGTCATATTTGTAAGAAGTTCGGCCATTTCTTATATGATTGTTGGCATAATCCCGATAACAATGGTGGAAAGAAAGCTAATATGGTGGAAAAAGAAGATGATGATGCAGAACAAGTGCTGATGTTATCCCAAAATGAGGTCGGGCCAAGCAATGAGTCGGAACCATTTGTTACATGGTTTATCGACATGGGAGCATCTAATCATATATGCGTAAGAAATGAGTTATTCACAAAGCTTGACGAAAGAAGTTTTGGCAATATCACGTTTGGTGATCGTTCAAAGAGACCGATAGAAGGGAAAGGTGTTATCACGCTGACCTTCCAAAACAAGAGACATGTTTGCATCTCCAACGTCTATTATGTTCCGATATTAAAAGCAATTTGTTGAGTGTAGGCCAGTTGTTAGAGAAAGGTTTTGACGTAAGGTTGAAGAATATGTCTCTAACCATGCGAGATAAATATGGCCAATTGATCACGACCGTGGAGATGACGAAGAACCAAATGTTTCCATTGAGGCTAAGCTTTAATGAGTCGAGGTGTTTGAAGGTAACGACTCTAGATAATTCAACTTTGTGGCATCTTCGGTATGGACATCTAAATTTCAAGGCATTAGAATTACTTCAGAAGAAGGATATGGTGATTGGGAAGTCATGGAGCGCAGCATGTCCCCTTGAGCTGGTGCATTCGGATGTTTGTGGACCCATCAATCCCACATCAAATGGAGGTTATAATCGATATTTTCTGACATTCACTGATGACTATAGTGCAAAGACGTGGATTTATATGCTCAAAGAGAAAAGGGAAGTTTTTACCAAATTCAAAGAGTTCAAGAGTATGGTGGAAAAACAAAGTGGATGCCCAATCAAGTACTTGCGGACTGATCATGGAGGAGAGTATACATCAAACGATTTTGAGAATTTTTGTAAGGAACACGGGATTTCTCATCAGCTCACTATGCCTCAAACACCACAGCAGAATGGAGTTTCAGAGAGGAAGAACAAGACTATACTGAATATGGTCCGATGTATGCTTAACGAGAGAAAAGTCCTTAAGGAGTTTTGGGGAGATGCTATTGCATGTGTTGTTTATTTTGTTGAACAAATTTCCATTGAAGAAAATCAAAGACATGACACCGGAGGAAGCTTGGAGCTTACGAAAACCGAAGGTTGATCATCTCAGAATCTTCGGGTGTGTGGCATATGCAAAAGTGCAGGAAGAAAGGCGAACAAAGCTTGAAGATAAAGGTCATAAATGCATATTTTTGGGTTATGGTAAAAATTGCAGGGGATACAAGCTGTATAATCCCGAAACTCGCAAAATCATAATGTCTCGAGATGTTGAGTTTGATGAGGAGAAGAGTTGGGATTGGAATGGTAGCAGTCAATCGCAAAGGATCATTCTCGAAGAAGTTGAGAAAAATTCACCATCTCGAGTTATCCAGAACCGTTTTAATAGCGGCGATTCTAGTAGCTCACCCGTGAGAAAGATGAAAAGCATTCAGGAGATTTATGATCCAACTCAACCGATAGAATCCATGTTTGATGATGAGTTTATTAATTTCTGTCTATCTATTGGATTTGAAGAAGTTAACAGGAAGAAGAAGTGGATCAAAGTGAAAGATAAGTTGAAACCCTTTCGGAAGAAGCTCAGAGTCAAAGCTCAAGGAGGAACAAATTTAAAGGGGAGTTCTGTTGGAACATAAACTTGTTGCTAATATTTTGTGCTCTAGAAAAATGTGTTCAAAGAGTTTAGAATTTTGTGTTCAAATAATTAAGTACTTAGACTATATTTATTAGTAGTTCTAGAATGATCTATGGTGTAGTATATATATGAGTTGTTTGAAGTTTGTAGGATAACAACAAAACACAAGAAAAGAAATACAAAGAAGAAGTGTTTACGAGTATTTCTCCTCCTCTCTTCTTGTTCATATATACTTATAAAGTATAAAGATAAAAAGCCTAAGCACTTACACTTTCTACTGAAACTTTACATATTCTTTGTAATTAACTTTTGATATTATACTAGTATGTTCATGGGTAATATAAATAGTTTTTCCGTGTTTCGTTCAGTTATAGTATTAGGCTATTAGCATATAGTTCTTTTTTGCACGATTTTCCTAATTTTTATTTGTCATTAGCAAATTAGGATATGGAAAATAATCGAAGAAAATAAAAATATGCGTAATTTATCTTCATCACTACATATACATATATATATATATATTTGACTGGATCATATATATATATATGTACACAAGTTTATTGGACAAATTTTGTTTTTTTGTTTTTGTCAAAATGATACTTTCTTTTTATTTTGATTTTCAGTACCTAATCATGTTGTACTCGCATAGTTATGGTGTTCTTGCGCAAATAATAAGATCATTATCATAACAGACGTTTTGATGTCTTATTATGTGTGTGGTTCAGGGCTTAGCTCGGAGGATGAGACACTTAAGCAAGTCAATGGACATAATACTTGAAAATATCATTGAAGAACATGAACAACAAAACAGGGATCATAAGTCCAAGGACCACAAGGACTTCGTGGATGTACTTTTGTCTTTGCTGAATCAACCCATGAACGAACAAGATGAACATTCAGAAATAATTGGTCGGACCCATGTTAAATCGATACTGCTAGACATGGTTGCAGCAGCACTAGAGACCTCTGCAACGGCGATCGAATGGATCTTCTCAGAGATCTTGAAGAACACCCGAATCATGAAAAAGTTACAAGACGAGTTAAAAAATATCGTCGGGATGGATAGGATGGTCAACGAGACTGATTTATCGAAGCTCACATATTTGGACATGGTTATAAAAGAAGGGTTTAGGTTGCATCCTGTTGCACCCCTCTTGATTCCTCACGAATCCGTGGAAGATGTTGTTCTTGATGGATTCTACATACCAAAAAAATCTCGAGTCTTGGTTAATGTCTGGTCCATCGGACGAGATCGTGATGTGTGGGGAGACAACAACGAAGAATTCAATCCCGAGAGGTTTGAGAACGACGATATTGATATTAATGGCTTAGATTTCAGGCTTATTCCTTTTGGTTCCGGACGAAGAAGATGCCCCGGTATGCAGATGGGATTGCTAAATTTAAGGCTTGTTATAGCTCAATTGGTTCACTGCTTTGATTGGGTGTTGCCGGTTGGAATGGTTCGCGAGGAGCTTGACATGAATGAGAAATTCGGTTTGACAGTTGGAAGAGCAAACAATGTGTTTGCCACACCAATCTATCGATTGAACTGTTAGAGATTATTGTATAATCAAGCATATGCATATGTATCAACGTCAAAGCACGGAAACACGACCGATCCAGACATGTTTCATAACTTTATTGCTTTCCTCATAGGTATGTTTGGAAGCACTCGGTCGTGTGTCTGAAAGTGAACTGAGTAGAAAGAAAACTAGGAAACGTCTATGAGCGTCCGAGGGTTTAGATTTTCGAGATAAAGAAAGAACCGGAGATTGAAACGGTGAGGCAGTAACCTGAGGCTATTAATGAACCACGTACGAAAACCGACTCAGCTTGTGTTAAAAAAGTTGGAAGCAACCAACAGCGGTCCGTCCAAGTGGCAAGCGGCTTGGATTCGCTTAAGCAGATGTCGTGTTCGAGACTTGGCATATGCAGACAATTCTGTTGGGAGACTCACCCACCATAACCAGGTGCGCGACCGAGTCGGGTCGGGTCCGGATTAGTCGGGGCGATGCTCCGGATACCGGGCGGGTAACCAAAAAAATGTGGGAAGCACGTCGGATGCCTTGGATTTGTTCAAGGCATACGATAGCAAGATCAATGTGTCGAATGCCATCGTTTACGAGATCCTTACACACTAGATAAACACAATGAAGAAAGTGTGAGCTGTTGTATTTTACCGGTGCAAAACTCTTATGGTGGTTTGCTTTACTAGAGTCCCCTGTAGTCACATGATGACATGATTGACGTCTAATTTATCAAAAGATATAAAGAAAATCTGAAAAGATGATATAATATTTAAGTAACGTAGATGTGATTTTATATTTATATTACTAGATAAGATATTGTAAAATTCTACTTCCTATCTATAGATATCTGTAACTATCGCAACATAAAATTTCATATTGAATAACAAAAAAAAAATCCAACTTTCGGTAAAACGGTTCAGATTTTCACTCCACTCTAAACCAAGTTTTATTTTTTATTCTTCGGGTGGTTTAACATGACACGATTCGAACAATTCATGTATTATTTTAGAAAAATTAAATTGAAAAGATTAATTTTTTTTAAAGATTTTCTCCATAGACAATGCAGTTAAATTATTTTTAAAATAATTAATATATTCTCTAGTCCAAAATGCACCGTGAATGAAAACAGAGCAGAAGAGAAAAAAACACAGTTCACACTAAAAACACCTACAAGTTTACATCAGAAAGCGGCCCAAAAAAAAGGGAACCAGAAGAACCAGTTCAATTTGCATGGTGTTTTGCAAAAGCCACAAAGAAAAAACGAAATTTACCTGAAAGAATCGATCAGCAAAAACAAAAGACGCTGAATTTTATCAGACAAGTGAGGATGAAGCAGTTGCGAGCGAAAACGAACTGGACTTCTGTTTCTTGTATTCGTTGTAACGCAGGAAGAAGTAACCCAGGTAATCGAATTCTATAGGTGACATCCTTGCCTGTTTCACACAAGCACTTCGGTTATTCTTTTGTTTTGTTTTTTTTTTTGGTTTGCAATGTCGATGTTAACTTCGTTAAGTGATGCTTTAAAACGTACCTGGATGAGTGCCCATGTTGCCCAGTACAAATGGGATGCTAGTTTGTACACTTCTGCCTCGATGTGGAGCGATTCCAACTCTGCTTCCGGCACCTGTTTCCCCGAAGGAAAAAAAAAAGATCAATATCTCAGTAGTATATTTAGTCGCTAATACTTGGTTTTCCTATCAATCTATGAACCGAAATACAGCATAGACCATACTTTGTTTGTTGTGTTAATCAGCTGATATATCATAATACACCGACCTATCAGGAAATGAAGAAAAGCATTCCGATGTTTTCTTACCTCATGTGGATTGTTTGGCCGTAGATAGTGCCTGAAGAAATGGTATTGTTCTTCTTTACTTGGGTATCTGCGTGAGCCATGACACCGAGTTGTCAGTATGCTGCAGTTTAAAAGAGGAAAATTTCTTGAAACTCCTCTAATAAAGAAGCAGAACGTACAAGCTGTAATCACAGTCGTATCCTGCATACTCATTGAAGTGATTCCCAATGTCGAAGCCTCTATAGTTGTATGATCCATACTCGAAATCAATCAAGTATAGTCTCTCTAAACATAGGTAGTGCAAAGAAACAAGTCAGTTAGAGAACAAATTCAAGCAAAACATTGGGGTAATACAATAGATGTGTAAGGAAAATCAAAGCGAGGTTTGCGGCTTTTAGACGTCATTGTTCTCCACGTCTTGAAGACCATAAAACTTTACTGGTTAAAGCAAATGCAAGATAGGACTTGACGTTACATTCTCGTTTACGAAATGCACCATATTAGTACGCAATAGAAGAAAACATTCATATGATCAATACATGAAAACTAGTAGGTACCTGATATAGGCAATATCATTGGAAAAAAAAAATAGGAATTTTCTTACCTTCTTCGTCATTCAGCATCAGATTTCCAGAAAGCAAATCATTATGAGAAAACACCACAGGTGCATTAAGTTGGACTGTGAAATCCTGTTCATTTATAGGAACATAATTTCAAACCCAGAAACCGGAAAATAAGGTCTAACAAGCACAACAAATCACACATAAGGATATACTGCAACGAAAAGCTTTAGAAGAACACTGAACAGGTTGTCCAACAGGACAATACGCAAAGGACAAGGTCTCCCCTTAAGATTATATTACTTTAGCATTGATCAATTGGCCACATTTGAGAACATTGTGAAGGTTTGCATGAAATGAAGGATCAGATGACTTTCACAGAGTTCTTTAACCAGAAAGATTGTTAGCCTTACTTGTTGAATTGTATGGATAATCTGGTAAACCAAGATGGCGCAAAAAACAATCCAAGAAGGATTCCCCGAGCAATGGTTTCTAATAGCAGAAATAGAGCACCATATGATCTTAGGAATGAAAGCCAAATAAATCTTTATGGAAAAAGAGGATTACCCTTAGCTCAAGAATTTCTTTCTGCAGATCCTCAAATGAAATTGTCTCATATAGTTTCTGCTTATCAGCATCATCAAAGGTAAGAGTAGATGCTGCATTTAAAGGTTCAACAGATACATGGAACAACATGTAAGAATTAACAGGATTTAAGGCAGTAGAAGATCTAACATTTATGAAGGAAACGTGATTATGACAACCAGTAGTTGTTTGAATGACAAATTGGCAGCAGATAGTCAAACAAATAAAATAAGAAAACAAGAATAAAATCGAGAAAGAAAAACAACAGTAGATACCTTTCTCGAAGAACTTGAAGATGTCAATCCACAATTGAGGTTCTTCAGAACCTGGTATTTTCACTTCATGAAATTTGCGTAGCTGTTTGGCAATTTCCGCTGCTATCTTCGGTTTTCTCATGTCTGCCCACAACGGAAGAGGAAATGAGATCCATTAGAAGCTACTTGACTTTTCCGTAATCCTTTGCTTTAAAGAGATAAAACAAAAATGTTAGAGAGTCCTAATATTATAGATATTGTCCAGCCGTTGTAGTGAAGGGCTTTACATAACTTATTGCTGAATCTTAAAAAGTCTACATCCTGCCATTTTCTAATCTTAAGATGTATGCCAGACAACCCAGACCAATGAAAAGAAAATATTTCTTATAAAAGATCATTATGTCCAACTCCAAAGTTCTGGTTACCTGATGGTTCTAGGGTGCGAGCATTAATGAAGGATTGCACCATTCCATTTCCAAATACACCAAGCAACTTGGCACCAAAGCCTGCAGCCGAGAGATACTTGATGGCCTAATCAAGATGTAAAACAAAATACAGAGAGAGACGCATGATAAAACTTCAAATGATGCAAAAGCAGATTTAAAAAAACCAACAAGGAAACCTTTGTTATTTCAAGATAAACTGAGCAGAAACACTGTCATTTTTCTCTTTTAAGAATCATGCTGCAATTTTATGCAAATTTGGAGCTATATCACCAGAAAAGCAACCTACCTAACACAGAACGCGTTGCTTAAAACAAAAGGTTTGATATAGATCCATACAGACAGATATGGCCCAGTGACACAGATAGAGGTAGGGAAGCTATCATATGGTCAAATACAAGAGAAGAGTATCTAATCACCTGAAGTTCCCTTTCCCGATTGATAACGTACTCCGTGTTAGGCCCATACAATCTCACTGTTATAGACACCTCTTTTCCAGCTTCTTCACTTACAGAAACCTTCAACACTGCCATCATTAAAAGACTGACTTAAAACAAGATCGTAGCCAATTCAAGGATCCGATATAAGTTTCCGTTAGATTATCAAAAGCAGAGAAATCAACCATCTAGTTATAATGAGTATTGAAATGTTATACTTTTTGTTATGTTAAATTATTTTGTGGTTTTCCTTCCCAATAAGAGAGGCTTAACTAAATGAAGTAACTCACGCAGATTTGTGATGCCACCTGAAACTCTCTCGACAGAGAAGAGAGAATCATCAAGCTCTTCCCACTTCTTGAATACATCTTTGCATAAGGCTCTATTATATGTCGAAAACACAATGTGAAAAGGATACGAGGCAATTAGAAACACAAAGCACAAAAAAAAACATACAGTATTTTTCTTCTCAATTCAGAAACAATTGTTGAGCCAGATCATAAAGAAAATAAAATGAATGATCAGCAACAAAAGAACTACGCACGGTTTCATCACTTCCATGACAATGAAACTTTGGCTTCCTGAGAATTGTGTTTACGAAGTTTTACAACAAAATTCTCCAGACCCAAAATCAAAGAAGACATCAAAACAGAAAGAGACCAGATGTACAATGATACTCTTAATTTCTCTCTTGCTCTCGCTTATATTTTCATCAACACAACGGATTCTGTCGAAAAAAGTTCAAGACAAAGTTTTGCATAATGAAATAACAAAAACAAAAACCCTAGAAGCACTCAAGATCTAGCTCCTGCACTTACGTCATCTCAATTGTCCCTGAAATTTTACGAGAAACCGAATGTAATTGGAAATTTATCCTCATTTCTGAATCTTTTGAAGACAAAGCATAAAACTCGACCTACAAATTTCTACTTACACAATCCAAGATAGCGGGAAATCATATCAAAGCTGACAACAAGAAAGCAAGGAAACGAACATTTAGTAAAATTTTCAGGACTTTTCCGAAATTTGCACGGACGCCAAATATAAAAAAACGAGCTAGAAACTTCCACTTCGACGACGCGAAAGAAACAGCAATCGAATCAAATCTGGTGAAAAGACGAGCCAGAAAACGAACATCTCCGCGAAATATCCCCGTCTTCTCCAAAATTATCTCGGGAGCCAAACATCAAAACCTAGCTTAGATTCCTCCAGTTTCGCAATCCGAAAGCACAGGCAATCAAATCAAAGCTGGTGCAAAACAAAAACAAGAGATACGAACATAATACGAGGAGCCATGACGGACAGAGGTAGAGACGTATCGACGGCGAGCGAAGAAGAAGGAATCGCGGAGCTGTGATCGCCATTGCATTCGTCTCCGGCTTCCATTTTCGCCCAGATGTTTTTCGCAGCTCCCATTTTTTCTTGTGTCCTTCAGATTCTTTTTTTTTTCCTTCCGTCAAATTAGTTCTGTTTCCAGATATTTTCTCCCCTCTTAATACAATACTGCGCGGAAACCGTGAAGGGTGGATAATTTTGTTCAAATATATAAAATTAACGAGTCTACGTAAGAAATAATATCTAATGACGCATGAATCAATTAAATTAAATCTAATGATATAAAAAATCCTAAAAAATAATAAATTTTTAATAAAAGTAAAAAAAAAAACTTAATTTAACCATTATTAAACTAAAATACTAATGAATTGATAAATTTTACAAAAAAAAACCACAATATAACAAATGATTATATTTATTTTTATTTTTTATTTTCTCTCTTGGTAATTGTTTGAATTGAGCAATTCGTCAGTTGTCACATCAATAATGGTCAAACTTTTGAATTGAGATTTTCTTGCACGCTAATAATTTATTTATTCAGAATCAGTTGTTTTGTTCTACACTCAAACCGTCCAAATGAAGGAATGTTGTAATCATTTTTGTAAATTACAATAGTTTGGCCCACAATTATTAGCAAAAAAAATTCAAGGTAGTTTTTGTGAGATTATATGTTTTATCGTTTTTATTAATGTTTCTAAAAATGTTTTATATTTTAGTGTGTATATATATTAGACTATTAGTATATATTTTGTACTACACTCCTAAAAATGTTTTCGAGGGGTGGGTTTTGTTTTCCATACCTTGAATTCTATAATTTGATGTAGTGTAAAATATAAAATAGTTTATAAAATTTTATAAATATTTTGTAAATTCATCTAAAAAACGTATCATAAGATAACAAAGACACGTTCCACCCTTATCAACGTGGTCCTTATTCATTATTAAAGATATTAAATATACATTTTATTTCAATGAAATACTCATGACAAGATCATGTTCTAATTCCTTTTAAATTTTTTTTATAATCCGAAAATTCGTTGGATTTTTTATCCAATTAAACTGTTTAATGAATTTCTCTCTTCAAAAGGCGATTTAATATCTCTTATCAGTTGAACCAACTCATTTCCGATAATTTCCCCTAAATTATATTCTTATATGTTAATCTTCCGACGGCAGCGTGTGTTTTCCAAACCACTAACACGTGTTAGTTAATACATAAGAATAAACCTTTCACCTAACACATCTGATCTTTATTTCTTTGCATCAAATGTCCCCAACTCTAACTATAACCTCTACAAATCTTGTTTTCTTCGGTTGACAGTAGCCCCCTTTTTTTTATATAAATTTTCAAGTTGATAAAACTTCCCTTCTTAAAAATATAACAATTTAATATTTCAATAAATTTTATTACTTAAGTAAAACTGTCAGAATTCGAACTTTAATTTTTTTAAATCAAGATATATGCCTTTGAATTTTATTATCCAAGTTCTATTTCATGGCTAACTGGAATATGTATTAAAATTTTATATTTTAGTTATCATGGACTTATATTTTTACAGTTTATCATTCATATGTTTGTTTGTTTTTTTTCAAACCCGAACTCATACAAAAATCCACATCCACACGGTCAGTGAGCTAAAGATTTCAGTCCTTTAAATCTTGTAGGATCAGATTAACCTTCATTGCGTTCATGGGTCAGTGCACTAAACTTTAAAACTTAAAAGACTGAACTAAAAGATTAGTCCATTCTCATATAATAATTCGAACCCTTGACCTGTGGACCTTTGGTTATGAAATGTAATTGTATTTATAAATCAATGGGATTCCATATCGTATAAATAAACAAATGGATATTTTCGGGGTCTACTCCGTTCGAATTGAAAATACTGGCAGAATTTACTCAAATTTCGGTTTCATATTTTCAAACCGGAATGTTGTGGAGATACGGACGAGAGGAAACCATGGATGAGAGAAAGGGTTTTAGTTTCTGCAGGAGCGTGGAACGGCATCGTTTTGGGGTTCTGCCATGAAGAACGACATCGTTAGAGAAGAAGCGGCAGAAGCGGGTAAATATAAATAAATACTCGATGACAGGGAAAAAATAAGTGATTTCGGGAAAATCCCCGAATCCCAGATGAACTCCGATCGGTTTGAAAAACCCTGACCTTTCATGATGTTTTCAATCACCTGAGAAACTTTTCTGGATCTCGTGTGCCGAATCTCTTGATTGATCGTTTTTCTAGGGTTTTTCTTTTTTCTCTGTCGTTTGATTTCGTCCAAACATGGAAGGGAACAAAGACGACGCTTTGAAGTGCCTGAAAATCGGCAAGGATGCAATGGGGGCCGGAGATCGAGCTCGGGCTTTGAAATTCTTGACGAAAGCTCGTCGTCTTGATCCTAGCCTCCCGATCGGTGATCTCGTATCGGAGCTCGAGACTCAATCCAATGATCCAGAGGCGGAGAGTTCGTCTGGACACGTCGCCAAGGAGTCGCCAATGGCGCCGGATCGGCCTTCCTTGCGGCAACGTGGACCGGCGGCTTCTGCGGCTGCGGGATCATCATCATCGCCGGCATCGGCATCGGCTTCGGCTTCTTACACTGAAGAACAGATCGCGATCGTGAGACAGATAAAGTCGAAGAAGGATTATTACGAGATTCTAGGGTTAGAAAAGAACTGTTCAGTGGAAGATGTGAGAAAGGCATATCGGAAACTCTCCTTGAAGGTTCATCCCGACAAGAACAAGGCCCCTGGTTCAGAAGAAACGTTCAAAGCTGTGTCGAAGGCGTTTCAGTGCCTAAGCAACGAGGAGACGCGGAAAAAGTACGATATCAGCGGTTCCGATGAATCCGTTTGTGAACCTCGCCGGGCCGCAAGGAGAAACGGGTTCAATGGCTATTACGACGATGAATTCGACGCCGACGAGATTTTCCGAAGCTTCTTCTTCGGCGGAATGCCACCTGCAACTGCCCAATTCGGTACATTCAATTTCGGCGGCGGAATGGGCGGTCACAGAACCGCCAATACCGCATCTGATGCAGGGTTCAATGCCCGTGTTCTTCTTCAGTTCCTTCCTGTTCTGCTTATACTTCTGCTCAGTTTCCTGCCTTCTTCACAGCCAGTTTATTCGCTGTCTGGGTCATACCCTTATGAGTACAAATTCACGACGAGCAGGGGCGTCAATTACTTTGTGAGATCATCCAAGTTCGAGCAGGATTACCCACTTAATAGCCCCGAGCGGCAGAGGGTAGAAGCACAAGTTGAGAGAGATTATTACTCTATAGTGTCTCAGAATTGTCGGTACGAGCTGCAGAGGCAACAATGGGGTTTTATCCGTGAAACCCCACACTGTGACATGTTGCAGAAGTTCGAGACGGCTGCCTCTTAAACCAAGGTCTAATCCACTTTGTCTGTATCTGATTTCATTCCTCCTTGGGCTTATGGCTTGTTTTCTTCTGCAGACTATCTGCTATATTATTCCCCGTTTCTAATCATAGCAGCTTAATTAGTTAATTGTGTGGTGACTAATAAGTTTGGTTTCTGATGTTATATGCCGAAAGCCATGTCTATGTCTCTTCTTTGCAAACTAATGCACTGTGATGTCATCTCTGTTATTTCTTGGACTTGCGTTGTTCTCATATGATATAGAATCTTAAGAGTATGTGAAAAAAATTATATTGGTAGTCGGTATTATATATCGCACCTCATCCCATCATCCATATACCGTGAATATGACGAGATTCTGTTTGATATCTCATCATTGTACCAATTTGTTTGGTTGGATCGCGTGCTAGAATATACCCTTCAGGTATACCATTTAGTTCAGAACCTTTTGGTATCAAAATTTTTATACTTGCTTAAACATATGCTGTTGTTTTCACTATTCCAATATTGTTTGAGAATCGACTCTGCGATTATGCCAACTTCAAACACATATATGTTTACCTTTAACCATTTTCGGCCGTTCTAATTACATTTGTGAACCTTGTTTTGCTATTCATTTTGCAGATTGACATAAGTCTATGATTGTGGAGTATGCTTCGGAAGTACATTAAACTCGAAGAAACTTGGTTGGATCAATGACAGGGACACACATGGCGGAAGAAGGAATTTGCATTGGTAATGTATTTTGAGCTCTTTTATTAACAGTTTGATCAACAAATGCTTTACACTCCTATGTGAAATCTTCTTCTTCCAACCATACCTTGATTACTGCTATTATTTCCTTGTGTGATTAAGTGTTTAGTATAAAATAACAGTTGAATGGTATTTTGTGTGATGTATCTCAACTCTTGGGACTTGAGAGATTTTGCATGCGTGTTTTATTATACGATTGAAATTTGCAGATGACCAGACAAGCGCTCTCTTCGTCACCATTTATGAACTGCTCCGAAAATTCGAATCTGGTTGCTATCATCGCGGTGGCATTGTTGAACGGAAATCCTTTTTCCCCCGTTCAAATCTGGGTCGAGTTCTTGAGTTTTGCAAGGGAAAAGACTCTATTCCCATAAAAGGGTAGAGATCTTGGGTTTTGGGTTTCTTGTTTTGGTGGATCTATCATTCCAGGTATATGTACATTTTTGTTTTTTATTGTGTTTTGTTTCTGTCATTTTCAGGTTTGCTTCTTTCTGTTTTGCAAAAATAATTTTCAGTTGGTTTTTTTTATTCGGTTCGGATCTATTCGAGTCGGTTTTAATATTGTTCATGTCCTAAGAAAATTTTCGGTTTTTATTTGATTTTTTAACGTTCAAAGTTTTGTTAATTTTGGTTTTAGAAAAGTAATATTCAATCGATTTTTAGATCAAATTCATTATCTATTGTTTTTATTCTATTCGATTCTATTTGATTGTCCTAGTAGATGGGCCTTTTATTACTCGGATGCTATGGTTGAACCCAATATATTTTTTTCGGGTAACTGAACATACTGAACCAAGGTCCAGATAATTACTCCAGAGATTGGATTATACGCTCTCTCCCTAAATTTGAGATTCGATTCGGGATAGACAAACGTTTTGCACACTTGTTTTATCGGTTGAACTACCGTGAATCCATGTATGTTGTTTTAGATTAGATGAGTCTCATATAATCATATTATCAAATGTTCTCTATAGACATAAAGAAACTAACAGCAATGTGTAAGAACCATAGTAAAATTGTTTGGTACCATATGCCAAATTTTTTGGTGTTCCTTTCGTTAACTTCAAAGCAAGGGAGACGACATATTAAGTTCAAAAGTTTATGTGATAGATCTTTAAATCTAACAAAAGAATGGGAAATATCCTAAAATATCATATGTTTTATCATAACTATTCAAATTACAATCTACCAAACAAGTTATTAAATTCAACAAACTTAAGAGAGAACATGTATAAATAGATGACATTTTTAAAAATTTCCAAATAATACTTTTATTTGAGCTTTAAATTGTTTTCAAATATAATCGGATTCTATTATAATAATATTGGTGATAAAATTTTTAAATTTTGTTTTAGCATTTATAAGTTTTAGGGTTTAGGGTTTGGAATTTATAAATTAAAAATGGCGAAAATTTGCTATTTAATTACTAATTATTAACAATAGTACATGAACTTGAATTTTCCAATTGGGTCACCACAAAATCAGTGCACAATAATATCATAAAAACAATATCACTAGTTGCAAACTTTATTACAAAAGACCACTATCCAAGGACAGAAAGAAGACAAAAGCTTGGAGAAAGAACGAAAAAAGTCTCGTGGGCTAATCTAAAAAACGATCAAACAAGAAATAATGGTAACAGAACCAAGAAAAGAAAGATGAGGCCGAGCCGAGAAAATAGAGAGCTTGAGGCAGCGCTGTGCAGAGGAGCGGAGGGTGAAGGAGAGAAGGAAGAAGGTGACTTCTCCACGACTTGGGGAGACGTGACTAGGATGTCAAATCTCTGTCCGGCTTGACAGTGACCAGGAGCTCCGCAGACGAAGTAGTAACGACCGGGACGTGTGAGGTTAACCACGTCATAACCGGTTTTGTATCTTGCTATGGTGGAAGAGAGGTCGCAGAACTCGAAAGCTAAAGGACTCGCAACTTCTGTCACGTCATGGAAATCCTTGTTGTACTCGAAGACGAGAGAGTCACCCACTTGGAAGTGTCTTGACGTGACCCATGTGTAATAGTCGACACCCGGTGCCCATCCCTCGACCTTGTGCGTTGTTCCCACGCATCCTACGAAGAGAGAAACGGTCACGAGCGTGAAGAAACTGATGATCGCGGTCTTTGTTATCGCCATTTTGATGCGTAGAACGAGAGATCAAAGCCGAAAACTATCGAAAGGGTTGCTGAAAGTGAGAAACTTTGAAGGACCCATGACGGGTTTATATAGATATTCCATTCCTTTTCCTTTTGGGGTTTTTTGTTTGAATAATATCATCGATTAGATTAAGTTTCCTTTTTTTTGGGGCTCTGTGTTTCCTTCTTCTTTTTTATTTTCAATTTTTTCTTCGAATATATTAATACGTATAAGTCGATCTATACGCGTCTGATTAGGGTTAAAAATATAGGATATGTTTAGCGGCAGGTCAATACAAAATTTCCGAAAACCTAGCGTCTGATTAATACGTATAACCCTTTTACCGTGCATCGTGTTTCTTTTTTTTTTTTAATGGAAAATTCTTTAACGCGCAAAGGTAGAATTCATGCACGTGTCTAGAATTAAAACAAAGTAACCCGGACTTATAATGAATCAAAAAAAATTGAAAAATAAAAATATATCTATTAAGGTGGTTTATGTAGGGAATCTAGAAAAAATCTCAAAATTTGATTTTATTGAAAAGATAACAACCTTAGAAATAAAAGGTAAAGGCAATCAAGAACTAACAACCTTGAAGTTAAAAGATAAAGATAAATAAACAATAAGGTGATGATAAATCTGAATAGATATGGACGTGTATATATAAAAGAAGTATGAAGGCTGAGAAATACAGAGTTTAAAAGAAAAAAAAAATCGTTGAAAAAAAAGTGCAAGCGTTGGTGAAAGTTTATGTTTTCTATAAGTAAGATATATATATATATATATGAGAGGAAATTCAGTAAAATCCGACGTAACGAACCTTGGATATGAAAGTTTAGGGATTCACACGGGTTCTTTGGTGAATTGATAGAATTCATATTGTAGGAGGCTAACACTTATGGAAAATGTGGTGCGCATTGCTATTTCAAAAGAAACAAGTTGTAGTTGTGAAATTCCTATAAATGAATAGAATCGATTGAGTGACATTTGAGTGCATCAGTTATTTCAAGTGGTATCAGAGTCCGATCACCGGTCATAAGATAATTTCCTCTCGTATCAGTGCAGGCTACGTGACGTATAATGCATACATTCAAGGAATTTCAGACGCCAGGGAAGACACCATCGTTCGACTCGAGCAACTATAGATATTGAAAAATGAAGATAATAAATCTGATCAAAAGCATTGATAAAGATGCTTGGAATGTTATGGAAGAAGAATAAGAGTTTTCAAAAGTGATCACAGATTGGAAGAAGATCATCAAACCGAGTGCTTAATGGACACTGCAAGAGAAGCAAGCTTCAGCACTAAATGTCAAAGCTCTTACTATAATCTTCAACACAATAGATCCATATGAGTTTAAGCCAATTTCCAAGGTTGCAAAATTGCCAAGGAGACGTGAAAAACACTAGAGTTGATTCATGAAGGAACTAAAACTGTTCAACACACCAGAAGAGACATATTGAATGCGCAATTTAGTCAAAACAAAATGGGAGAACATGAAACCATCAATACTACAAAAGAAACCTTCATGTAACGACGAAACTTGAGACAGAATTTTCCTTCGCACACAAAATTGCAATGGAATACGACGATTTCGCGACGAAATACGGTAAAAAAATTGGCTCTGTGAACAGTCGCAAAATTCGTCTTTAATTTGCGACGGAATACGATGAAATTATTGCTGTCACATCAATTACGATGGAAATTTTAATATTTGCGACGGAATACGATGAAAATTTCTGTAGCAAATATTAATTTTATTTCTTTTTAATTTATTTTAATTTATTTTCAGAATTTACGACGGGTCTATTACAGTCGATTTTTATATCAGTTTTTTATTCGTTTCTGATCTATTTCAATATTGTTCACGTTCCAAGAAAATTTTCCATTTCTATTTGATTTTTTGAAGTTCAAAGTTTTGTTAATTTTAAATCTAACAAAACGATGGGAAATATCCTAAAACACCATATTTTAGCATTGCTATTCAAATTACAATCTACTAAATGATAGTGGTCTCGATCAGAAGCGAAGAACAACACAAGATTTCTACAAAAATATTTTCTATTTTTTTTAACATGATAGTTTAATCTTTAAGTAGACAAAGATGAAAGCAAATCACTTTAGTGGATCCTAGATATATGAAAACAAAACGTAATGGAGATATAACTCCTACAAGAAAGGAAGACTAATTCTCCCATGTTTTATTCAAGCAAATAACCGCTAACGGCCGGTTCGCATCAATACTCTTTCTGTCGAGAAGAACCTTGCCCACAAGGTTCATATGTGGAAAATAGATTCATATTCATTTCCTTCGATCGAATGGAGAAGCAATATGTGCCGCTGAAAGAGAATCAACGAGGCGAGTGAGAGATCTTTCTAGTGCACGGAATTGTTCTGTCATGGACGTCTGCACTTGGGCAAATTCACTCTGCACTGTCGAAAATTTTGTTTCCAGAAATTCGATGTGTTCCTTGTTGGTCGTCATTGTGATACCACGTGTTATGGTCCGGATCGTGAATGGTAGAAAATAAAGGGTCGACAATCCATATTCCAAATTGTCAATGACCTCTTGGTTGTTAACATGGTACCACCAAGTGAAAAAAACTATTCTCCAAATTGTCAATGACCTCTTGGTTGTCCGGATCAACGATAATGAAAAAAACTAATAAAGAAAAAGATAGGCTCTGATACCAATGATAGTGGTCCCAATCAAAAGCGAAGAACAACACAAGATTTCTACAAAAATATTCTCTACTTTTTTGTAGGGTATACAATGGGTTCGAGCCGGGGGGCTGGCTCATATTTCTCCGAGCTGGGCTTAGAATAATTGAGATAGAAAAAAACGGGCCACACGAGTCGGTCCGTCACGGGCCGAGCTCGTGGCGAAATTATTTTAAATATTTTTTAAATATTAAAATTATTTTAAATATTTTTTAAATATTAAAATTATTTTAAATATTTTTTAAATATTAAAATTATTTTAAATATTTTTTAAATATTAAAATTATTTTAAATATTTTTTAAATATTAAAATTATTTTAAATATTTTTTAAATATTAAAATTATTTTAAATATCTTTTAAATATTAAAATTATTTTAAATATTTTTTAGTATTTAAATTTTATTTTTAAAATTAAATATTTGGCTCGCGGGCCGGCTCACTTGGCTCGGGGGCTAAAGCGATTTGGGGTGGATTGGTCTATTTTGGCTTGGGACAAATCGGGCTGGGATGGGTCGGGCCAACCCGTTTTACATCCCTACTTTTTTAACATGATAGTTTAATTTTTAAATAGAAAAGATGAAAATTTAGCAGGTCCTAGATATATGGAAACAAAACGTAATAGAGATATAACTCCTACAAGAAAAGAACATACAAAATGGATTGGGGTTAAAGAATGATTCATAGTGAACTCCGATGGGAACTTTCCCCCGGGAAAGATGCCTAATATTTATATACACAACTGTCATTGTTCACACATCGCATCCCCCCGTTAAGTAGTCATGCATTACGATACAGGGATTTCAAGAATTGGGTTCCAACCCTTAATCCGCTTTTCTAACTAATTCTCCCATGTTTTATTCAACGCAAATAACCACTAAGCGGCCGGTCCGCATCAATACTCCTTCCGTCGAGAAGAACCTTGCCCACAAGGTTCAGATGTGGAAAATTGATGGGTATTTGTTTCCCTCGATCGAATGGAGAAGCGATATGTGCCGCTGAAAGAGAATCAACAAGGCGAGTGAGAGATGTTTCTAGTGCTTTGCTCTGTCATGGATGTCTGCACGTAGACGAATTCACTCTGCAATGTCGAAAGTTCTGTTTCCAGAAATTCGATGCTTTCCTTGTCGGTCGCCATTATGATAACACGTGTTCTGGTCCGGATCGTGAATGGCAGAAAATAAAGTGTCGACAATCCAGATTCCAGATTGTCAATGACCTCTTGGTTGTAATCATGATACCACCGAGTGGTCCGGATCAACGATAATGAAAAGAACAAAAAAAGAAAAAGATAGGCTCTGATACCAATGATAGTGGTCCCAATCAAAAGCGAAGAACAACACAAGTTTTCTACAAAAGTATTCTCAACTTTTTTGTAGGGGTGTAAAATGGGTTCGGATCCGCGGGTTGGCTCGCGAACCAGCCCATATGTAATATCCCGGTTCCCGAAAAAAAATATTTAATTATTTTCGAGAATAAATAATTAAATAAATGCCGCTAATAATTCGGAAAAGAGGATTGGTCCGGGGCTGACCAGAATGGGCGGACCTGAGGAAGGAAAATGCGGACTGGGAGGAGGTCTGGTCCGGAGCTGACCAACTATTGGTCAGCCGGACCAGGACACTCAGTCGGATCAAACGGAAGGAACGGACCAAGAAAAGAAATAAAAATGGGAAAAACTGAGTTGGTCAGCTCCGGACCAACTCAGTCAGCCGGACTTGGACAGGACGGACGGACCAAGAGGAAAATGAGTGTAGTCCGGACTTGGTCAGCCGGACCAAAATCTGGTCAGCCCCGGACCAAGTGATAGATAAACTGTCGGCAGACTTATGGTGCGCGATTTTCTCACACATGGGGGCCACAACACACCTAATCCGCACCAAACCGACAAAAGGAGACCCCAACTATCTCCTACACTTGTCCAATCACCCCAAAACTCTCTCATCTACCTTAAAGACCCTCTCAAACAGATCAAATCAACCATTTTCAGACTGAAAATGGGCAAAGAAAGAAAAGAGAGGAAAAAAAGAGAGAGGGAGAGAAAGAAGAGAGGAGGAGGAAGAGGGAGTTCGGGAAGACATTGAGGAATAACCCTTGAGTGTCTAGGAGGAGATCAACGATAATGCGGAGGATCACAGAAACATCAACCATGCTCGACCAGATCAGATTCAAAATGAATCTGATCCAAGAACAGGTGAGTGGCTTGAGTTACGTCTGTGTAAACTCGTTTTCATCGATGTGATTGTATTATCTCGATGATTCGTTCAATGAGAATTTAGAAACAAACGACACTCAATTTGGCTGAGAAACGAAGGAGATATGAACAAACGAAAATTGTGGAAAAATTAAAATTTGCAGAATCGCGATTTTTCGAGGTACAGGCGTTACGGATCATTTTTCATCACGTATACATGAGATTTAAATAATTTATTGCTTAGATATGAAAAAGGACATCCCAATGAACATTTAGAAACAAACGGTGCGTGATTTGGTTAAGAAATGAGTGAGTTATGAGCAATCGAAGTCGGACCAAAAACTTGAAAACGCGAACGGACGAACTGCCCAAAAAATGGTCCGATCAACCGATTTCGTGGGGACGGGCCGGATCCGATCCGCTGGACTAAATACTGGTCTGGACCAGACCAAACCTAAGAGGAAAGAGAAGATAAAAATTGTAAATTTTAGGGAGAGAAAGGGAGTTTGAGGGAGGAAGATTTCTCTACGGCAAGTATAATGCCGAGAGACAGGAACCAAGATTGCAGAAAAGAATGTTCTATTTCTTTCTTGTTATTAGATGAAGAAGAAGTTACAGATTAAATACACAAAGAAAGGTTTGTACAAAATGGAAACTAAGATATTGCTAAATATATACAAAAGGAAACAAGAATGTGCAGAGAGATATGTTGTCGTTGAGTCGACAATCTCATCACCGTAATCAAGCTTAACATATTGGTCAGCTTGAGTTGGGGAAACTTTGCATATCTGAGTCGCCTTCAATATCCGAGTCACTATTATCTTCTACACCCCCCTCAAGCTTGGCTTGTAGATATCAACAAGACCAAGCTTGGATAGATTAGTTTCGTGGGTCTTGACGTTAGGAGCTTTGGTGAATAAGTCAGCTAGTTGATCGTCACTTCTCGTGTACGGAGTAGAAATGATGCCTTGCGTAACTTTCTCACGGACAAAGTGGCAATCAATCTCGATGTGTTTGGTCCTTTCATGGAACACCAGATTTGCGGCAATGTGTATGGCCGCTTGGTTGTAACAGTGAAGCGGAATAGGTTGATCTGAGTGAATTCCGATATCGCCAAGCAGAGCTTTAAGCCAAATAAGTTCACTTGCAGCGGTGGCCATTGCACGATATTCAGCCTCGACACTTGATCTAGCAACCACGTTTTGCTTCTTGCTTTTCCAAGTGGCCAGGTTTCCGCCAATGAAGGAGCAATACCCTGATGTTGATTTCCTATCATTTTGATCGCCTGCCCAATCAGCATCGCAATATCCAACGATGTTAGTACGGTTGTTGCGGTTCATCCATACGCCCTTTCCCGGAGATCCCTTGAGATACTTGAGAATGCGTTCCACCATCATCCAATGTCGTTGACAAGGAGCATGCATGAATTGGCTGACCTGCCCAACCGCAAACGATAAGTCAGGTCGCGTAATAGTTAAGTATATGAGTTTACCTACAATTCTCCGATAGCGTTCGGAGTCTTCGAGTGTTCCCCCCTCTGGTAGATACTTGTAACCTACTTCAATTGGAGTCTTCACGGGCTTGGCTCCAAGTTTACCTGCACTTCTCAACAAATCAAGTGTGTACTTTCTTTGGGATAGAAATAAACCGTCTTGAGATCGAGATACCTCTATACCAAGAAAGTACCTTAGCTCTCCCAATTCTTTAATGTCAAAAGAATGATGTAAAACCTGCTTGGTTTGTTCTATACCAATTCGATCGTCTCCTGTAATAATTATGTCGTCGACATATACTAATATTACAATGATACCTCGTTCGGTTTGTGACGTGAAGAGAGAGTGATTGCTTTCGCTCCGCTTGAACGTGTGGTTCGTTAGAGCAGTGTGAAGTTTGGCATACCATTATCGCGGTGATTGTTTGAGGCCATAGATAGCCCGGTTGAGTTTGCAGACTTTGTTGTCCCCTTTGGAGTGATGTAATCCAGGAGGTAAACGCATATATATTTCTTCCTCGAGATCCCCTTGGAGGAAAGCGTTTTTGACGTCCATCTGCCAAAGCTCCCAACCTAGGTTAGTTGCAATTGAAAGAATAACTCTTACCATGGGTAGCTTAGCCACAGGAGCGAATGTGTCATTGTAATCCTAGGTTTGAGTGTAGCCTTTGGCGACTAGCCGAGCTTTGTGACGTTCTATGTCGCCATTGCTTTGATATTTAATCCACCTACAATCGATAGCTTGTTTGTGTTGTGGAAAGGAACGATGTCCCACGTCCCATTTTTCTGTAAAGCCGAGATTTCTTCTTCCATGGCCTTACGCCATACTTCCTGTTTGTTGGCTTCTTCAAACGTCTGGGGCTCAATTCCCTGATCTATCTTACTCAAGAAACACTGATGAGTAAGTGGTAAATGACTAAGAGAACAGAATTGTTGAATAGGATGAGTTACCATATTAGCACTATCCCTTAGTTTGAACGATGGCTTCCTCTGTCTAGTACTTCGGCGCAAAGGGATGACAGGAGGTCTAGGGATTATGATACCTCTCCTCAGATTGGGAGACCTTGGTTCATCGTCAGGCTCAGAAGATTGATGCGGTTGTGCCTCAACCTCCCTGTTTTCGAAATTAAGATTGTCAGCTGGAATAGGAAACACAGGTGCCTCAGTGATACCTGGTTCTGGTACAGGTTCTTGAGTCCGATGGTCATCTGTCTGATGGAAGCTTTGACTCTCATCGTTATGAAGAAGAACTTTCAGAGTCTGTGAATAATCTGGAACGGTTTCAGATTCAACTTCAAGACTCGTCCATCCTTTCTTATCAAAGTAGCTAAGTTCTTCCAGAAACTTCACATCCCTTGAAATAAATAATCTTCGAGTTTCAGGTTGATAACATTTGTAGCCTTTCTGTCTTGTGGAAATATATGAGGAATACACACTTTAAGCTCTTCGAATCCAATTTGCTTCTTTGGCTTTCTGAAACAAGAACATAACAAAGGCACCCAAAAGTCTTTAGGAAATCAAGAGAAGGTCGTGTCTTATTCAATACCTCGAATGGAGACTGATCCTGCAGAATTCTGGTAGGCAATCTGTTTATGAGGAAGTTAAGCAGTCATCACTGCATCACACCAGAATCTTTTGGGAATTGTCGATGAAACATCAGGGTCCTAGCCACTTCCAGGAGATGTCTTCCTCTCTGCCACCCCATTTTGTTGAGGAGTGTAGGCACAAGATGACTGATGTTCTATCCCATGCTGTGAGAAATATGCAGAGAACCGAGAGTTTACATACTCTCCACCATTATCTGAGCGAAGACATTTCAGATTGGCATTGTACTGCGTTTTAATATAGCTATGGAACCTGACAAATGCATCAAACACATCTCCCTCTGACTTAAGCATAGTGAGCCAAGTATATTTTGATTTTTCATCAATGAAACTAACAAAGTATCTATAATTTTTTCTAGAAGAACATGGGGCTGTCCACACATCAGAATGTACCAAGTCAAAACAGTTTTCATAAATAGTTTTCGAAATGGGAAAGACTGCATGACAATGCCTGCCCAAAATGCAGGCTTCACAGTTTTTATGATAAAAAACAATATGAGGAAACAATATTTTTAAAGCTTGAGAATGAGGATGACCTAATCTATCATGCCAAATGGAGTTGAGAGCTATTTCAGCAGGTTTGGAGTTCATCTCGAGAAGATACAATCCATTTGCTGTTCTTCCCTGAGCAATGATCCTTCCAGTCTTAATATCCTGAAACTTAACACCATTAGGACCAAAAATAGCATTGCAATCGAGATCTCTAGCTACTTTATAAACTGACAAGAGGTTGTTTGTGAAATCAGGAACATAAAGAGCATCAGTTTCTTTTGCACAAAGAGTCAATTTTCCAGTTCCTTTGATAGGTATGGTCTGACCATTAGCAATTGAAACCGAGCCATGAGTATGTTTAATATCAGACAACAGATTTGGATTATAGATCATGTGGCTTGTCGCCCCTGAATCAATAATCAGATCACTCTCAGCAAAGGAGGTTAGAGCTACATTACCAAGATCTTTGGATGCAATCATCTTGGAAATATTTGAGGTGAAGTGTTGCATCATCGCTTCCAGGTCCATCTTAGTGACATATTCACCAGATGTAGTTTTCGGGGAGTTGTCGATGGTGATTAGCCCTTCTTCGCGAGCTTCAATGACACTGTCTCCTGCTAACCTGGCACTTTTAAACGAAGATTTTGTGTTTGCATACCTTTGAGGTTTGAGATGTGGGTGTAGTTGCCAGCACTTGTCCTTTAGGTGACCTTTGTGTTTGCAATACTCACAAAAATGAGATTTTCGATCGTTGTTTGATCGGAATTGGCCAGCTTTATAAGCAGACTCATCTGGTAATACTCTGGCTTTATGAACAATTTCGCTTGTACCAGAAAACAAGCTCTTTCCCCCTTCCTCCTCCTTAATGCGAGCACAAATCTCGTTAAAGGTGGGCAAGGTAGGTTCACGCAGGATGGATTGAATCAGATCTTTGTAGGACCCATTCAGAGAAAAAAGCAGAGCAAAGATTTTGTCTTGCTCATGATGTGCAAGCTCTGTTTGGTCTGTTGGTGGCTGCCTGAGTTCTCGAAACTCTGACCAGAATGCTGTGAATTCTCCAAGGTGAATCTGGAATGATTTCTCTTCCTGTCGAAGTGAGGAAATCTTGCTTTTAACCTCGTATATGCGGTTGATGTTGGAGACATTCCCAAACACTTCCTTCAGAGTATCCCAAAGCAGTTTCGCCGATTCAATGTGATTAAAGGATGTCAAAATTGAGGTTTCAAACGAACTCTGCAACACAGTGACTACAATGTGGTCTTCTTGGAGCCACTTGGAGTCAGCCTCAGAGATCGTAGCCTCAGGTGTGTCATCCAGATTTTTGGTTGTGGTGACATGGTCCCACCATCCCTTGCTCTTGAGAAACATTCGAGCAGATCTGGACCAACTCAGATAGTTGTCCCCATAGAGGGTGACTGGAATAATTTTAACAACAGAGTTTTCCATTTATCTAAAGAAGAAAAGATAGCAGCGGAATAGTGAGTAAAAAAAAAAATTCGGTCTCCGACCCTGAGAGGCTCTGATACCATGTAAATTTCAGGGAGAGAAGGAAGTTTGAGGGAGGAAGATTTCTCTACGGCAAGTATAATGCTGAGAGACAGGAACCAAGATTGCAGAAAAAAATGTTCTGTTTCTTTCTTGTTATTAGATGAAGAAGAATTTACAGATTAAATACACAAAGAAAGGTTTGTACAAAATGGAAACTAAGATATTGCTAAATATATACAAAAGGAAACAAGAATGTGCAGAGAGATATGTTGCCGTTGAGTCGACAATCTCATCACCGTAATCAAGCTTAACATATTGGTCAGCTTGAATTGGGGAAACTTTGCATATCTGACTCGCCTTCAATATCCGAGTCACTAATATCTTCTACAAAAATGAACAAAATGAATGAATACGCGTGGTGAGACGTGAGAAATAAATACTGCGAGTGAATCATTGTGTGCTTATTTTTGGGTAGCATTGCATGGCGTGAAACGGTAAGACGGTGTGAGGCCGAATACCGTGATACGCGTGATTGTAGCCGGGGGATGATGATGCATGTTGAATGCTATGGTTGAAACTCACTCGTGCAATGCGAGGGGAGCATGATTGTGATTGTGATATAGTCGCATTCGATGCGACGCCCAACGTCATGCGATGTGACGAGTGTGAGAGGCGCTCCTAGTCATGCGATGGACTAGGGTTTATGGCTAACCCTAAGGTGCGAAGCCATACGGGATTTGATTGTCGCGCGAAGCGACGGCCAACGTCATGAGATGTGACGGGCGTGAGAGGCGCTCCTAGTCATGCGATGTGACTAGGGTTTATGGCTAACCCTATGGTGCGAAGCCATACGAGATTTGATTGTCGCGCGAAGGACGGCCAACATCATGAGATGTGACGGGCGTGAGAGGAGCTCCTAGTCATGAGATGTGACTAGGGTTTACGGCTGACTCTATGGTGCGAAGCCATACCTACTTGATTGTCGTGCGATGCGATGGTCAACGTCATGCGATGTGACGGGCGTGTGAGGCGCTCCTGGTCATGAGATGTGACCAGGGTTCACGGCTAACACTATGGCGTGAAGCCATACGGGAATGAATATGATGATGTTCTGATGTGATATGAGTATATGTTTAATGTTGAATATTATATTTTATGTTTTATCGTTTTAACACAGTTCTCCCTGAGAACGGGTTTACCGGGTTCAACCCGGCTACTCACTAAACGGTTATGCTTAGCCCTCGTGGTTTCATCTTTTTCAGATCACGAGGAGTACATGTAGCATATCTAGACAACGATGAAGACTAGAGAGAGGCAGCATCACGTACGGATTTGATTTGTGTTAATTTTTTAAAACGATGTTTTTCTTGCGTTGTATTTTAAGATTGGACGTGTGGTAATTAAAGGTTGTATTAAACTATTTCGCTGCGTGTTTATAAAATAAAAGTTTTAAATTCCCGTATTGTTGTTTCGTAATATTTTATTGTTTATTAGTCCATGTGGCGCATCTTGTGACGGGAATCGGGATACGAGTGTCACACCATATTTCTTCGGGCTGGGCTGAGAATAATTGAGCTAGGAAAAAAACGGGCTACACGAGCCGGCCCGTCATGGGCCATCTCATGGCGAGTCAACCCGTCACAGGCCGAGCTCATGGCGAGCCCGCCTGTTATTTTGTTCTGTTTAAAATTTTTAAATAGAAACAAAACGTAATAGAGATATAACAACCCGTTTTATACCCCTACTTTTTTAACATGATAGTTTAATTTTTAAATAGAAAAGATGAAAGAAAATTATTTTAGTGGGTCCTAGATATATGGAGACAAAACGTAATAGAGATATAACTCCTACAAGAAAAGAAGACTAATTCTCTCATGTTTTGTTCAACGCAAATAACCGCTAAGCGGCCGTTCCGCATCAATACTTCTTCCGTCGAGAAGAACCTTATCCACAAGGTTCAGATGTGAAAAATTAATGTGTATCTGTTTCCCTCATCGAATGGAGAAGTGATATGTGCCACTGAAAGAGAATCAACGAGGCGAGTGAGAGATGTTTTTAGTGCACGAAATTGCTCTGTCATGGCCGTCTGCACTTGGGCGAATTCACTCTGCAATGCCAAAAATTCTGTTTCCATATAAATTCGATGCGTTCCTTGTGGGTCGCCATTATCATACCACGTGTTGTGGTCCGGATCGTGAATGGTAGAAAATAAAAGATCGACAATCCAGATTCCAGATTGTGATTGATGTCTTGGTTTTCATCATGATACCACTGAGTGGTCCGGATCAACGATAAAGAAAAAACAAAGAAATAGAAAGATAAATAAATAAAATGTAATGGAGATATCCTACAAGAAAGGAAGATTAATTCTCTCGCATTTTATTCAACACAAATAACCGTTAAACACAAACAAGTTATTAAGTTTAACGAAATTTAAGAGAGAACATGTATAAATAGATAGCATTTTTAAAAAATTCCCAAATAATACTTTTATTTGAAATCTTAATTGTTTTCGAATATAATCGGATTCTATTATAATAATATTGGTGTTAAATTTTTTTAAAGAATTTAGCATTTATAAGTTTTACGGTTAGGGTTTGGAATTTATAAATTAAAATGGTTAAAATTTGGTATTTAATTACTAATTATTAACAATAGAAACTTAAGGTGTTGTAGCCTTCTATAATGTTGTAAGTTTAGAGCTCCGTTGAAAGGGTACAATGCCTTTTATTTTTGTTTATTGGTAGTACATGACATTTTTAAAATTTTCCAAATAATACTTTTATTTGAGCTTTAAATTGTTTTCAAATATAATCAGATTCTATTATAATAATATTGGTGATAATTGAATAGGAAAAGAAAGATGAGGCCGAGCCGAGAAAATAGAGAGCTTGAGGCAGCGCTGTGCAGAGGAGCGGAGGGTGAAGGAGAGAAGGAAGAAGGTGACTTCTCCACGACTTGGGGAGACGTGACTAGGATGTCAAATCTCTGTCCGGCTTGACAGTGACCAGGAGCTCCGCAGACGTAGTAGTAACGACCAGGACGTGTGAGGTTAACCACGTCATAACCGGTTTTGTATCTTGCTATGGTGGAAGAGAGGTCGCAGAACTCGAAAGCTAAAGGACTCGCAACTTCTGTCACGTCATGGAAATCCTTGTTGTACTCGAAGACGAGAGAGTCACCCACTTGGAAGTGTCTTGACGTGACCCATGTGTAATAGTCGACACCCGGTGCCCATCCCTCGATCTTGTGCGTTGTTCCCACGCATCCTACGAAGAGAGAAACGGTCACGAGCATGAAGAAACTGATGATCGCGTTCTTTGTTATCGCCATTTTGATGCGTAGAACGAGAGGTCAAAGTCGAAAACTATCGAAAGGGTTGCTGAAAGTGAGAAACTTTGAAGGACCCATGACGGGTTTATATAGATATTCCATTCCTTTTTCTTTTGGGGTTTTTTGTTTGAATAATATCATCGATTAGATTAAATTTCCTTTTTTTTGGGCTCTGTGTTTCCTTCTTCTTTTTTATTTTCATTTTTTTCTTCGCATATATTAACACGTATAAGTCGTCCATGTGGCGCTACCTGTGACGGGAATTGGGATACGAGTGTCACAACTTTTGGTATCAGAGCAATGTTCATTCCACGGGAAATGACGACTCATTACCTTAAGGTTTTTCAATGAAAAATATTTTTCAAAACCACGTCCAATGAAAAATCGTTTATGAAAACCGTACAAGTGATGCGAGCTGCAGTCGTCGAAAGCTTAGTGAGAGTAACATGGCGCATTGGGAATGCCGCCATGATATGCTTAGCTGGAAAATAATAATTTCCGCATTTAAGTTGAACGCCTAACCCAAGGGACCAGAATCAAGGAATTAATCCTGAATTCCTTAAGGGGCCATGGGGCAGTGCCTAAAGGAACATACACCAACTCTACGAAGTGGGACGTATAGGACAAAGGGGGGAGGATCTGGCGTCGTCTACCAACTACGTGGCTTTGACAGGGGACCCCTTCACATTAACATAAAAGACCGAAAGTGATCAGAATAAAGGAAAGGATGCATCGATGAATAAAAATATGTCTAGACTCAAAGTAAACACTGCGAGTGTAGATACACCATGTGGACTCAAAGTAAACACTGCGAATCGGGATACGTTTTCATGTACTAATATGCTAAACGAGTTACGTAAAGGACATGAAGGCTAGAAAAAGACCCATTGTTCATAGGACACGTGGTCTTAACCTAAAGCACTCCATTGGATCTCACCAAAATAATTGAGGCTAGGGATTGGAATCTCAAACATGCAACAAAGTTCAGACGGACTATCGAGGGTAAGGATAACCCTAGAATTGGAAAGGAAAAGTCGACTCCAGCACCAATCATATGGTGACCACACTGGGAGCACAATGCAAAAGCTTATATCGACGTATTTCGCAGAGTCTAGATGGTGCGCGAAGACCAGAAAGACACGTCATTATCTATGCGTGTGACTAGTAGAAAAGAATTCTCCGACCCTTGGCATGAACTCACAACGACAGCTGTGTATCGGAAATCGGGAAAGGTAACCTGAGAAATCACTCAAAAAGGGGTGTAAACATAATGTAACAACAATGAACGGGGAGCATTATTGACCGCAATGTAGAAATCATCTACTCCCAGGAAAAACACAGCGTGATGGTAAAGGTGCTAAGCCCCAGGAAAGGCTCTTAGCAGATTATGGGATAAGACATGACCATGATAAAAACATTGTGGACGAAACTCAGGATGAGAAATACATATCACACCCAGACCGATGGTGAATCGAAGCAAACAATCCAAACTTCAGGAGACAAACTGAAGGCGTGTCTTCGAATGGAGAGTTCCATGGGACCTATACATTGTTGTGCGAGGTCACATGCAACAACAAACAATATATAAAGGACGGGATGTCCGTATATAAGTATTAAGTGGGAAGTCATGCGAGGTTCCACTGTTTTGGATAAAAAGCGGAGAACGTCGAGTGTTCGGATCGGAAAAATCATTTACGAAGCAAACACAAGTGATCCAAAAGATTCGCGATAACCTGAAAACGGCGTAGAATCGATAGAAGTCGTATGCCGATCAGAGAAGACGAGAGTTCGGACCCGATATCGTGGAATAGACCATGGAGGTGATCCGAAGGATTCGCACTAACCTGAAGATGACAGAGGATCGACAGAAGTCTTATGCCGATGAGCGGAGACGTGAGGTCGCCTTGGAGGTTGGAGATCTGGCTCTCCCCCGAGTTTAGGCCATGCGGGAGCATGCAAGATTTTGACAAAGCGGGAAGCTGAAACCGTTGTACATCAGACCTTACCGATGATTGAGAAGGTACGACCAACAACCTAACATTTTGGACGACCATCGAAACTAGACAACATCCATGACGTGTTCCACGTGTCGATGCTGCGGAGGTACGTAACGGATCCTTCACAGTACTACAACCACAAGAGTTGAAGTTCATAGACACTATGCGATTCCTGGCGAGCTTCTGCAAATCGTGGATCAAAAGGTCAAGAAGGTACGAACGAAGGAAGTGCCACTGGTGAAGGTTTCGTTGGCGGAGCCAAGGGTTCTTGGACATGATCTGGGAACTCGAGGCGGAGATGCGTAGCAAATTAGCCATATCTCTTTGCTTGAGTGTTGTATGAGTTATACATGACAATTTGTTGTATCAGACTCTACATTTTGGATGGCTATGTGATGATATGAATGTGATGATGATTGGAGCATATCCCACGGATTCCGAATTCGAGGACGAATTCTTTTTAAGGGGAGGATTTGTAATACCCCGATTCCCGAAGAAAAATATTTAATTATTTTCGAGAATAAATAATTAAATAAATGCCGCTAATAATTCGGGAAAGAGGATTGGTTCAGAGCTGACCAGAGTCAGTCAACCGGACCAGATCCGTTCCAAGGGAAAGAACGGGCGGACCTGAGGAAGGAAAATGCGGTCTGGGAGGAGGTCTGGTCCGGAGCTGACCAACTATTGGTCAGCCGGTCCAGGACACTCAGTCGGATCAAACGGATGGAACGAACCAAGAAAAGAAATAAAAATGGGAAAAACTGAGTTGGTCAGCTCCAGACCAACTCAGTCAGCCGGACTTGGACAGGACGGACGGACCAAGAGAAAAATGAGTGTAGTCCGGACTTGGTCAGCCAGACCAAAATCTGGTCAGCTCCGAACCAAGCGACAGACAAACTGTCGATAGACTTTTGGTGTGGGACCAAAATCTGGTCAGTCCCCGGACCAAGTGACAGATAAACTGTCGGCAGACTTATGGTGCGCGATTTTCTCACACATGGGCGCCCACAACACACCTAATCCGCACCAAACTGACAAAAGGAGACCGCAGCTATCTCCTACACTCGTTCAATCAAACCAAAACTCTCTCATCTACCCTAAAGACCCTCTTAAACGGATCAAATCAACCATTTTCGGACTCAAAATGGGCAGAGAAAGAAAAGAGAGGAAAAAGAGAGAGAGGGAGAGAAAGAAGAGAGGAGGAGGAAGAGGGAGCTCGGGAAGACATTGAGGAACAACCCTTGAGTGTCTAGGAGGAGATCTCAAGGCGGAGGAACACATAAACATCAACCAAGCTCGACCAAATCAGATTCAAAATGAATCTGATCCAAGAACAGGTGAGTGGCTTGAGTTGCGTCTGTGTAAACTCGTTTTCACCGATGTGATTGTGTTATCTCGATGATTTGTTGATTGATTTTGAAAGAGGACATTTTAATGAGAATTTAGAAACAAACGGCGCTCAATTTGGCTGAGAAACGAAGGAGATATGAACATACGAAAACTGTGGAAAAACTTAAATTTGCAGAATCGCGATTTTTCGAGGTACAGGCGTTAAGAATCGTTTTTCATCGTGTATACATGAGATTTAAATAATTGATTCCTTGGATATGAAAAAGGACATCCCAATAAACATTTAGAAACAAACGGAGCGTGATTTAGTTAAGAAACAAGTGAGTTATGAGCAATCGAAGTCGGGCCAAAAACCTGAAAACGCGAATGGACGAACTGCCTAGTCCGGTCCGCCGGATCAGGAACTGGTCAGCTCCGGACCAAGTATGGGAAAATAATTTTAGTCTGTCAGACCAAGGGGAAGAGGCTGAGGAAGCCTGGTCCGACCCGGATCAGAAACTAGTCCGGCGGACCAGGCCTGTTTTGGACCAAAAAATGGTCCGATCAACCGATTTCGTGGGGATGGGCCGGATCCGGTTGGCCGGACTAGGAAACTCAGTCGGATCAAACAGGAAGAAACGGACTAAGAAAAGAAATAAAAATGGAAAAAAGTGAGTTGGTCAGCCGGACCAAGTCTTGGTCAGCTCCAGACCAACATAGTCAGCCGGACTTGGACAGGACGGACGGACCAAGAGGAAAATGAGTGTAGTCCGGACCTGGTCAGCCGGACCAAAATCTGGTTAGCCCCGGACCAAGTAACAGAAACTGTCGGTAGACTTATGGTGCACGATTTTCTCACACATGGGCGGCCACAACACACCTAATCTGCACCAAGCCGACAAAAGGAGACCCCACTATCTCCTACACTCGTCCAATCACCCCAAAACTCTCTCATCTACCCTAAAGACCCTCTCAAACAGATCAAATCAACCATTTTCGGACTGAAAATGGGCAGAGAAAGAAAAGAGAGGAAAAAGAGAGAGAGGGAGAGAAAGAAGAGAGGAGGAGGGAGAGGGAGCTCGGGAAGACATTGATTAACCCTTGAGTGTCTAGGAGGAGATCTCAAGGCGGAGGAACACAAACACATCAACCAAACTCGACCAAATCAGATTCAAAATGAATCTGATCCAAGAACAGGTGAGTGGCTTTAGTTGCGTCTGTGTAAACTCGTTTTCATCGATGTAATTGTGTTATCTCGATGATTCGTTGATTGATTTTGAAAGAGGACATTTCAATGAGAATTTAGAAAAAAACGACGCTCAATTTGGCTGAGAAACGAAGGAGATATGAACATACGAAAACTGTGGAAAAACTGAAATTTGCAGAATCGCGATTTTTGAGGTACAGGCGTTACGTCATCGTGTATACATGAGATTTAAATGAACATTTAGAAACAAACGGTGTGCGATTTGTTAAGAAACGAGTGAGTTATGAGCAATCGAAGTCGGACCAAAAACCTAAAAATGCGAACGGACGAACTGTCCAGTTCCGGTCCGCCAGACCAGGAACTGGTCAGCTTCGGACCAAGTCCGGGAAAATATTTTTAGTCCGCCGGACCAAGGGGAAGAGGCTGAGGAAGCCTGGTCTGACCCGGACCTGAAACTAGTCCGACGAACCAGGCTTGTTTTGGACCAAAAAATGGTCTGATCAACCGATTTCATGGGGACGGGCCGGATCCGGTCCGCCAGACTAAATACAGGTCTGGACCAGACCAAATCTAAGAGGAAAGAGAATATAAAAATGAACAAATTGAATGAATACGCATGGTGAGACGTGAGAAATAAACACTGCGAGTGAATCATTGTGTGCTTATTTTTGGGTAGCAATGCATGGCGTGAAAGGGTAAGACGGTGTGAGGCCGAATACCCTGATACGCGTGATTGTAGCCGGGGGATGATGATGCATGTTGAATGCTATGGTTGAAGCTCACTCGTGCGATGCGTGATTGTGATATAGTCGCATTCGATGCGACGGCCAACGTTATGCGATGTGACGGGTGTGAGAGGCGCTCCTAGTCATGCGATGTGACTAGGGTTTATAGCTAACCCTATGGTGCAAAGCCATACGGGATTTGATTGTCGCGCGAAGCGACGACCAACGTCATGAGATGAGACGGGCGTGAGAGGCGCTCCTAGTCATGCGATGTGACTAGGGTTTATGGCTAACCCTATAGTGCGAAGCCATACGGGATTTGATTGTCGTGCGAAGCGACGACCAACATCATGAGATGTGACGGGCGTGAGAGGCGCTCCTAGTCATGAGATGTGACTAGGGTTTACGGCTGACTCTATGGTGCGAAGCCATACCTACTTGATTGTCGTGCGATGCGATGGTCAACGTCATGCGATGTGACGGGCGTGTGAGGCGCTCCTGGTCATGAGATGTACCAGGGTTCACGGCTAACACTATGGCGTGAAGCCATACGGGAATGAATATGATGATGTTCTTATGTGATATGAGTATATGTTTAATGTTGAATATTATATTTTATGTTTTATCGTTTTAACAAAGTTCTCGCTGAGAACGGGTTTACCGGGTTCAACCCGGCTACTCACTAAGCGGTTGTGCTTAGCCCTCATGGTTTCATCTTTTTCAGATCACGAGGAGTACATGTAGCATATCTAGACAATGACGAAGACTAGAGAGAGGCAGCATCACATACGGATTTGATTTGTGTTAAATTTTGAAAACGATGTTTTTTTTGCGTTGTATTTTAAGATTGGACGTGTGGTAATTAAAGGTTGTATTAAACTATTTCGCTGCGTGTTTATAAAATAAAAGTTTTAAATTCCCGTATTTTTGTTTCGTTATATTTTATTGTTTATTAGTCCATGTGGCGCATCCTGTGACGGGAATCGGGATACGGGTGTCACACTATATTTCTCTGAGCTGTGCTGAGAATAATTGAGCCAGGAAAAAAACGGGCTACACGAGCCGGCCCGTCATGGGCCAGCTCATTGCGAGTCAGCCCGTCACGGGCCGAGCTCATGGCCAGCCAGCCCGTCACGAGTCAGGGTGGCTCGCGGGCCAATTTTTCTTTCTTTCTTTTAATATTTTTTTATATATTTTAAAATATTTTTATATACAATTTAAATTTTTGTTATATATTTAATTTGTTTTGTTTAAAATTTTTAAATAGAAACAAAACGTAATAGAGATATAACAACCCGTTTTACACCCCTACTTTTTTAACATGATAGTTTAATTTTTAAATAGAAAAGATGAAAGAAAATTATTTTAGTGGGTCCTAGATATATGGAAACAAAACGTAATAGAGATATAACTCCTACAAGAAAAGAAGACTAATTCTCTCATGTTTTGTTCAACGCAAATAACCGCTAAGCGGCCGTTCCGCATCAATACTTCTTCCGTCGAGAAGAACCTTATCCACAAGGTTCAGATGTGAAAAATTAATGTGTATATGTTTCCCTCGATCGAATGGAGAAGTGATATGTGCCGCTGAAAGAGAATCAACGAGGCGAGTGAAAGATGTTTTTAGTGCACGAAATTGCTCTGTCATGGACGTCTGCACTTGGACGAATTCACTATGCAATGTCAAAAGTTCTGTTTCCATATAAATTCGATGCGTTCCTTGTGGGTCGCCATTATGATACCACGTGTTGTGGTCCGGATCGGTAATGGCAGAAAATAAAAGGTCGACAATCCAGATTCCAGATTGTCAATGACCTCTTGGTTGTCATCATGATACAACCGAGTGGTCCGGATCAACGATAATGAAAAAACAAAGAAATAAAAAGATAAGCTCTGCCAATGATAATGGTCCCAATCAGAAGCGAAGAACAACACAAGATTTCTACAAAAATATTCTCTATTTTTTTACATGATAATTTAATCTTTAAATAGACAAAGATGAAAGCAAATCACTTTAGTGGGTCCTAGATATATGGAAACAAAATGTAATGGAGATATCCTACAAGAAAGGAAGATTAATTCTCTCGTATTTTATTCAACACAAATAACCGTTAAACACAAACAAGTTATTAAATTTAACGAAACTTAAGAGAGAACATGTATAAATAGATGGTATTTTTAAAAATTCCCAAATAATACATTTATTTGAAATTTTAATTGTTTTCGAATATAATCGGATTCTATTATAATAATATTGGTGTTAAAAGTTTTTAAAAAATTTAGCATTTATAAGTTTTACGGTTTAGGGTTTGGAATTTATAAATTAAAATGGTTAAAATTTGGTATTTAATTACTAATTACTAAAAATCTATAGGATCGAGTTTGGGGTTTGATTATTTAGAGCTCCGTTGAATGGATACAATGCCTTTTATTTTTGTTTATTGGTAGTACATGAACTTGTATTTTCCAATTGGGTCACCACAAAATCAGTGCACAATAATATCATAAAAACAATATCACTAGTTGCAAACTTTATTACAAAAGACCACTAACCAAGGAGAGAAAGAAGACAAAAGCTTGGAGAAAGAACCAAAAACGTCTCGTGGGCTAATCTAAAAAACGATCAAACAAGAAATAATGGTAACAGAACCAAGAAAAGAAAGATGAGGCCGAGCCGAGAAAATAGAGAGCTTGAGGCAGCGCTGTGCAGAGGAGCGGAGGGTGAAGGAGAGAAGGAAGAAGGTGACTTCTCCACGACTTGGGGAGACGTGACTAGGATGTCAAATCTCTGTCCTGCTTGACAGTGACCAGGAGCTCCGCAGACGAAGTAGTAACGACCAGGACGTGTGAGGTTAACCACGTCGTAACCGGTTTTGTATCTTGCTATGGTGGAAGAGAGGTCGCAGAACTCGAAAGCTAAAGGACTCGCAACTTCTGTCACGTCATGGAAATCCTTGTTGTACTCGAAGACGAGAGAGTCACCCACTTGGAAGTGTCTTGACGTGACCCATGTGTAATAGTCGACACCCGGTGCCCATCCCTCGATCTTGTGCGTTGTTCCCACGCATCCTACGAAGAGAGAAACGGTCACGAGCATGAAGAAACTGATGATCGCGTTCTTTGTTATCGCCATTTTGATGCGTAGAACGAGAGGACAAAGTCGAAAACTATCGAAAGGGTTGCTGAAAGTGAGAAACTTTGAAGGACCCATGACGGGTTTATATAGATATTCCATTCCTTTTCCTTTTGGGGTTTTTTGTTTGAATAATATCATCCATTAGATTAAGTTTCCTTTTTTTTGGGGCTCTGTGTTTCCTTCTTCTTTTTTATTTTCAATTTTTTCTTCGAATATATTAATACGTATAAGTCGATCTATACGCGTCTGATTAGGGTTAAAAATATAGGATATGTTTAGCGGCAGTTCAATACAAAATTTCCGAAAACCTAGCGTCTGATTAATACGTATAACCCTTTTACCGTGCATCGTGTTTCTTTTTTTTTTTTAATGGAAAATTCTTTAACGCGCAAAGGTAGAATTCATGCACGTGTCTAGAATTAAAACAAAGTAACCCGGACTTATAATGAATCAAAAAAAATTGAAAAATAAAAATATATCTATTAAGGTGGTTTATGTAGGGAATCTAGAAAAAATCTCAAAATTTGATTTTGTGGAAAAGATAACAACCTTAGAAATAAAAGATAAAGACAATCAAGAACTAACAACCTTGTAGTTAAAAGATAAAGACAAATAAACAATAAGGTGATAATAAATCTGAATAGATATGGACGTATGTATATAAAAGAAGTATGAAGGCTGAGAAATACAGAGTTTAATAGAAAAAAATCGTAGAAAAACGAGTGCAAGCGTTGGTGAAAGTTTCTGTTTTATAAGTAAGATATATATATATCTGAGAGGGAATTGAGTAAAATCCGACATAACGAACCTTGGGTATGTAGGAGGCTAGCACTCATGGAAAATATTGTGGTGCGCATTGCTACTTCAAAAGAAACAAGTTGTATATGCGAAATTCCTATAAATGAATAGAATCGATTGAGTGGCATCTGAGTGCATCAGTTATTTCAAGTGGTATCAGAGCTCGGTCACCGGTCGTAAGATAATTTCTTCTCGTATCAGTGCAGGCTACGTGACGCATAATGCATACATTCAAGAAATTTCAAACGCCAGGAAAGACACCATCATTCGACTCGAGCAACTATAGATATTGAAAAATGAAGATAATAAATCTGGTCAAAAGTATTGATGAAGATGCTTGGAATGTTATGGAAGAAGGATAAGAATTTTCAAAAGTGTTCACTGATTGGAAAGAGATCATCAAACCGAGTGCTTAGTGGACACTGCAAGAGAAGAAAACTTCAGCACTAAATGTCAAAGCTCTTACTATAATCTTCAACACAATAGATCCATATGAGTTTAAGCAGATTCAAGGTCGCAAAATTGCCAAGGAGACGTGAAAAACATTGGAGTTGATTCATGAAGAAACTAAAAGTGTGAAACGTACCAGAAGAGACATGATGAATGCGCAGTTTAATCAAATCAAAAGGGAAAAACATGAAACCATCATTATTGCAAAAAAAACCCTTCACGTAACGACGAAACTTGCGACGGAATTTTCCGTCGCAATTTAGAATACGACGATTTCGCGACGAAATATGGTAAAAAAAATTGGCTCTATGAACAGTAGCAAAATCCATCGCAAATTTGCCATGGAATACGACGGGATTATTGTCGTCACATCAACAAATATTAATTATGATGGAAATTTTAATACGTGATTGAAATTTTAATATTTGCGATAGAATATGATGAAAATTTCCGTAGCAAATATTAATTTTATTTCTTTTTAATTTATTATTGTTGGTTGTAATGCTCTAGGATGATCCATGATATGACATTTGACTTTGTATTGATTCATTGATTTATGAATGCATTAGTCAGTCATCATTGTGGGAACAATGTTGAATCAAGACTAGCATGAGGTGTGATCAATGCATTGGATGTAGATCACAATCATGGGTACTCGTTGTGAACGAGTGACTGGATGACCCGCATGAGATTGTCACATGGACAGACTCATGACTTGAATCTCATACAGCGGTTCGTTTATGGATCCTCATACCTGAGATGTCTAGAGTATCTGATATGAGGAGTGGCGTGTCTTGACTGCGTCAAACGTCGCCTTTAACCGGATGATTATAACGGCGTTGATCAGATACGTTCACGAATCATATGGAGATAGTAGACATGGAATATGAGACTTGTCACCTCCTTAATAGGAGAGATATCGCTGGGCCCTCTCGTGGAAGTCGGACTATGAAAACGCGTGGCCACGCTATAGATGAAGTTGCATCTATTTTATTAGTCGATTTACCAAGACGAGAAAGCGGTTGAAATTGAAGGGTGGCTCAAACCATGCCCTTGTTCAACATATGATATCGTGAGACAAATGATCAGAATTCGAACTGTTAATGCCTTGGTTAGATCACCTCTAACTCAATTCTAAGTGGGTGGTCATGGCGTCTTGCTAGAGGCTAACCATGACTTGTGATTCGGGAAAGGTTATAGAATGGGCCTACAGGATCACACACCACTAAGGATGGACCTATACGTGAAGAATCCGAAGAATGGAAACGAGATTTGACCAAAACGAGCATGAAAAAGAGTTTCCAGCACGTTGGTCCGAAGTTGACCAAGTTTGGTCAGCCCTGGACCAAGATTGGTCAGTCCAAGTTGTCCGGAAGCTCAGTTAGAAGGTCATCTGTCCAGGTCTGGTCCGGCTGACCAAGAGTTGGTCAGCCCCGGACCAGATGCTGGAATCAGGAGGACCAAGGACGCTGGAACGACGGACCGGAAAGGAACCAAGAGGTTTGGTCCGGAGCTGACCAAAAAGTTGGTCAGCCGGACCAAACCTCCAGGTCAGACGGTCCGAAAACTCGGACTAAGCTTGGTCCGCCGGACCAAGCTCCTGGTCCGGCGGACCGGGATCTGGGAAACTTACCATGCAATCTATCCTTATGAAGGATAAGCCTCTGACCAAGGCTTCTAGATTGGTCATTGATGCTTATGGGAAGCATATGGATGATGGTCTAGACGTGTGCAGCTTGATGCTTGGAAAGATGTCTTCGGAATTGCGTGAGCAATTAGATGACATGGACAATTCGTTGATGGTTGATCAGTTGAATCTGTAATTCCAAGAGAAAGCTGGGAGCCGAGGGAAGAATGATATGGTAGTTGTTGGAAAGAGTTCCAGCAAAAGGAAGCGTTCCAAAGGTAAGGGCAAGAGGAAAGTGACAAGTGTTGTCACTAAGCCTAAGCCTAAACCCAAGAAGGAAGAGTGTTATTTCTGTCATGCTGTTGGGCATTGGTATAGAAATTGCAGACTCTACCTGGAAGATCATAGGAAGAAGAAGCTTGCAGAAGCTTCGACTTCTGGTATCTTTGTTATAGAGGCTAACTTATTTACTTCTACATTGTGGGTATTGGATACCGGATGTGCCTCGCATATTTGTGCAAATGTGCAAGGACTACGAAGAAGTAGACAATTGGCGAAGGGAGAAGTAGATCTCCGCGTCGGGAATGGAGCAAAAGTTGCTGCATTGACCGTCGGGACTTATGATCTGACTTTACCTTCTGGCCTTGTATTGGAGTTGCATGATTGTTATTTTGTACCTGCCATCAGTAGGAACATCATATCGATTTCATGCTTAGACTCAGATGGTTTCAGATTTGTTATTGAGAACAAATGTCTGTCCATTTATAGAGGCGATTTATTCTATGGTAAAGGTTACCAGTTTAATGGCCTTTATATTTTGGAAGATGAACCATCTGGATACAGGTCGATCTATAATGTTAGTACCAAGCGGTTTAAGCCGAACGACTTAAATCCGACCTATCTCTAGCATTGTTGACTTGGTCACATCAACGAGAAACGCATAGCGAAGCTTCATTCTGATGGACTTCTTGATTCTTTTGATTATGAATCAATCGAATCGTGCGATTCTTGTTTGATGGGCAAGATGACAAAATCTCCTTTTTCTAGAAAAGGAGAAAGGGCTACAGAGTTGTTAGAACTCATACATAGTGATGTATGCGGTCCTATGAGCTCACCCGCTAGAGGAGGTTATCTGTACTTTGTTATGTTTACTGATGATTTCAGTAGGTACGGTTATGTCTATTTGATGATACATAAATCTGAAACACTTGAATTGTTCAAGATTTTCAGAAACGAGGTACAAAACCAACTTGGCAAGACGATCAAGTTGCTTCGATCTGATCGAGGTGGCGAGTATATGAGCCAAGAACTCACTGACTATCTGGCAGATTGTGGGATTGTCTCACAGCTGACTCCATCTGGAACGCCACAGTGGAATGGCGTGTCCGAGAGGAGGAACCGAACCTTGTTAGATATGGTACGGTCTATGATAAGTCAGGTCGATCTTCCTAAATCCTTCTGGGGCTACGCTCTGGAAACGGCTGCGCTTATACTGAACAACTGTCCAACAAAATCAGTTCAGAAGACACCATATGAGATATGGACTGGGAAGCATCCCAGGTTAGC
>NW_010965625.1:1335486-1346305 GCF_000463585.1 Tarenaya hassleriana
TATGGGGGTTAGATGCTTGTAGGATAGATCATAGAGCATAGTGGGAGATTGTTGGTTGTAATGCTCTAGGATGATCCATGATATGACATTTGACTTTGTATTGATTCATTGATTTATGAATGCATTATTTTTCCGTTATATGATTAGCATGTTTGTTGTATTTCGGCATCCTTGAATCATTAGAGAATGATTCTAAACTCCCTTCCGGCTGACCAAGAGTTGGTCAGCCCCGGACCAGACACTGGAATCAGGCGGACCAAGGACGCTGGAACGGCGAACCGGAAAGGAACCAAGAGGTTCGGTCTGGAGCTGACCAAAAAGTTGGTCAGTCGGACCAAACCTCCAGGTCAGACGGTCCGAAGGCTCGGACTAAGCTTGGTCCACCAAACCAAGCTCCTAGTCCGGCGGACCGGGATCTGGGAAACTTTACAAAATTCGATTTTAGGATTTTCTAAGCTTATTTAAGTTTGGGATTTCGTCCAAACTTAATTAAGGCCGACCTAAAACTCAGAGAAACATCCTAGAACCCTAGAGAACCTGTTCTCTTCTATTTCTATTGTCTCGGGATTGGATCTTGTCTCTTGAGTTACCCTTTTCTTCACTAATCCTAACAGATTCGTTCCAAATCGTTTGGAATCCTTCCCTCGGTGTGGATACGTGTAGAGAGACTGTAACTTCAGTCCTCGGTGATTTAGAACAGGCCCCGGATCGAAATAAACTTCAAGTTTCATCGAGAACGATGTAAGTAACGATTCCCTCGGTGATATACACGATCTTTCAGGTTTTGCAAGTTTGGTTGTGTGTGACGTTTGACTAGGTTTAGATCTTTCTTCCGCTGCATGAAACCTAGTAAACCAAACCCTAGATCGATATGATCGCATGCTAGGAACCCGTAGATATCCCCAACAGTGGTATCAGAGCCTGGTTCTCTGTATATCGCCGTGCTTGTTGTATGATTGCATGATTTAATCGTTAAATTGCATGTAATCATTGAATCTATGCATGTTTAATGATATTTGTGATTGTTGAATGATGTATGGATGGTATGGAGTCTGGGACGGGTTAACGGTGCGACGAAATCGAGGCGAAACCCTAATTTCGAAGCCCGGAAAATCTGTCCCGAATCTGATCTGTCCGTGGTCAGTCGGACCAGCCGACAGATCAGACTCCGAACTGAGTGTTGGGTCAGGAGAACCAAAGTTCACGCTGGTCAGCCCCGGACCAAAAGTTAGTCCGGCGGACCAAGCGGGAACAACTCAGGTCCGAGACAGCGGACTCCGAGCTGACCAAGGAACGAACTGAACTGGTCCGGAGCTGACAAGTTTGGTCAGCCCCGGACCAACCCAGTTTTGAACTGACTCCGTTCTCCCTTGGTCAGCCTAACTCGGAGCAGCAGAGAACGGACTGAGTTGGTCCGGGGCTGACCAAACTTGGTCAGCCCCGGACCAAGCTTAGAATTTTTCCGAAAAATGACAGAACGGCGGACCAGAGAAGCTGACCAAGGTCAGTCCGGCGGACCAGATTCTGGTCAGCTCCGGACTGGACCTCAGACTTCTCAAGTCCGAAATTTTGTCCTTTTCCTCATGATCAATCTCAATCTGTTACCGCCCATTAGTAGAGCAACTGTCAAGGCCTCGATCGTCATGGTTACGGGTCATGCCCTAACTGAGCGTACCTGACTATCTTGGTGAGGGAGTATGGAGAAATCGTGATTCTCATAGCTCGAATATGGTTGAGCTTGAATTGGTTTATCAAGTCGGACTTGGACCTAATGGTAAGGATGGGATGAGGAACATGCAGTGATAGCATATCACTATCCCATACTCATCTAGGAATCACATAGGATGTGATTGACAATGTGTTGTCTACCTAAATAACATGGTTTTGAGCGTCATGCCCTAGCTGACTCAGAAGTATGTGAAATATGGATCCTAGCTCACTTAGAAACTCATTGAGGGTGTTTTTCTTAGTGGGAGCCTGTCATATTGCATCTATTATCTGTGTTAGTAGGAGTACTAAGCGATGTGTTTATTTTCTGTCTGTTTGTCCTTTTCTGTAGAATATATCTGTTGCAGGAATCTAGTTAATCTTACCATGCAATCTATCCTTATGAAGGATAAGCCTCTGACCAAGGCTTCTAGATCGATCATTGATACTTATGGGAAGCATATGGATGTCCCAACAATTTTATTTATTTTTAGAATTTGCGACGGGTCTATTCTAGTCGATTTTTATATGGGTTTTTTTATTTGTTCATGTTCTAAGAAAATTTTCCGTTTCTATTTGATTTTTTGAAGTTCAAAGTTTTGTTAATTTTAAATCTAACAAAAGGATGAGAAATATCCTAAAATACCATATTTTAGCATTGTTATTCAAATTACAATCTACTAAATAATAGTGGTCTCAATCAAAAGCGAAGAACAACACAAGATTTCTACAAAAATATTTTCTATTTTTTTAAACACGATAGTTTAATCTTTAAATAGACAAAGATGAAAGCAAATCACTTTAATGGATCCTAAATATATGAAAACAAAACCTAACGGAGATATAACTCCTACAAGAAAGGAAGACTAATTCTCCCATGTTTTATTCAACGCAAATAACCGCTAAGCGGCCGGTTCGCATCAATACTCCTTCCATCGAGAAGAACATTGTCCACAAGGTTCAGATGTGGAAAATTGATGCGTATCTGTTTCCCTCGATCGAATGGAGAAGTGATATGTGCCGCTGAAAGAGAATCAATGAGGCGAGTGAGAGATGTTTTTAGTGCACATAATTGTTCTGTCATGGACGTCTGCACTTGGGCGAATTCACTCTGCAATGTCGAAAGTTCTGTTTTCAGAAATTCGATGCGTTCCTTGTTTGGTCGCCATTGTGATATCACGTGTTGTGGTCCGAATCGTGAATGGCAAAAAATAAAGGGTCGACAATCCAGATTCCAGGTTGTCAATGACCTCTTTGGTTGTCATGTGATACCACCGAGTGGTCCGGATCAACGATAATGAAAAAACAAAGAAAGAAAAAGATAGACTTTGATACCAATAATAGTGGTCCCAATCAAAAGCGAAGACCAACACAAGATTTCTACAAAAATATTCTCTATCTTTTTTAACATGATAGTTTAATTTTTAAATAGAAAAGATGAAAAAAAATTATTTTAGTGGGTCCTAGATATATGAAACAAAATGTAATAGAGATATAACTCCTACAAGAAAGGAATATTAATTCTCCCATGTTTTATTCAACGCAAGTAATAGTGGTCCCAATCCTGATTTCGGATTGTTAATGATCTCTTTGGTTGTCATGATACTACCGAGTGATCCGGATCAACGATAACGAAAGAAATAAAGAAAGAAAAAGATAGGCTCTAATACCGATGATAGTGGTCTCTTGGGGTGGCCATTTTGGGGTTCGGTTCGGTTTTTGGTTCGGTTATTTCGGTTATAAAAAAATCATACCCAAACGGTTATATAGATTTAATCGGTTCGGTTCAATTCGATTTCAGTTCGGTTCGGTTCGATTTTTGTATAATAAATTATAACCAAACGGTTATATTTTTCGGTTTATTCGGTTCAGTTTTAGATCAGTTCGGTTCGGTTATGATATATATTGAAAAAAAAGATTATTAATCCTGCATAAACTTCAAAATATCTATCCAAATAAATCCACAAAATGATTAATCCTCCAATAAAATTATAAAAAATATCTAAAAACTTCAATAATTAGGATAAAAGTTAAAAACATTAAATTTTATTGTTTGTTGGATGAAATATATAAGGTTAAAACTGAAGGTATAAAAAAATAATACTAATAATAATGAGGATAAAATTTAAAATATAAAAAAAAATTCAATAACCGTTTGGTTAACCGCGGTTATTAAGTTATTAACCGAACCGAACCTGAACGGTTATTCAACTTCCTCAACCGTTCGGTTACTAAGCAAATAACTTAACCGAACCGAACTCGGTTCAATTATTTAGTTAAAAACCGAAATGACCACCCCTAGTACGAATGTCATGCAATTTGTTTCTACTCGTATCCCTTCATCGTTGTTTCATCCCACTTTTTTTTTTCAACTCAAGTTTCTTTGTGTTTCTTTGAATGAATAGATTAGTACTGTAAAATGTAAAATGTCGAGATGTCTTAGTAAGGATATAAACAAGGGAAAGGAAGACTAATTCTCTCGTATTTTATTCAATGCAAATAACCGCTAAGCGGCCGGTCCGCATGACTAAACAAGTTATTAAGTTTAATGAAATTTAAGAGAGAACATGTATAAATAGATGACATTTTTAAAAAATTCCCAAATAATACTTTTATTTGAAATTTTAATTGTTTTCGAATATAATCGGATTCTATTATAATAATATTGGTGTTAAAAGTTTTTAAAAAATTTAGCATTTATAAGTTTTACGGTTAGAGAGCTTGAGGCAGCGCTGTGCAGAGGAGCGGAGGGTGAAGGAGAGAAGGAAGAAGGTGACTTCTCCACAACTTGGGGAGATGTGACCAGGATGTCAAATCTCTGTCCGGCTTGACAGTGACCAGGAGCTCCGCAGACGTAGTAGTAACGACCAGGACGTGTGAGGTTAACCACGTCATAACCGGTTTTGTATCTTGCTGTGGTGGAAGAGAGGTCGCAGAACTCGAAAGCTAAAGGACTCGCAACTTCTGTCACGTCATGGAAATCCTTGTTGTACTCGAAGACGAGAGAGTCACCCACTTGGAAGTGTCTTGACGTGACCCATGTGTAATAGTCGACACCCGGTGCCCATCCCTCGATCTTGTGCGTTGTTCCCACGCATCCTACGAAGAGAGAAACAGTCACGAGCATGAAGAAACTGATGATCGCGGTCTTTGTTATCACCATTTTGATGCGTAGAACGAGAGATCAAAGCCGAAAACTATCGAAAGGGTTGCTGAAAGTGAGAAACTTTGAAGGACCCATGACGGGTTTATATAGATATTCCATTCCTTTTTCTTTTGGGGTTTTTTGTTTGAATAATATCATCGATTAGATTAAATTTCCTTTTTTTTGGGCTCTGTGTTTCCTTCATTTTTATTTTCATTTTTTTCTTCGCATATATTAACACGTATAACTCGATCTATACGCGTCTGATCAGATTTAAAATATAGGATTTCTTTAGCGGCAGTACAAAAATAACGCAAACTTAATCCTTTTACTGTTTTACGGCATCGTGTTTCTTTTTTTTTTAATGGAAAATTCTATAACGCGCAAAGGTAGATGAATATGCACGTGTCTAGAATTAAAACATAGTAAATAGGACTTATAATGAACCAAAAACAATTGAAAAACAAAAATATATCTATTAAGGTTGTTTGTGTAGAAAATCTTGAAAAAATCTCAAAATTGATTTTGTGAGTAAGATAACAACCTTTGAAATAAAAGATAAAGACAATGAAGAACTAACAACTTTAGAGTTAAAAGACAAATAAACAATAAGGTGATGATGAATTTGAATAGATATAGATGTGTGTATCTAAAAGGAGTATGAAGAAGACTGAAAAATACCGAGTTTAAGAGAGAAAAATCGTTTAAAAAAAAAGAGTGCAATTGTTGGTGAAAGTTTCTGTTTTTTATAAATAAGATATAGAAAAAATCGCAAAAAACAATCAACTTTCAATTTTGACAAAAAATAGTGGACTTTATTTTTTGTCAATAAATATTAAACTTTTTAGGAAAAATCTAAAAAAAAACTTTTTGATTGTCGCGCGAAACGACGGCTAACATCATGAAATGTGGCGGACGTGAGAGGCGCTCCTAGTCATGAGATGTGACTAGGGTTTACGGCTGCCTCTATGGTGCGAAGCCATACCTACTTGATTGTCGTGCCATGTAATGGTCAACGTCAAGCGATGTGACGAGCGTGTGAGGCGCTCCTGGTCATGAGATGTGACCAGGGTTCATGGCTAACACTATGGCGTGAAGCCATCGGGAATGAATATGATGATGTTCTGATGTGAAATGAGTATATGTTTAATGTTGAATATTATATTTTATGTTTTATCATTTTAACACAGTTCTCGCTGAGAACAGGTTTATCGGGTTCAACCCGGCTACTCACTAAGCGGTTGTGCTTAGTCCTCGTGGTTTCATCTTTTAGAGAACTCGAAGAGTACATGTAGCATATCTAGACGACGACGAAGACTAGAGAGATGCAGCATCACGTACGGATTTGATTTGTGTTAATTTTTGAAAACGATTTTTTTCTTGTGTTGTATTTTAAGATTGGACGTGTGGTAATTAAAGGTTATATTAAACTATTCCGCTGCGTGTTTATAAAATAAAAATTTTAAATTCCCGTATTTTTGTTTCGTAATATATTATTGTTTATTAGTCCATGTGGCGCATCATGTGACGGGAATCGGGATACGAGTGTCACCAAAATAATTGAGGCTAGGGATTGGAAATCCCAAACCTGCAACAAAGTTCAGACGGACTATCGAGGGCAAGGATAACCCTAGAATTGGAAAGGAAAAGTCAACTCCAGCACCAATCATATGGTGACCACACTGGGAGCACAATGCAAAAGCTTATATCGACGTATTTCGCAGAGACTAGATGGTGCGCGAAAACCAGAAAGACACGTCATTATCTATGCGTGTGACTAGTAGAAAAGAATTCTCCGACCCTTGGCATGAACTCACAATGACAACCGTGTATCGGAAATCAGGAAAGGTAACCTAAGAAATCACTCAAAAAGGGGTGTAAACATAATGTAACAACAATGAACGAGGAGCATTATTGACCGCAATGTAGAAATCATCTACTCCCAAGAAAAACACAGCGTGGTGGTAAAGGTGCTAAGCCCCAGGAAAGGCTCTTAGCAGATTCTGGGATAAGGCATCACCATGATAAAAACATTGTCGAGTTGGATCTAATGATGTAGAATGAACCCAGAATCGAGAAGGACACCGGTTTAAGCAAGCGGATGAACAACGAAAGGACCTCATGATAATCCTTAATGCTCCAAGTGGGGGGACAACAGGGAGAGTTTTGGGTGATAAGGTATACCGTACCACTAAGTACGGAACACTGTAATTGGAGGACCTACCATGTGTGTCGGTTAGCCTCAGACTTAAAACGAATGCATGAATGAAGATTCACCGTCGAGGTTAACATCACACCCAAAACAGAGAAATGTAGCAAAAAGGATATGTCAAGTCGCAGGCTTAGTGAAGAACCAAGAGGAATATAGCTAAGGTTGTAACCAACTGCTGAACCTATCAGCAAGTAGCAACAGAGCTACAAACGCTAAGTGACAAGCTACAACGAATTAGAATTTTTGAGCAGAAAGTGGACTTCGACTGCTGTAGACTCAGTGGTCGTGTTGCAAGCTGCTCCAAGTAGGAAGAATTCAATTGGGTAGTCGTGGATCGACTACAGTACACCCACTCATTTCGTACTAAGATAACAGGATGATTTCGATAAGCGCGATTAGCATAAGGCTATGCTGATGAGTTCATACGATGTCATAAAATTCCTAGTCAAATCATCTCAAATAGAAGTGTTCGGTTGCATCTCGTCTACGATATACGATACAAGGAGTATTGTGGACGAAACTCAGGATGAGAAATACATATCACACCCAAACCGACGGTGAACCAGAACAAACCATCCAAACTTCAGGAGACAAACCGAAGGCGTGTCTTCGAATGGAGAGTTCCATGGGACCTATATTTTACATTGTTGTGCGAGGTCACATGCAACAACAAATAGTATATAAAGGACGGGATGTCCGTATATAAGTATTAAATGGGAAGTCATGCGAGGTTCCACTGTTTTGGATAAAAAGCGGAGAACGTCGAGTGTTCGGATCAGAAAAATCACTTACGAAGCAAACATAAGTGATCCAAAAGATTCGCGATAACTTGAAAACGGCGTAGAATCGACAGAAGTCGTATGCCGATCAGAGAAGACAAGAGTTCAGACCCGATATCGTGGAATAGTCCATGGAGGTGATCCGAAGGATTCGCACTAACCTGAAGATGACACAGGATCGACAGAAGTCTTATGCCAATCAGCGGAGACGTGAGGTCACCTTGGAGGTTAGAGATCTGGCTCTCCCCCGAGTTTAGGCCATGCGGGAGCATGCAAGATTTTGACAAAGCGGGAAGCTGAAACCGTTGTACATCAGACCTTACCGATGATTGAGAAGGTAGGACCAACAGCCTAACATTTTGGACAACCATCGGAGCTAGACAACATCCATGACATGTTCCACGTGTCGATGCTGCGGAGGTACGTAACGGATCCTTCACACGTACTACAACCACAAGATTTGAAGTTCATAGACACTACGCGATTCCTTGACGAGCCTTTGCAAATCGTGGATCAAAAGGCCAAGAAGGTACGAACGAAGGAAGTGCCACTGGTGAAGGTTTCGTGGTGGAGCCAAGGGTTCTTGGACATGATCTGGGAACTCGAGGCGGAGATGCGTAGCAAATTAGCCATATCTCTTTGCTTGAGTGTTGTATGAGTTATATATGACAATTTGTTGTATCAGACTCTACATTTTGTATGGCTATGTGATGATATGAATGTGATGATGATTGGAGCATATGCCACGGATTCCGAATTTGAGGACGAATTCTTTTTAAGGGTGAAGGATTTGTACTACCCTGGTTCCCGAAGAAAAATATTCAATTATTTTTTAGAATAAATAATTAAATAAATGCCGCTAATAATTCGGGAAAGAGGATTGGTCCGGGGCTGACCAGAGTCAGTCAACTGGACCAGATCCGTTCCAAGGGAAAGAACGGGCGGACCTGAGGAAGGAAAATGCGGTCTGGGAGGAGGTCTGGTCCGGAGCTGACCAACTATTGGTCAGCCGGTCCAGGACACTCAGTCGGATCAAACAGGAAGAAACAGATCAAGAAAAGAAATAAAAATGGGAAAACCTCTGTTGGTCAGCCGGACCAAGTCTTAGTCAGCTCTGGACCAACTCAGTCAGCCGGACTTGGACAGGACGGACGGACCAAGAGGAAAATGAGTGTTGTCCAGACTTGGTCAGCCGGACCAAAATCTGGTCAGTCCCGGACCAAGTGACAGATAAACTGTCGGCAGACTTATGGTGCGCGATTTTCTCACACATGGGCGGCCACAACACATCTAATCCGCACCAAACCGACAAAAGGAGACCCCACCTATCTCTTACACTCGTCCAATCACCCCAAAACTCTCTCATCTACCCTAAAGACCCTCTCAAACAGATCAAATCAACCATTTTCGGACTGAAAATGGGCAGAGAAAGAAAAGAGAGGAAAAAGAGAGAGAGGGAGAGAAAGAAGAGAGGAGGAGGAAGAGAGAGCTCGGGAAGACATTGAGGAACAACCCTTGAGTGTCTAGGAGGAGATCTCAAGGCGGAGGAACAGAGAAATATCAACCAAGCTCGACCAAATCAGATTCAAAATGAATCTGATCCAAGAACATGTGAGTGGTTTGGGTTGCATCTGTGTAAACACGTTTTCATCGATGTGATTGTGTTATCTCGACGATTCGTTGATTTATTTTGAAAGAGATATTTCAACGAGAATTTAGAAACAAACGGCGCTCAATTTGGCTGAGAAACGAAGGAGATATGAACAAACGAAAACTGTGGAAAAACTGAAATTTGCAGAATCGCGATATTTCGAGATACAGGCGATTCGAATCATTTTTCATCGTGTATACATGAGAAAGGACATCCCAATGAACATTTAGAAATAAACGATGCATGGTTTGGTTAAGAAACGAGTGAGTTATGAGCAATCGAAGTCACCAAAAACCTGAAAACGCGAACGGACGAACTGCCCAATTCCGGTCCGTCGGACCAGGAACTGGTCAGCTCCAGACCAAGTCCGGGAAAATATTTTTAGTCCGACAAGAGGCTGAGGAAGCCTGGTCCGATCCGGACCAGGCCTGTTTTGGACAAAAAAATGGTCCGATCAACCGATTTCGTGGGGACGGGCTGGATCCGGTCCACTGGACTAAATACCGCTCTGGACCAGACCAACCCTAAGGGGAAAGAGAAGATAAAAATGAACAAACTGAATGAATACGCGTGGTGAGACGTGAGAAATAAACACTGCGAGTGAATCATTGTGTGCTTATTTTTGGGTAGCATTGCATGGCGTGAAACGGTAAAACGGTGTGAGGTCGAATACCGTGATACGCGTGATTGTAGCCAGGGGATGATGATGCATGTTGAATGCTATGGTTGAAGCTCACTCGTGCGATGCGAGGGGAGCGTGATTGTGATTGTGATATAGTCGCATTCGATGCGACGGCCAACGTCATGCGATGTGATGGGTGTGAGAGGCGCTCCTAGTCATGCGATGTGACTATGGTTTATGGCTAACCCTATGGTGCGAAGCCATACGGGATTTGATTGTCGCGTGAAGCGACGACCAACGTCATGAGATGTGACGGGCGTGAGAGGCGCTCCTAGTCATGCCATGTGACTAGGGTTTATGGCTAACCCTATGGTGCGAAGCCATACGGGATTTGATTGTCGCGCGAAGCGACGACCAACGTCATGAGATGTGACGGGCGTGAGAGGCGCTCCTAGTCATGAGATGTGACTAGGGTTTACGGCTGACTCTATGGTGCGAAGCCATACCTACTTGATTGTCGTGCGATGCGACGGTCAACGTCATGCGATGTGACGGCGTGTGAGGCGCTCCTGGTCATGAGATGTGACCAGGGTTCACGGCTAACACTATGGCGTGAAGCCATACGGGAATGAATATGATGATGTTCTGATGTGATATGAGTATATGTTTAATGTTGAATATTATATTTTATGTTTTATCGTTT
>NW_010965625.1:1346573-1349009 GCF_000463585.1 Tarenaya hassleriana
CCTACGCGAGCCGGCCCGTCATGGGCCACCTCATGGCGAGTCAGCCCATCGCGGGCCAATTTTTCTTTCTTTCTTTTAATATTTTTATATATTTTAAAATATTTTTATATACAATTTAAATTTTTATTATATATTTAATTTGTTTTGTTTAAAATTTTAAATTTTTTTATTATATTCTAAATTTTTTATTATTTTTTAAATATTTTTTAAATATTAAAATTATTTTAAAATATTTTTAGTAATAAAAATTTATTTTTAAAATTATATATTTAGCCCGCGGGCCGGCTCATTTGGCTCGCGGGCTAAGGCGATTTGGGGTGGGCTGGTTTATTTTGACTCGTTAAAAAATGGGTTGGGCTGGGCTGGGTTAAAATTTTCTCGGATCGGGACGAGCCGGGCTGGGCTAGGCCGAGCCAACCCGTTTTACACCCCTACTTTTTTTAACATGATAGTTTAATTTTTAAATAGAAACGATGAAAAAAAATTATTTTAGTTGGTCCTAGATATATGGAAACAAAACGTAATAGAGATATAACTCCTAGAAGAAAAGAAGACTAATTCTCTCATGTTTTGTTCAACGCAAATAACCGCTAAGCGGCCGTTCCGCATCAATACCTCTTCCGTCGAGAAGAATCTTAGCCACAAGTTTCAGATGTAAAAAATTAATGTGTATCTGTTTCTCTCGATCGAATGGAGAAGTGATATGTGCCGCTGAAAGAGAATCAACGAGGCGAGTGAGATATGTTTTTAGTGCACGAAATTGCTCTGTCATGGACGTCTGCACTTGGGCGAATTCACTCTACAATGTCAAAAGTTTTGTTTCCATATAAATTCGATGCGTTCCTTGTGGGTCGCCATTATGATACCACGTGTTGTGCTCTGGATCGTGAATGGCAGAAAATAAAAGGTCGACAATCCAGATTTCAGGTTGTCAATGACCTCTTTGGTTGTCATGTGATACCACCGAGTGGTCCGGATCAACGATATTGAAAAAACAAAGAAAGAAAAAGATAGACTTTTGTACCAATAATAGTGGTCCCAATCAAAAGCGAAGACCAACACAAGATTTCTACAAAAATATTATCTATCTTTTTTAACATGATAGTTTAATTTTTAAATAGAAAAGATGAAAAAAAATTACTTTAGTGGGTCCTAGATATATGGAAACAAAACGTAATAGAGATATAACTCCTAAAAGAAATGAAGACTAATTCTCCCATGTTTTATTCAACGCAAATAACCGTTATGCGGCTGGTCCGCCTCACTCCTCCTTCCGTCGAGAAGAACCTTGCCCACAAGGTTCAGATGTGGAAAATTGATGCGTATCTGTTTCCCTCGATCGAATGCAGAAGCGATATGTACCACTTAAAGAGAATTAATGAGACGAGTGAAAGATGTTTCTAGTGCATCAGAATTGCTCTGTCATGGACGTTTGCACTTGGACGAATTCACTTTGCAATGTCGAAAGTTCTGTTTCCAGAAATTTGATGTGTTCTTTGTCGGTCGCCACTGTGATATTATGTGTTGTGGTCTGATTGTGAATGGAAGAAAATAAAGGGTCGACAATCCTGATTTCAGATTGTTAATGACCTCTTTGGTTGTCATGATACTACCGAGTGGTCCGGATCAACGATAACGAAAGAAATAAAGAAAGAAAAAGATAGGCTCTAATACCAATGATAGTGGTCTCTAGGGGTGGCCATTTTGGGTTTTGGTTAGGTTTTCGGTTCGGTTATTTCGGTTATAAAAAATCATACCCAAACGGTTATATAGATTTAATCGGTTCGGTTCAATTCGATTTCGGTTCGGTTCGGTTCGGTTTTTGTATAATAAAATTATAACCAAACGGTTATATTTTTTGGTTTATTCGGCTCGGTTTTAGATCGGTTCGGTTCGGTTATGATATATATTGAAAAAAAAATTATTAATCCTGCATAAACTTCAAAATATCTATCCAAATAAATCCACAAAATGATTAATCCTCCAATAAAATTATAAAAAATATCTAAAAACTTCAATAATTAGGATAAAAGTTAAAAACACGGTTTGGTTATTTGCTTAGTAACCGAACGGTTGAGAAAGTTGAATAACCGTTCAGGTTCGGTTCGGTTAATAACCTAATAACCGCGGTTAACCAAACGGTTATTGAATTTTTTTTCATATTTTAACTTTTATCCTCATTATTATTAGTATTATTTTTTTATATTTCAGTTTTAACCTTATATATTTCATCCAACAAACAATAAAATTTAATGTTTTTAGGACCCACTAAAGTGATTTGCTTTCATCTTTGTCTATTTAAAGATTAATTATCATGTTAAAAAAATAGAGAATATTTTTGTAGAAATCTTGTGTTGTTCTTCGCTTTTGATTGGGACCACTAGGGGTGACGATTTCAGTTATTAACCGAATAACCAAACCGAACCGAACCGAATA
>NW_010965625.1:1349742-1378212 GCF_000463585.1 Tarenaya hassleriana
TACAATGCCTTTTATTTTTGTTTATTGGTAGTACATGACATTTTTAAAAATTTCCAAATAATACTTTTATTTGAGCTTTAAATTGTTTTCAAATATAATCAGATTCTATTATAATAATATTGGTGATAAAATTTTTTAAATTTTTTTTTAGCATTTATAAGTTTTAGGGTTTAGGGTTTGGAATTTATAAATTAAAAATGGCGAAAATTTGCTATTTAATTACTAATTATTAACAATAGTACATGAACTTGTATTTTCCAATTGAGTCACCACAAAATCAGTGCACAATAATATCATAAAAACAATATCACTAATTGCAAACTTTATTACAAAAGACCACTATCCAATGACAGAAAAAGACAAAAGCTTGGAGAAAGAACGAAAAACGTCTCGTGGGCTAATCTAAAAAACGATCAAACAAGAAATAATGGTAACAGAACCAAGAAAAGAAAGATGAGGCCGAGCCGAGAAAATAGAGAGCTTGAGGCAGCGCTGTGCAGAGGAGCGGAGGGTGAAGGAGAGAAGGAAGAAGGTGACTTCTCCACAACTTGGGGAGATGTGACCAGGATGTCAAATCTCTGTCCGGCTTGACAGTGACCAGGAGCTCCGCAGACGTAGTAGTAACGACCAGGACGTGTGAGGTTAACCACGTCATAACCGGTTTTGTATCTTGCTATGGTGGAAGAGAGGTCGCAGAACTCGAAAGCTAAAGGACTCGCAACTTCTGTCACGTCATGGAAATCCTTGTTGTACTCGAAGACGAGAGAGTCACCCACTTGGAAGTGTCTTGACGTGACCCATGTGTAATAGTCGACACCCGGTGCCCATCCCTCGATCTTGTGCGTTGTTCCCACGCATCCTACGAAGAGAGAAATGGTCACGAGCATGAAGAAACTGATGATCACGTTCTTTGTTATCGCCATTTTGATGCGTAGAACGAGAGGACAAAGTCGAAAACTATCGAAAGGGTTGCTGAAAGTGAGAAACTTTGAAGGACCCATGACGGGTTTATATAGATATTCCATTCCTTTTCCTTTTGGGGTTTTTTGTTTGAATAATATCATCGATTAGATTAAGTTTCCTTTTTTTTGGGGCTCTGTGTTTCCTTCTTCTTTTTTATTTTCATTTTTTTCTTCGCATATATTAACACGTATAACTCGATCTATACGCGTCTGATCAGATTTAAAATATAGGATTTCTTTAGCGGCAGTACAAAAATAACGCAAACTTAATCCTTTCACTGTTTTACGGCATCGTGTTTCTTTTTTTTTTAATGGAAAATTCTATAACGCGCAAAGGTAGATGAATATGCACGTGTCTAGAATTAAAACATAGTAAATAGGACTTATAATGAACCAAAAACAATTGAAAAACAAAAATATATCTATTAAGGTTGTTTGTGTAGAAAATCTTGAAAAAATCTCAAAATTGATTTTGTGAGTAAGATAACAACCTTTGAAATAAAAGATAAAGACAATGAAGAACTAACAACTTTAGAGTTAAAAGACAAATAAACAATAAGGTGATGATGAATTTGAATAGATATAGATATGTGTATCTAAAAGGAGTATGAAGAAGACTGAAAAATACCGAGTTTAAGAGAGAAAAATCGTAAAAAAAAAAGAGTGCAATTTTTGGTAAAAGTTTCTGTTTTTTATAAATAAGATATAGAAAAAATCCCAAAAAATAATCAACTTTCAATTTTACTTTTTAGGATTTGATTTGTGTTAATTTTTGAAAACGATGGTTTTCTTGCGTTGTATTTTAAGATTGGACGTGTGGTAATTAATGGTTGTATTAAACTATTCCGCTGCGTGTTTATAAAATAAAAGTTTTAAATTCCCGTATTTCTGTTTCGTAATATTTTATTCTTTATTACTCCATGTGGCGCTATCTGTGACGGGAATCGGGATACGGGTGTCACAACTTTTGGTATCAGAGCAACGTTCATTCCAGGGGAAACGACGACTCATTACCTTAAGGTTTTTCAATGAAAAATGTTTTTCAAAACCACGTCCAATGAAAAATCGTTTATGAAAACCGTACAAGTGATGCGAGCTGCAGTCGTCGAAAGCTTAGTGAGAATAACATGGCGCATTGGGAATGCCGCCATGATATGCTTAGCTGGAAAATAATAATTTCCGCAATTAAGTCGAACGCCTAACCCAAGGGACCAGAATCAAGGAATTAATCCTGAATTCCTTAAGGGGCCATGGGGCAGTGCCTAAAGGAACATACACCAACTCTACAAAGTGGGACGTATAGGACAAAGGGGGGAGGATCTGGCGTCGTCTACCAACTACGTGGCTTTGACAGGGGACCCCTTCACATTAACATAAAAGACCGAAAGTGATCAGAATAAAGGCAAGGATGCATCAATGAATAAAAATATGTCTAGACTCAAAGTAAACACTGCGAGTGTAGATACACCATGTGGACTCAAAGTAAACACTGCGAATCGGGATACGTTTTCATGTACTAATATGCTAAACGAGTTACGTAAAGGACATGAAGGCTGGAAAAAGACCCATTGTGCATAGGACACGTGGTCTTAACCTAAAGCACTCCATTGGATCTCACCAAAATAATTGAGGCTAGGGATTGGAATCTCAAACCTGCAACAAAGTTCAGACGGACTATCGAAGGTAAGGATAACCCTAGAATTGGAAAGGAAAAGTCGACTCCAGCACCAATCATATGGTGACCACACTGGGAGCACAATGAAAAAGCTTATATCGACGTATTTCGCAGAGACGAGATGGTGCGCGAAGACCAGAAAGACACGTCATTATCTATGCGTGTGACTAGTAGAAAAGAATTCTCCGACCCTTGGCATGAACTCACAAGACAACTGTGTATCGAAAATCGGGAAAGGTAACCTGAGAAATCACTCAAAAAGGGGTGTAAACATAATGTAACAACAATGAACGGGGAGCATTATTGACCGCAATGTAGAAATCATCTACTCCCAGGAAAAACACAGCGTGATGGTAAAGGTGCTAAGCCCCAGGAAAGGCTCTTAGCAGATTATGGGATAAGACATGACCATGATAAAAACATTGTGGACGAAACTCAGGATGAGAAATACATATCACACCCAGACCGACGGTGAACCGAAACAAACCATCCAAACTTCAGGAGACAAACTGAAGGCGTGTCTCTGAATGGAGAGTTCCATGGGACCTATACATTGTTGTGCGAGGTCACATGCAACAACAAACAAGAAACAAACCATCCAAACTTCAGGAGACAAACTGAAGGCGTGTCTCTGAATGGAGAGTTCCATGGGACCTATACATTGTTGTGCGAGGTCACATGCAACAACAAACAATATATAAAGGACGGGATGTCCGTATATAAGTATTAAATGGGAAGTCATTCGAGGTTCCACTGTTTTGGATAAAAAGCGGAGAACGTCAAGTGTTCGGATCGGAAAAATCATTTACGAAGCAAACAAAAGTGATCCAAAAGATTCGCGATAACCTGAAAACGGCGTAGAATCGACAGAAGTCGTATGCCGATCAGAGAAGACAAGAGTTCGGACCCGATATCGTGGAATAGACCATGGAGGTGATCCGAAGGATTCGCACTAACCTGAAGATGACACAGGATCGACAGAAGTCTTATGCCGTTGAGCGGAGACGTGAGGTCGCCTTGGAGGTTGCAGATCTGGCTCTCCCCCCAGTTTAGGCCATGCGGGAGCATGCAAGATTTTGACAAAGCGGGAAGCTGAAACCGTTGTACATCAGACCTTACCGATGATTGAAAAGGTAGGACCAACAGCCTAACATTTTGAACGACCATCGAAACTAGACAACATCCATGACGTGTTCCACGTGTCGATGCTACGGAGGTACGTAACGGATCCTTCACAGTACTACAACCACAAGAGTTGAAGTTCATAGACACTATGCGATTCCTGAACGAGCTTCTGCAAATCGGGGATCAAAAGGTCAAGAAGGTACGAACGAAGGAAGTGCCACTGGTGAAGGTTTCATTGGCGGAGCCAAGGGTTCTTTGACATGATCTGGGAACTCGAGGCGGAGATGCGTAGCAAATTAGCCATATCTCTTTGCTTGAGTGTTGTATGAGTTATACATGACAATTTGTTGTATCATACTCTACATTTTGGATGGCTATGTGATGATATGAATGTGATGATGATTGGAGCATATCCCACGGATTCCGAATTCGAGGACGAATTCTTTTTAAGGGGAGGATTTGTAATACCCCGATTCCCGAAGAAAAATATTTAATTATTTTTGAGAATAAATAATTAAATAAATGCCGCTAATAATTCGGGAAAGAGGATTGGTTCAGAGCTGACCAGAGTCAGTCAACCGGACCAGATCCGTTCCAAGGGAAAGAACGGACGGACCTGAGGAAGGAAAATGCGGACTGGGAGGAGGTCTGGTCCGGAACTGACCAACTATTGGTCAGCCGGACCAGGACAATCAGTCGGATCAAACGGATGAAACGGACCAAGAAAAGAAATAAAAATGGGAAAAACTGAGTTGGTCAGCTCCGGACCAACTCAGTCAGCCGGACTTGGACAGGACGGACGGACCAAGAGAAAAATGAGTGTAGTCCGGACTTGGTCAGCCGGACCAAAATCTGGTCAGTCCCCGGACCAAGTAACAGATAAACTATCGGCAGACTTATGGTGCGCGATTTTCTCACACATGGGCGTCCACAACACACCTAATCCGCACCAAACCGACAAAAGGAGACCGCAGCTATCTCCTACACTCGTTCAATCACCCCAAAACTCTCTCATCTACCCTAAAGACCCTCTTAAACGGATCAAATCAACCATTTTCGGACTGAAAGTGGGCAGAGAAAGAAAAGAGAGGAAAAGAGAGAGAGGGAGAGAAAGAAGAGAGGAGGAGGGAGAGGGAGCTCGGGAAGACATTGATTAAACCTTGAGTGTCTAGGAGGAGATCTCAAGGCGGAGGAACACAGACACATCAACCAAACTCGACCAAATCAGATTCAAAATGAATCTGATCCAAGAACAGGTGAGTGGCTTGAGTTGCGTCTATGTAAACTCGTTTTCATCGATGTAATTGTGTTATCTCGATGATTCGTTGATTGATTTTGAAAGAGGACAATGAGAATTTAGAAAAAAAAACGACGCTCAATTTGGCTGAGAAACAAAGGAGATATGAACAAACGAAAACTGTAGAAAAACTAAAATTTGCAGAATCGCGATTTTTCGAGGTACAGGCGTTACGTCATCGTGTATACATGAGATTTAAATAATCTACTGCTTGGACATGAAAAAGTACATCCCAATGAACATTTAGAAACAAACGGTGCGCGATTTGGTTAAGAAACGAGTGAGTTATGAGCAATCGAAGTCGGACCAAAAACCTAAAAATGCGAACGGACGAACTGCCCAGTTCCGGTCCGCCAGACCAGGAACTGGTCAGCTCCGGACCAGGTCCGGGAAAATATTTTTAGTCCGCCGGACCAAGGGGAAGAGGCTGAGGAAGCCTGGTCCGACCCGGATCAGAAACTAGTCCGACGGACCAGGCTTGTTTTGGACCAAAAAATGGTCTGATCAACCGATTTCATGGGGACGGGCCGGATCCGGTCCGCCAGACTAAATATAGGTCTGGATCAGACCAAATCTAAGAGGAAAGAGAAGATAAAAATGAACAAACTGAATGAATACGCGTGGTGAGACGTGAGAAATAAACACTGCGAGTGAATCATTGTGTGATTATTTTTGGGTAGCATTGCATGGCGTGAAACGGTAAGACGGTGTGAGGCCGAATACCCTGATACGCGTGATTGTAGCCGGGGGATGATGATGCATGTTGAATGCTATGGTTGAAGCTCACTCGTGCGATGCGTGATTGTGATATAGTCGCATTCGATGCGACGGCCAATGTCATGCGATGTGACGGGTGTGAGAGGCGCTCCTAGTCATGCGATGTGACTAGGGTTTATAGCTAACCCTATGGTGCAAAGCCATACGAGATTTGATTGTCGCGCGAAGCGACGACCAAAGTCATGAGATGAGACGGGCGTGAGAGGCGCTCCTAGTCATGCGATGTGACTAGGGTTTATGGCTAAACCTTTGGTGCGAAGCCATACGGGATTTGATTGTCGCGCGAAGCGACGACCAACATCATGAGATGTGACGGGCATGAGAGGCGCTTGTTGGGTTTCCTGGGATCTCATGAGCGAATCTAATTCCTAAGAGATCGATTCTAGGGTTTGCGCAGCGGATATAAAACAAAAATTTTAATGAAACCCTAGAACCATGCTACTATTGAATCATAGAAACGTTAGAACGCTTACCTCAATCGATCCGGGGCCTGTATCAATTGATCTGTTCGTCCGATCACTCTAGGCAGGAAGAATACCTCGCCCTCTACACGTATCCACACGTCGGGATGGATTCCAACACCTTGAAACTTGTCTGCTAGGACTAGAGATCTCGATCTCTCTTGTGTGCAAGGTTTTGGAGGCTTAGGGGTTTTATTTTCCTTCTTTTTTTTCTTTTTCTTTTTTTTCCTTTTTTAAAACCCTAGAAGACATTCTCCTTATATAGACTTTCCAAAAATCCTAATTTGACAAGGAATAGATTACTAGGAATCCTAATCTAATTAGGTTTCCTAAACCTATTAGAATTCTAATCTCATTAGATTTCCTAGATGTAATAGAATTCTAATCTCATTAGGATTCCTATACATAACAGGATTCCTAATCCCATTAGGATTCCTATTCCAATTAGGAATCTCAATCCAATTAGGATTCCTAATCGGGATAATTTAGCACACGTACTTGTCCATCCCTATTGTGTGTGACCCTGTAGGCTCATCCGGAATAGCAGTAAAACACAGAATCTCCATTCCGGTAATACAAGTCATAGGCGGTCTCTAGCAAGACACTATGACTACCTATCTCGAATAGAGTTTGTTCGTGATCATACGAACTCCAGTGATGATTTCGGCTGATGATCCTTTTGTATCGCGATATGATATGTCGAACATAAGGCATGGACAAGCCACCTTATCTGATTCGACTGCTTTCTCGTTCACTGAGTTCGACTGTCTGAAATAGACGACGTTCGTCTATAGTGCGGCCACACATTTCTACAGTCTTGCTCACACGAGGGGCCCAGCGATATCTCTCTCTTTTACGAGAGGTACAAATCCCGTCTTGACTATCTAACATCCAGTACATGATTCGTTTCGTACCTGATACACGCCTTTATAGTCCTCCTTTTACGCAGGACGTTTGACGTAATCACAGCACGCAACTCCTCATGTTGGATTCTGTAGATATCTCAGGTCTTAGGATCCAATCATGGAATCGTCGTATGAGATTCAAGTCATGACGCTAGTCCATGTGACAATCTCATGCGGGTCAGTCCAGTATTCCGTTCTGCAACGAATACCTATGATTGTGATCGTATCCAATACCTATGATCATCTATGTGATCATCAATCACACATCATACTAGTCTTATTATGTCGTTATTCCCATAATGACACAAGACTAGGGAGTTTAGTATCATTCATAATGATACATGGATTTCATAACAGATCTAGCATGCAGGAACATGTAATGAACAAAATACTCTCATAAAAAAACATATAGAAAGTATCAATACATCGAATGTATCTGAACAAAGCTCATAATCAGTACATCATAGAGCACTAAACCAACATCATGGACGTCTGCACTTGGGCGAATTCACTCTGCAATGTCGAAAGTTCTTTTTTCAGAAATTCGATGTGTTCCTTGTTTGGTCGCCATTGTGATATCACGTGTTGTGGTCCGGATCGTGAATGGCAAAAAATAAAGGGTCGACAATCCAGATTCCAGGTTGTCAATGACCTCTTTGGTTGTCATGTGATACCACCGAGTGGTCCGGATCAACGATAATGAAAAAACAAAGAAAGAAAAAGATAGACTTTGATACCAATAATAGTGGTCCCAATCAAAAGCGAAGACCAACACAAGATTTCTACAAAAATATTCTCTATCTTTTTTAACATGATAGTTTAATTTTTAAATAGAAAAGATGAAAAAAAATTACTTTAGTGGGTCCTAGATATATGAAACAAAACGTAATAGAGATATAACTCCTACAAGAAAGGAATATTAATTCTCTCAATCCTGATTTCAGATTGTTAATGACCTCTTTGGTTGTCATGATACTACCGAGTGGTCCGGATCAACGATAACGAAAGAAATAAAGAAAGAAAAAGATAGGCTCTAATACCGATGATAGTGGTCTCTTGGGGTGGCCATTTTGGGGTTCGGTTCGGTTTTTGGTTCGGTTATTTCGGTTATAAAAAAATCATACCCAAACGGTTATATAGATTTAATCGGTTCGGTTCAATTCGATTTCAGTTCGGTTCGGTTCGGTTTTTGTATAATAAAATTATAACCAAACGGTTATATTTTTCGGTTTATTCGGTTCGGTTTTAGATCGATTCGGTTCGGTTATGATATATATTGAAAAAAAAGATTATTAATCCTGCATAAACTTCAAAATATATATCCAAATAAATCCACAAAATGATTAATCCTCCAATAAAATTATAAAAAATATCTAAAAACTTCAATAATTAGGATAAAAGTTAAAAACATTAAATTTTATTGTTTGTTGGATGAAATATATAAGGTTAAAACTGAAGTATAAAAAAATGATACTAATAATAATGAGGATAAAAGTTAAAATATGAAAAAAAATTCAATAACCGTTTGGTTAACCGCGGTTATTAGGTTATTAACCGAACCGAACCTGAACGGTTATTCAACTTCCTCAACCGTTCGGTTACTAAGCAAATAACCAAACCGAACCGAACCGCTCCTTATTCGGTTCGGTTCGGTTTGGTTATTCGGTTAATAACTGAAATGGTCACCCCTAGTGGTCCTAAGCAAAAGCAAAGAACAACACAAGATTTCTACAAAAATATTCTCTATTTTTTTAACATGATAATTAATCTTTAAATAGACAAAGATGAAAGCAAATCACTTTAGTGGGTCCTAGATATATGGAAACAAAATGTAATGGAGATATAACTCTTACAGGAAAGGAAGACTAATTTTCTCGTATTTTATTCAATGCAAATAACCGCTAAGCGGTCGGTCCGCATCACTAAACAAGTTATTAAGTTTAACGAAATTTAAGAGAGAACATGTATAAATAGATGACATTTTTAAAAAATTCTCAAATAATACTTTTATTTGAATTTTTAACTGTTTTCGAATATAATCGGATTCTATTATAATAATATTGGTGTTAAAAGTTTTTAAAAAATTTAGCATTTATAAGTTTTACGGTTAGGGTTTGGAATTTATAAATTAAAATGGTTGAAATTTGGTATTTAATTACTAATTATTAACAATAGAAACTTAAGGTGTTGTAGCCTTCTATAATGTTGTAAGTTTAGAGCTCCGTTGAAAGGATACAATGCCTTTTATTTTTGTTTATTGGTAGTACATGACATTTTTAAAAATTTCCAAATAATACTTTTATTTGAGCTTTAAATTGTTTTCAAATATAATCAGATTCTATTATAATAATATTGGTGATAAAATTTTTTAAATTTTTTTTTAGCATTTATAAGTTTTAGGGTTTAGGGTTTGGAATTTATAAATTAAAAATGGCGAAAATTTGCTATTTAATTACTAATTATTAACAATAGTACACGAACTTGTATTTTCCAATTGGGTCACCACAAAATCAGTGCACAATAATATCATAAAAACAATATCACTAATTGCAAACTTTATTACAAAAGACCACTATCCAATGACAGAAAAAGACAAAAGCTTGGAGAAAGAACGAAAAACGTCTCGTGGGCTAATCTAAAAAACGATCAAACAAGAAATAATGGTAACAGAACCAAGAAAAGAAAGATGAGGCCGAGCCGAGAAAATAGAGAGCTTGAGGCAGCGCTGTGCAGAGGAGCGGAGGGTGAAGGAGAGAAGGAAGAAGGTGACTTCTCCACGACTTGGGGAGACGTGACTAGGATGTCAAATCTCTGTCCGGCTTGACAGTGACCAGGAGCTCCGCAGACGTAGTAGTAACGACCAGGACGTGTGAGGTTAACCACGTCATAACCGGTTTTGTATCTTGCTATGGTGGAAGAGAGGTCGCAGAACTCGAAAGCTAAAGGACTCGCAACTTCTGTCACGTCATGGAAATCCTTGTTGTACTCGAAGACGAGAGAGTCACCCACTTGGAAGTGTCTTGACGTGACCCATGTGTAATAGTCGACACCCGGTGCCCATCCCTCGATCTTGTGCGTTGTTCCCACGCATCCTACGAAGAGAGAAACGGTCACGAGCATGAAGAAACTGATGATCACGTTCTTTGTTAACGCAAACTTAATCCTTTTACTGTTTTACGGCATCGTGTTTCTTTTTTTTTTAATGGAAAATTCTATAACGCGCAAAGGTAGATGAATATGCACGTGTCTAGAATTAAAACATAGTAAATAGGACTTATAATGAACCAAAAACAATTGAAAAACAAAAATATATCTATTAAGGTTGTTTGTGTAGAAAATCTTGAAAAAATCTCAAAATTGATTTTGTGAGTAAGATAACAACCTTTGAAATAAAAGATAAAGACAATGAAGAACTAACAACTTTAGAGTTAAAAGACAAATAAACAATAAGGTGATGATGAATTTGAATAGATATAGATGTGTGTAAAAGGAGTATGAAGAAGACTGAACAATACTGAGTTTAAGAGAGAAAAATCGTTAAAAAAAAGAGTGCAATTGTTGGTGAAAGTTTCTGTTTTTTATAAATAAGATATAGAAAAAATCCCAAGAAACAATCAACTTTCAATTTTGACAAAAAATAGTGGAATTTATTTTTTGTTAATAAATATTAAACATTTTAGGAAAAATCTAAAAAAAACACTGAAATTTACAATTTTGACAGAAAAATATCGAATTTTGTTTTTGTCAAATAAACATTAAACTTTTTAAATAAGTTTTAAAAAATATTAAGCTTTTTAAATGATAAAAAAATACATAAACTTTTATGTGATTGTCAAAAAAATATTAAATTTTTTAAATGATTAAAAAAATACATGAACTATGTATAATTGTCAAAAAAACCAACGACAATAATTTGACGTGTTTACATCTACTTATGTCACATCAGCTCATTTATTTATTTTGAAAATCGTAAAAGAGTTAAGTGTTTTTTTATAAATTTAAAAAGTTTAATGTTTACTTGACAAAATCAAAAGTTGTGTTTTTTTTAAAAAAATTTAAAATATCAGTGTTTTTTTGAGATTTTTCTAACTTTTTAACGAACAGTTAACTTTTTAAATGATCCAAAATATACATGAATTTTTCTATTATAAAAATGATACTGAACTTTTTTAATAAGATATATATCTGAGAGAAAATTCAGTAAAATCCGACATAACGAACTTTGGGTATGAAAGCTTAGGGATTCACACGGGTTGTTGGTGAATTGATAGAATTCATATTGTATGAGGCTAACACTCATGGAAAATGTGGTGCTTCATTGCTACTTCAAAAGAAACAAGTTATAGTGCGAAGCCATACTGATAACGCAAATCTAGGTATAGAAATAATGCTCAAGTGATAAAAACCTAGATACAGCGAATACCGCAAGGATACGGATCAACTGTAGTACTAGGGTGGAACACAGGGAATAGTTAACTCTAGGAACAAGACTCAACCAAGAATTAGATCAGAAAATATGGAATGAAGTATGTGAATATAAAAAATAAAGCAATAAACTAACTAAGTAAAATCAGATAGATAAACCACCGTAGCTTCGGGATAACCTTAACGCGCAGGGATTTTTTCTAAGGATGGAGAATCTACGAATATCGAACTCTAATCGGGGATCTCAAGTTCTAATATCAGATTTGGCTCTCTCAAGTCCTAAATCCACTATCCAATAATTTAACCTATCGATCTCTGAACCTAATAGATTAAAATATCAAATGCATTAACGATCACTATCACAGTTCCTAAACCGATTAACCTATCTTTCAATAGTCTTAATCAATTCAGTCAATGAATTCGTTCCGAACTCTCGTTGCAAATCAGAATCTAAAATCAATCAATCAACTGGCCAAGAAGATCAAAAGTAATAAACTCAATTCAATTAAATCGAAGAGTATCGATAACGTAGTCTCGGAAAATAAAAACCAAACAAATCCCTACAAGGTTAAATCCCTAGCTACAGTGAAACGACTACTCACTCCCCATAAAAACAAACGAGTTGAAATCAATAAGAATAAACATAGAAACAGATAAAGAAGACTTGCAGCGGTCTCTCGACGACGATTCTTCAATCTCTGCTCCCGGAAAACTCCGTCTTGATTCTCTCTCGAGTTCTCTGGCTTCTACTGTGATCTCTCGATGATTTCTGAAGTCTAAGACGTCCTCTCTTTATTGGTTTGGCGGCTAGGTTTCTTCCTTTGCTGAAAACGGAAGTCCGGATGCAAAATAGGAAGTTTCCCGTAATTATAGAAGACTTGCACTCTCCTTCTGCTTCTTCGTTTCACGTTTCCGATTCTTTACGGCATGATCGTTTAGGCCACCCGCATAATAAAGTGCTTACTTTACTTGTACCGCACACCAAAAACATTGCTTCACGTTTCCGATGTTTGGACGGCACCGTGTTTTTCTCGTGATCGCTTTAAATATTTTGTGACTTTCATTGATGAAAAGACTAAGTACACTTGGGTATATCTTTTGAAAAATAAGAGTGAGGTCTTCAATGTGTTTAAATCGTTTGTTGCTTTTGTCACTAATCAATTTGGTGTGAAGATCAAATGCATACGAACCGATAATGGTGGTGAGTACATGAATTATAGCTTTCGGACTTTCCTTGAAGCACATGGCATTCTTCACCACCGGTCTTGCCCGAACACTCCTCAACAAAACGGTGTAGCCGAACACAAGAATCGCCATCTCATGGAGGTCTCACGAACGCTTCTTTTTCACAAACACCTTCCGAAATCTTATTGGAGTGATGCGGTCAAGACGGCATGTTACTTAATTAATCGTCTTCCCACGCAAGTTCTCCATGATAAGTCTCCCTTTGAGGTACTCTTCCGTTCTAAACCTTCAATTGATCATTTGCGGATTTTTGGGTGCATATGTTATGTCTATGTAGATTCATCTAACCGCACCAAGCTCGACCCGAAGAGTATCCGTTGTATTTTTTTGGGCTACCCAAATGAGCAAAAAGGGTACCTTTGTTATCAACCCTCCACAAAGAGACTATACACTTCTCGGGATGTGAAATTCGATGAACACCTATCATATTATGACAAGCACGATTGGACCGAGAATGACTTGCAACACAAGGTACCGAGGACACACACCCAGCCTCTGACCTCCTTGCGCACTATCAAAATCTGGGTGGCTCTTCTCTTGCTCCATCATCATCCATTCTCGGCCCAGCTCCTATCCTTTTGGAGCGACAACAGGTTCTGTCTTCTTCTCCTCTGCACAATGCTTCTTCTTTACAGACTAACGACGCAGGTATTCTTGGTCCGTCTCCCTCTGCCTTGTTGGATACTCCTCCTCAGGGGGAACCACCGACGTCTGATCATGGGACAGAAGCTCAGTCGCATTCCTTTCCTCTTCCCTCTGCCATTTCGGAGCCAGCCCCTGCTTCGCCTGTAGAAGCTCAGCCGCGTCCTTCTGCAGTTTCGGACCCAGCTTCTCCTGTGTCGATCGATGGTGTCTCGAAACTGACTGTTTCCCCAGTACTGGAACCTGATCGTGAAGCTCCCATCGCAGTTGCCCCTGTTTCCGTGCCAGAACCCGCCGGAGCAATAGAGCACCCAAACCGAATCCACGTTATGCAAATTTGGCTTCTGTGGCTCATCCGATTGGTGACTTCTCTTCCTTACATTGTTTTCCTATTGTTGACCAATCTTTTCTGAGTATTCTTGAGCGAGGTTTTGAACCTAAGAGTTATGATGATGCGAAGGTGTATCCTGAATGGCAACATGCTATGAAAGAAGAGCTTGATGCCTTGGAACAGAACGGAACTTGAGAACTAACTGATTTACCCCCAAACAAGCATGCCGTTGGTTCAAAATGGGTGTACAAAATCAAATACAACAGCAATGGTGAGATCGATCGCCACAAAGCTCACCTTGTTGCCAAAGGCTTCACTCAAATTTACGGGGAAGACTACACTGACACTTTTGCTCCGGTCGCTAAAATTTCCTCTATTCGTGTTATTCTTTCAATTGCCGCTAATTGCTCTTGGTCTTTATCCCAGATGGATGTCAAGAATGCCTTTCTCCAAGGCGATCTTGCCGAAGAAATTTATATGCATCCACCGCCGAGTTACACCTCAAGCTCGCTCATTTGCAAACTCAAAAAGTCAATCTATGGCCTCAAACAATCACCGAGGGCGTGGTACCAGAAACTTCATGATGCACTCTCGGCCCATGGTTTCATCCGTAGCGACAATGATCACTCTCTCTTCATTCGCCGAAGTGCTTCGGGTATTATCGTTCTCCTTGTGTATGTTGATGATATTATCATCACATGTGATGACAATTCCGGCATTGATGCCACAAAAACTTACTTGAAGAAGACATTTGATATCAAAGATCTTGGCCAACTCAAATACTTTCTTGGGATTGAAGTAACTTATTTTGGATCTAACCTCTTCTTGTCTCAGCGGAAATATGTTTTAGATTTACTACGGGAAATAGGAAAACTCGGAGCTATACCCGTCCGTACGCCAATAGAAGAGCATTTCAAGGATCAACACGAGGGGGAATTAATGGAAGATGCTGGGCAATATCGTCGCGTTGTAGGTAAGCTTATATATCTTACAATTACACGACCTGACTTAAGTTTCGCTGTGCATCAGGTTAGTCAATGGATGCACGCTCCGACAACGACGCATTGGCAGATTGTAGATCGTATTCTCAAATATCTTAAAGGAACGCCCAACAAAGGATTATGGATGCAATGCAACAAACACACGGAGCTAATCGGATATTGTGACGTTGATTGGGCGGGTGACAGAACGGACCGGAAATCTACCACTGGCTATTGTACCTTTGTAGGCGGCAACCTTGTTACGTGGAGAAGCAAGAAACAAACCGTTGTCGCAAGGTCAAGCGCAGAAGCAGAGTACCGGGCCATGGCAAACACTACAAGCGAGCTCGTTTGGTTGAAGCAATTGCTAGAGGATCTTGGTATCAATTCTCATAAACCAATCCCTCTACATTGTGACAATCAAGCTACCCTACACATTGCTTCCAACTCAGTTTTCCACGAGAGGACGAAGCACATAGAAGTCAACTGTCATTTCATACGAGAAAAGATCACGAAAGGGATAATTGCTCCAATGTATACAAGAAGTCAAGACCAACTTGCGGATGAAGAACGTCTCTTCTTCCTCTTCTTCTTCTTCTTCTTCTTCGCTCCAATGTCATTTCATAGAAGAACGTCTCTTCTTCCTCTTCTTCTTCTTCTTCTTCTTCTTCGCTCCAATGTCATTTCATAGAAGAACGTCTCAATCTGTAACTTTTGATCTAACTCTTGATTTCTTTATTGATGTCTATGCGTAGATATTGAAGAGAGCTTTCCAATGAGGTAGAAAAAACACAATTTGGACTTGTAGAGTGGAAGTTATTGGACTTGCAAGATCTGACTTTTTAGGCTTCGTATTTTTCCCCGGAACTCCTTCAAATGTTCCCGTTTCGTCTGTGATGTTCCGTAGTCCATGTTTTCCACTCCTTTTGCTCTCTTTTATGCATGAATACCTATTTTGACACCAAAGAAAGCAACCAAGCAATATCGAGACCAAATGTACTCTAGAATGCCTATACATATGCAAAACCGAGTAAAATGCACTAGACATCTTATACCAAAATATCACCATAATACATGTTATCGCATACGGGATTTGATTGTCGCGCGAAGCGACGGCTAACGTCATGAAATGTGACGGGCGTGAGAGGCGCTCCTAGTCATGAGATGTGACTAGGGTTTACGGCTGCCTCTATGGTGCGAAGCCATACCTACTTGATTGTCGTGCGATGCAATGGTCAACGTCAAGCGATGTGACGAGCGTGTGAGGCGCTCCTGGTCATGAGATGTGACCAGGGTTCACGGCTAACACTATGGCGTGAAGCCATCGGGAATGAATATGATGATGTTTTGATGTGATATGAGTATATGTTTAATGTTGAATATTATATTTTATGTTTTATCATTTTAACACAGTTCTCGATGAGAACGGGTTTATCGGGTTCAACCCGGCTACTCACTAAGCGATTGTACTTAGTCCTCGTGGTTTCATCTTTTAGAGAACTCGAGGAGTACATGTAGCATATCTAGACGACGACGAAGACTAGAGAGAGGCAGCATCACGTACGGATTTGATTTGTGTTAATTTTTGAAAACGATGTTTTTCTTGTGTTGTATTTTAAGATTGGACGTGTGGTAATTAAAGGTTATATTAAACTATTCCGCTGCATGTTTATAAAATAAAAGTTTTAAATTCCCGTATTTTTGTTTCGTAATATATTATTGTTTATTAGTCCATGTGGCGCATCCTGTGACGGGAATCGGGATACGGGTGTCACCAAAATAATTGAGGCTAGGGATTGGAAATCCCAAACCTGCAACAAAGTTCAGACGGACTATCGAGGGCAAGGATAACCCTAGAATTGGAAAGGAAAAGTCGACTCCAGCACCAATCATATGGTGACCACAGTGGGAGCACAATGCAAAAGCTTATATCGACGTATTTCGCAGAGACTAGATGGTGCGCGAAGACCAGAAAGAAACGTCATTATCTATGCGTGTGACTAGTAGAAAAGAATTCTCCGACCCTTGGCATGAACTCACAATGACAACCGTGTATCGGAAATCAAGAAAGGTAACCTAAGAAATCACTCAAAAAGGGGTGTAAACATAATGTAACAACAATGAACGGGGAGCATTATTGACCGCAATATAGAAATCATCTACTCCCAGGAAAAACACAGCGTGGTGGTAAAGGTGCTAAGCCCCAGGAAAGGCTCTTAGCAGACACTGGGATAAGGCATCACCATGATAAAAACATTGCCGAGTTGGATCTAATGATGTAGAATGAACCCAGAATCGAGAAGGACACCGGTTTAAGCAAGCGGATGAGCAACGAAAGGACCTCATGATAATCCTTAATGCTCCAAGTGGGGGGACAATAGGGAGAGTTTTGGGTGATAAGGTATACCGTACCACTAAGTACGGAACACTGTAATTGGAGGACCTACCATGTGTGTCAGTTAGCCTCAGACTTAAAACGAATGCATGAATGAAGATTCACCGTCGAGGTTAACATCACACCCAAAACAGAGAAATGTAGCAAAAAGGATATGTCAAGTCGCAGGCTTAGTGAAGAACCAAGAGGAATGTAGCTAAGGTTGTAACCAACTGCTGAACTCTCTCGTATTTTATTGACAAGCTACAACGAAATAGAATTTTTGAGCAGAAAGTGGACTTCGACTGCTGTAGACTCAATGGTCGTGTTGCAAGCTGCTCCAAGTAGGAAGAATTCAATTGGGTAGTTGTGGATCGACTATAGTACACCCACTCATTTCGTACTAAGATTACAGGATGATTTCGATAAGCGCGATTAGCATAAGGCTATGCTGATGAGTTCATACGATGTCATAAAATTCCTAGTCAAATCATCTCAGATAGAAGTGTTCGGTTGCATCTCGTCTACGATATACGATACAAGGAGTATTGTGGACGAAACTCAGGATGAGAAATACATATCACACCCAAACCGATGGTGAACCAGAACAAACCATTTAAACTTCAGGAGACAAACTGAAGGCGTGTTTTCGAATGAAGAGTTCCATGGGACCTATATTTTACATTGTTGTGCGAGGTCACATGCAACAACAAATAGTATATAAAGGACGGGATGTCCGTATATAAGTATTAAATGGGAAGTCATGCGAGGTTCCACTGTTTTGGATAAAAAGCGGAGAACGTCGAGTGTTCGGATCAGAAAAATCACTTACGAAGCAAACAGAAGTGATCCAAAAGATTCGCGATAACTTGAAAACGGCGTAGAATCGACAGAAGTCGTATGCCGATCAGAGAAGACAAGAGTTCAGACCCGATATCGTGGAATAGACCATGGAGGTGATCCGAAGGATTCGCACTAACCTGAAGATGACACAGGATCGACAGAAGTCTTATGCCGATCAGCGGAGACGTGAGGTCACCTTGGAGGTTAGAGATCTGGCTCTCCCCTGAGTTTAGGCCATGCGGGAGCATGCAAGATTTTGACAAAGCGGGAAGCTGAAACCGTTGTACATCAGACCTTACCGATGATTGAGAAGGTAGGACCAACAACCTAACATTTTGGACAACCATCGGAGCTAGACAACATCCATGACATGTTCCACGTGTCGATACTGCGGAGGTACGTAACGGATCCTTCACACGTACTACAACCACAAGAGTTGAAGTTCATAGACACTACGCGATTCCTTGACGAGCCTTTGCAAATCGTGGATCAAACGGTCAAGAAGGTACGAACGAAGGAAGTGCCACTGGTGAAGGTTTCGTGGTGGAGCCAAGGGTTCTTGGACATGATCTGGGAACTCGAGGCAGAGATGCGTAGCAAATTAGCCATATCTCTTTGCTTGAGAGTTTTATGAGTTATATATGACAATTTGTTGTATCAGACTCTACATTTTGTATGGCTATGTGATGATATGAATGTGATGATGATTGGAGCATATCCCACGGATTCCGAATTCGAGGACGAATTCTTTTTAAGGGGGAAGGATTTGTAATACCCTGGTTCCCGAAGAAAAATATTCCATTATTTTTTAGAATAAATAATTAAATAAATGCCGCTAATAATTCAGGAAAGAGGATTGGTCTAGGGCTGACCAGAGTCAGTCAACCGGACCCGATCCGTTCCAAGGGAAAGAACGGGCGGACCTGAGGAAGGAAAATGCGGTCTGGGAGGAGGTCTGGTCCGGAGCTGACCAACTATTGGTCAGCCGGTCCAGGACACTCAGTCAGATCAAACAGGAAGAAACGGACCAAGAAAAGAAATAAAAATGGGAAAAACTCTGTTGGTCAGCCGTACCAAGTCTTAGTCAGCTCTAGACCAACTCAGTCAGCCGGACTTGGACACGACGGACGGACCAAGCGGAAAATGAGTGTTGTCCGGACTTGGTCAGCCGGACCAAAATCTGGTCAGTCTCGGACCAAGTGACAGATAAACTGTCGGCAGACTTATGGTGCGCGATTTTCTCACACATGGGCGGCCACAACACACCTAATCCGCACCAAACCGACAAAAGGAGACCCCACCTATCTCTTACACTCGTCCAATCACCCCAAAACTCTCTCATCTACCCTAAAGACCCTCTCAAACAGATCAAATCAACCATTTTCGGACTGAAAATGGGCAGAGAAAGAAAAGAGAGGAAAAAGAGAGAGAGGGAGAGAAAGAAGAGAGGAGGAGGAAGAGAGAGCTCGGGAAGTTATTGAGGAACAACCCTTGAGTGTCTTGGAGGAGATCTCAAGGCGGAGGAACAGAGAAATATCAACCAAGCTCGACCAAATCAGATTCAAAATGAATCTGATCCAAGAACATGTGAGTGGTTTGGGTTGCATCTGTGTAAACACGTTTTCATCGATGTGATTGTGTTATCTCGACGATTCGTTGATTTATTTTGAAAGAGATATTTCAATGAGAATTTAGAAACAAACGGCGCTCAATTTGGCTGAGAAACGAAGGAGATATGAACAAACGAAAACTGTGGAAAAACTGAAATTTGCATAATCGCGATATTTCGAGATACAGTCGGTACGAATCATTTTTCATCGTGTATACATGAGATTTAGATAATCTATTGCTTGTATATGAAAAAGGACATCCCAATGAACATTTAGAAACAAACGGTGCATGATTTGGTTAAGAAACGAGCGAGTTATGAGCAATCGAAGTCGGACCAAAAACCTGAAAACGCGAACAGACGAACTGCCCAGTTCCGGTCTGTCGGACCAGGAACTGATCAGCTCCGGACCAAGTCCGGAAAAATATTTTTAGTCCGACAAGAGGCTGAGGAAGCCTGGTCCGACCCGGACCAGGTCTGTTTTGGACCAAAAAATGGTCCGATCAACCGATTTCGTGGGGACGGGCTGGATCCGGTCCACTGTACTAAATACCGGTCTGGACCAGACCAACCCTAAGAGGAAAAACAAGATAAAAATGAACAAACTGAATGAATACGCGTGGTGAGACGTGAGAAATAAACACTGCGAGTGAATCATTGTGTGCTTATTTTTGGGTAGCATTGCATGGCGTGAAACGGTAAAACGGTGTGAGGTCGAATACCGTGATACGCGTGATTGTAGCCAGGGGATGATGATGCATGTTGAATGCTATGGTTGAAGCTCACTCGTGCGATGCGAGGGGAGCGTGATTGTGATTGTGATATAGTCGCATTCGATGCGACGACCAACGTCATGCGATGTGATGGGTGTGAGAGGCGCTCCTAGTCATGCGATGTGACTATGGTTTATGGCTAACCCTATGGTGCAAAGCCATACGGGATTTGATTGTCGCGCGAAGCGACGACCAACGTCATGAGATGTGACGGGCGTGAGAGGCGCTCCTAGTCATGCCATGTGACTAGGGTTTATGGCTAACCCTATGGTGCGAAGCCATACGGGATTTGATTGTCGCGCGAAGCGACGTGCGAAGCCATACCTACTTGATTGTCGTGCGATGCGACGGTCAACGTCATGCGATGTGACGGCGTGTGAGGCGCTCCTGGTCATGAGATGTGACCAGGGTTCACGGCTAACACTATGGCGTGAAGCCATACGGGAATGAATATGATGATGTTCTGATGTGATATGAGTATATGTTTAATGTTGAATATTATATTTTATGTTTTATCGTTTTAACACACTTCTCGCTGAGAACGGGTTTGCCGGGTTCAACCCGGCTACTCACTAAGTGGTTGTGCTTAGCCCTCGTGGTTTCATCTTTTTCAGATCACGAGGAGTACATGTAGCATATCTAGACGACGACGAAGACTAGAGAGAGGCAGCATCACGTACGGATTTGATTTGTGTTAATTTTTGAAAATGATGTTTTTCTTGCGTTGTATTTTAAGATTGGACGTGTGGTAATTAAATGTTGTATTAAACTATTTCGCTGTCTGTTTATAAAATAAAAGTTTTAAATTCATGTATTTTTGTTTCGTAATATTGTATTCTTTATTAGTCCATGTGGCGCATCCTGTGACGGGAATCGGGATACGGGTGTCACCAAAATAATTGAGGCTAGGGATTGGAAATCCCAAACCTGCAACAAAGTTCAGACGGACTATCGAGGGCAAGGATAACCCTAGAATTGGAAAGGAAAAGTCAACTCCAGCACCAATCATATGGTGACCACAGTGGGAGCACAATGCAAAAGCTTATATCGACGTATTTCGCAGAGACTAGATGGTGCGCGAAAACCAGAAAGACACGTCATTATCTATGCGTGTGACTAGTAGAAAAGAATTCTCCGACCCTTGGCATGAACTCACAATGACAACCGTGTATCGGAAATCAAGAAAGGTAACCTAAGAAATCACTCAAAAAGGGGTGTAAACATAATGTAACAACAATGAACGGGGAGCATTATTGACCGCAATATAGAAATCATCTACTCCCAAGAAAAACACAGCGTGGTGGTAAAGGTGCTAAGCCCCAGGAAAGGCTCTTAGCAGATTCTGGGATAAGGCATCACCATGATAAAAACATTGTCGAGTTGGATCTAATGATGTAGAATGAACCCAGAATCGAGAAGGACACCGGTTTAAGCAAGCGGATGAGCAACGAAAGGACCTCATGATAATCCTTAATGCTCCAAGTGGGGGGACAACAGGGAGAGTTTTGGGTGATAAGGTATACCGTACCACTAAGTACGGAACACTGTAATTGGAGGACCTACCATGTGTGTCGGTTAGCCTCAGACTTAAAACGAATGCATGAATGAAGATTCACCGTCGAGGTTAACATCACACCCAAAACAGAGAAATGTAGCAAAAAGGATATGTCAAGTCGCAGGCTTAGTGATGTTTTTAGTGCACGAAATTGCTCTGTCATGGACGTCTGCACTTGGGCGAATTCACTCTACAATGTCAAAAGTTTTGTTTCCATATAAATTCGATGCGTTCCTTGTGGGTCGCCATTATGATACCACGTGTTGTGCTCTGGATCGTGAATGGCAGAAAATAAAAGGTCGGCAATCCAGATTCCAGGTTGTCAATGACCTCTTTGGTTGTTATGTGATACCACCGAGTGGTCCGGATCAACGATAATGAAAAAACAAAGAAAGAAAAAGATAGACTTTGATACCAATAATAGTGGTCCCAATCAAAAGCGAAGACCAACACAAGATTTCTACAAAAATATTCTCTATCTTTTTTAACATGATAGTTTAATTTTTACATAGAAAAGATGAAAAAAAAATTACTTTAGTGGGTCCTAGATATATGGAAACAAAACGTAATAGAGATATAACTCCTAAAAGAAATGAAGACTAATTCTCCCATGTTTTATTCAACGCAAATAACCGTTATGCGGCTGGTCCGCATCAATACTCCTTCCGTCGAGAAGAACCTTGCCCACAAGGTTCAGATGTGGAAAATTGATGCGTATCTGTTTCCCTCGATCGAATGCAGAAGCGATATGTTCCACTGAAAGAGAATTAATGAGACGAGTGAGAGATGTTTCTAGTGCAACAGAATTGCTCTGTCATGGACGTTTGCACTTGGGCGAATTCACTTTGCAATGTCGAAAGTTCTGTTTCCAGAAATTTGATGTGTTCTTTGTCGGTCGCCATTGTGATATTACGTGTTGTGGTCTGATTGTGAATGGTAGAAAATAAAGGGTCGACAATCCTGATTTCAGATTGTTAATGACCTCTTTGGTTGTCATGATACTACCGAGTGGTCCGGATCAACGATAACGAAAGAAATAAAGAAAGAAAAAGATAGGCTCTAATACCAATGATAGTGGTCTCTAGGGGTGGCCATTTTGGGTTTTGGTTAGGTTTTCAGTTCGGTTATTTCGGTTATAAAAAAATCATACCCAAACGGTTATATAGATTTAATCGGTTCGGTTCAATTCGATTTCGGTTCGGTTCGGTTCGGTTCGGTTTTTGAATAATAAAATTATAACCAAACGGTTATATTTTTTGGTTTATTCGGCTCGGTTTTAGATCGGTTCGGTTCGGTTATGATATATATTGAAAAAAAAGATTATTAATCCTGCATAAACTTCAAAATATCTATCCAAATAAATCCACAAAATGATTAATCCTCCAATAAAATTATAAAAAATATCTAAAAACTTCAATAATTAGGATAAAAGTTAAAAACATTAAATTTTATTGTTTGTTGGATGAAATATATAAGGTTAAAACTGAAGTATAAAAAAATGATACTAATAATAATGAGGATAAAAGTTAAAATATGAAAAAAAATTCAATAACCGTTTGGTTAACCGCGGTTATTAGGTTATTAACCGAACCGAACCTGAACGGTTATTCAACTTCCTCAACCGTTCGGTTACTAAGCAAATAACCAAACCGAACCGAACCGCTCCGCTATTATTCGGTTCGGTTCGGTTCGGTTATTCGGTTAATAACCGAAATGGCCACCCCTAACGAAGCCTATCGCTAGGAATTTGTTTATTAGACATGTTAGATCCTTAGGATGTACCGCTCTTATTCGGTTCGGTTCGGTTTGGTTATTCGGTTAATAACTGAAATGGTCACCCCTAGTGATCCCAATCAAAAGCGAAGAACAACACAAGATTTCTACAAAAATATTCTCTATTTTTTTAACATGATAATTAATCTTTAAATAGACAAAGATGAAAGCAAATCACTTTAGTGAGTCCTAGATATATGGAAACAAAATGTAATGGAGATATAACTCTTACAAGAAAGGAAGATTAATTCTCTCGTATTTTATTCAATGCAAATAACCGTTAAGCGGCCGGTCCGCATCACTACACAAGTTATTAAGTTTAACGAAATTTAAGAGAGAACATGTATAAATAGATGACATTTTTAAAAAATTCCCAAATAATACTTTTATTTGAAATTTTAACTGTTTTCGAATATAATCGGATTCTATTATAATAATATTGGTGTTAAAAGTTTTTAAAAAATTTAGCATTTATAAGTTTTACGGTTAGGGTTTGAAATTTATAAATTAGGGAAATTCCCAAAAAAATCATCCAATTATGAGATAACTATCACATTCATCACGAACTTTTAAAATTTTCAAATTCATATTGGATTTGAAATTTTTTTCTAAAAAATCATTCGAAATTTAAATTTTAACAAAATCCTCATCGGAACAGGATTAATTTTGCCACATAGGCAGAAAGCGCCTACATGGTGCCTACGTGGCATGTATGTGTTCGCCACATAGGATACACGTGGCATTAATAATAAAAAATTAAAACAAAATTGGAAAAAATGTAAAAAAAATTATAAAAAATGTGAAAAAAATTACAAAAAAATGTAAAAATTGTAAAATTGTAAAAACATTTTCAAAAATGTAAAAAATGTAAAAATTATAAAAATTGTAAAAAAATTGCAAAAAATTATAAAAATTGTAAAAATTGTAAAAAAAATGTAAAACAAATTATAAAAAATTAAAAAAATTTAACTTATTTTTTTAAAAAAAGGGAAATTTTCAAAAAAAAAATCATCCAGTTACGAGATAACTATCAAATTCATCACGAACTTTACAATTTTTTACAATTTTTTACATTTTTTGAAAATGTTTTGCAATTTTACATTTTTTACAATTTTTATAATTTTTTGCAATTTTTTACAATTTTTATAATTTTTACATTTTTTTACATTTTTTGAAAATGTTTCTACAATTTTACATTTTTTACATTTTTTTGTAATTTTTTCATATTTTTTATAATTTTTTTACATTTTTTTCAATTTTTTTATTATTAATGCCATGTGTATCCTACGTGGCGAACACGTACATGCCACGTAGGCGCCATGTAAGCGTTTTATGCCTACGTGGCAAAATTAATTCTGTTCCGATGAAGATTTTGTTAAAATTTAAATTTCGAATGATTTTTTAGACAAAAAATTCAAATCCAGTATGAATTTGGAAATTTTAAAAGTTCGTGATGAATGTGATAGTTATCTCATAATTGGATGATTTTTTTGGGAATTTCCCTATTATATACGATCCCAGATTTATTGTTTTGATTTACGTATATGAAAAAGAAAAATATTTTGTTGTCAAAAAGGAAAATAATGTGATTAGATCGATGCATTTGAATATGGAAAAACGACGTAACCAATGTTCATGAAACCCTCGTATATGATTTATCTTTCTTGGATTATCAAGATTTCTCAAGATTATCTATAGTTTAGGGTGCTACCATTACGATAATTGGGTTGCAGTGCATGTACATAAAAATTTTAAAAATACATAAAATATATATACTGATTTGGTAACACACACACACACATATATATATATATATATATATATATATATAGAGAGAGAGAGAGAGAGAGAGCTCTTAATGATGAGCGAATGCATTATGAACAAACAGATGAAACGCATCCAAAGTCACTGCCAAATCAATATTAGTAATTAAGTAATTAGAAATAAACAACAAATTTATTTTGTTCACGCACTTAAAAATCCGGATAAATGGTAAATCAATGATCAAGAAAGAACTCATTTGTCGACCGATCTTCTTTTTTTTTTTTTTCAGAAGATTCCGGGCAAGTTGTCCCAAGAACAGGAAGTGGTGGTGCTGTTCTTGTTGTGGTCGTTGGCAGATGCCGAAGAAGTGTCGACTGGGAACAACGACGCGAACTGATGAACGTCGAGGACGAGATTGTCGTCCGTCACGACAGAGGAATGCCCGTTCGAGATCTCTCCTCCACTGTCGCTTCCCCACTCAAGAAGCTTCGTTATGTCTTCTTGCATGGCGTTCATCTGGAGCGACTGATCATCTTCCCTTTCTCTTAACCCTTTGTTTTTTTTTAAATCAAAAGACACACACACCCAATAGTTCATGTTTTTGTTTGCAGATATGAAAAAAAAAGCATTTTTCGATGGCTCACCTTGTGGGGGACATAAGCCGAAACTGGCCAAGTTGTCAGTGCTGTTGGCATTGTTGTCGTTCTGGTCAGGCAGAGACATGTTGTTTGTGTAGAAAATCTAGAAAAAATTTCAAAATTGATTTTGTGAGTAAGATAACAACCTTTGAAATTAAAGATAAAGACAATGAAGAACTAACAACTTTAGAGTTAAAAGATAAAAGACAAATAAACAATAAGGTGATGATGAATTTGAATAGATATAGATGTGTGTATCTAAAAGGAGTATGAAGAAGACTGAAAAATACCGAGTTTAAGAGAGAAAAATCGTAAAATAAAAAGTGTGCAATTTTTGGTAAAAGTTTCTGTTTTTTATAAATAAGATATAGAAAAAATCACAAAAAATAATCAACTTTCAATTTCAGAGCAACGTTCATTCCACGGGAAACGACGACTCATTACCTTAAGGTTTTTCAATGAAAAATGTTTTTCAAAACCACGTCCAATGAAAAATCGTTTATGAAAACCGTACAAGTGATGCGAGCTGCAGTCGTCGAAAGCTTAGTGAGAGTAACATGGCGCATTGGGAATGCCGCCATGATATGCTTAGCTGGAAAATAATAATTTCCGCAATTAAGTCGAACGCCTAACCCAAGGGACCAGAATCAAGGAATTAATCCTGAATTCCTTAAGGGGCCATGGGGCAGTGCCTAAAGGAACATACACCAACTCTACGAAGTGGGACGTATAGGACAAAGGGGGGAGGATCTGGCGTCGTCTACCAACTACGTGGCTTTGACAGGGGACCCCTTCACATTAACATAAAAGACCGAAAGTGATCAGAATAAAGGCAAGGATGCATCAATGAATAAAAATATGTCTAGACTCAAAGTAAACACTGCGAGTGTAGATACACCATGTGGACTCAAAGTAAACACTGCGAATCGGGATACGTTTTCATGTACTAATATGCTAAACGAGTTACGTAAAGGACATGAAGGCTGGAAAAAGACCCATTGTTCATAGGACACGTGGTCTTAACCTAAAGCACTCCATTGGATCTCACCAAAATAATTGAGGCTAGGGATTGGAATCTCAAACCTGCAACAAAGTTCAGACGGACTATCGAGGGTAAGGATAACCCTAGAATTGGAAAGGAAAAGTCGACTCCAGCACCAATCATATGGTGACCACACTGGGAGCACAATGCAAAAGCTTATATCGACGTATTTCGCAGAGACTAGATGGTGCGCGAAGACCAGAAAGACACGTCATTATCTATGCGTGTGACTAGTAGAAAAGAATTCTCCGACCCTTGGCATGAACTCACAACGACAACTGTGTATCGGAAATCGGGAAAGGTAACCTGAGAAATCACTCAAAAAGGGGTGTAAACATAATGTAACAACAATGAACGGGGAGCATTATTGACCGCAATGTAGAAATCATCTACTCCCAGGAAAAACACAGCGTGATGGTAAAGGTGCTAAGCCCCAGGAAAGGCTCTTAGCAGATTAGGGGATAAGACATGACCATGATAAAAACATTGTGGACGAAACTCAGGATGAGAAATACATATCACACCCAGACCGACGGTGAACCAAAACAAACCATCCAAACTTCAGCAGACAAACTGAAGGCGTGTCTTCGAATGGAGAGTTCCATGGGACCTGTACATTGTTGTGCGAGGTCACATGCAACAACAAACAATATATAAAGGACGGGATGTCCGTATATAAGTATTAAATGGGAAGTCATGCGAGGTTCCACTGTTTTGGATAAAAAGCGGAGAACGTCGAGTGTTCGGATCGGAAAAATCATTTACGAAGCAAACAGAAGTGATCCAAAAGATTCGCGATAACCTGAAAACGGCGTAGAATCGACAGAAGTCGTATGCCGATCAGAGAAGACAAGAGTTCGGACCCGATATCGTGGAATAGACCATGGAGGTGATCCGAAGGATTCGCACTAACCTGAAGATGACACAGGATCGACAGAAGTCTTATGCCGATCAGCGGAGACGTGAGGTCTCCTTGGAGTTGGAGATCTAGCTCTCCCCCGAGTTTAGGCCATGCGGGAGCATGCAAGATTTTGACAAAGCGGGAAGCTGAAACCGTTGTACATCAGACCTTACCGATGATTGAGAAGGTAGGACCAACAGCCTAACATTTTCGACGACCATCGAAACTAGACAACATCCATGAGGGAATATTACTCAAATAACCCACTTGGGTCGCAGCAATTTCAGTGTACACCACCGGAAAAAAAAAAAATTTGCGACCTTATTACGACTAATATATAACTAATATACAACTTATTACGACTAATAAACTA
>NW_010965625.1:1378327-1385808 GCF_000463585.1 Tarenaya hassleriana
TTTTTTTTTTTTTTCGGTGGTGTACCCTGAAATTGCTGCGACCCAAGTGGGTTATTAGGGTTAAAACCCCCATCCATGACGTGTTCCACATGTCGATGCTGCGGAGGTACGTAACGGATCCTTCACAGTACTACAACCACAAGAGTTGAAGTTCATAGACACTATGCGATTCCTGGACGAGCTTCTGCAAATCGTGGATCAAAAGGTCAAGAAGGTACGAACGAAGGAAGTGCCTCTGTTGGTCAGCCGGACCAAGTCTTAGTCAGCTCTGGACCAACTCTGTCAGCCGGACTTGGACAGGATGGACGGACCAAGAGGAAAATGAGTGTTGTCCGGACTTGGTCAGCCGGACCAAAATCTGGCCAGTCCCGGACCAAGTGACAGATAAACTGTCGGTAGACTTATGGTGCGCGATTTTCTCACACATGGGCGGCCACAACACACCTAATCCGCACCAAACCGACAAAAGGAGACCGCAGCTATCTCCTACACTCGTTCAATCACCCCAAAACTCTCTCATCTACCGTAAAGACCCTCTTAAACGGATCAAATCAACCATTTTCGGACTCAAAATGGGCAGAGAAAGAAAAGAGAGGAAAAAGAGAGAGAGGGAGAGAAAGAAGAGAGGAGGAGGAAGAGGGAGCTCGGGAAGACATTGAGGAACAACCCTTGAGCGTCTAGGAGGAGATCTCAAGGCGGAGGAACACATAAACATCAACCAAGCTCGACCAAATCAGATTCAAAATGAATCTGATCCAAGAACAGGTGAGTGGCTTGAGTTGCGTCTGTGTAAACTCGTTTTCATCGATGTGATTGTGTTATCTCGATGATTTGTTGATTGATTTTGAAAGAGGACATTTTAATGAGAATTTAGAAACAAACGGCGCTCAATTTGGCTGAGAAACGAAGGAGATATGAACATACGAAAACTGTGAAAAAACTGAAATTTGCAGAATCGCGATTTTTCGAGGTACAGGCGTTAAGAATCGTTTTTCATCGTGTATACATGAGATTTAAATAATCTATTCCTTGGATATGAAAAAGGACGTCCCAATAAACATTTAGAAACAAACGGAGCATGATTTGGTTAAGAAACAAGTGAGTTATGAGCAATCGAAGTTGGGCCAAATACCTGAAAACGCGAATGGACGAACTGCCTAGTCCGGTCCGCCGGACCAGGAACTGGTCAGCTCCGGACCAAGTCAGGGAAAATAATTTTAGTCTGCCAGACCAAGGAGAAGAGGCTGAGGAAGCCTGGTCCGACCCGGATTAGAAACTAGTACGGCGGACCAGGCCTGTTTTGGACCAAAAAATGGTCCGATCAACCGATTTCGTGGGGATGGGCCGGATCCGGTTGGCCGGACTAGGACACTCAGTCGGATCAAACAGGAAGAAACGGAACAAGAAAAGAAATAAAAATGGAAAAAAGTGAGTTGGTCAGCCGGACCAAGTCTTGGTCAGCTCCAGACCAACACAGTCAGCCGGACTTGGACAGGACGGACGAACCAAGAGGAAAATGAGTGTAGTCCGGACCTGGTCAGCCGGACCAAAATCTGGTCAGCCCCGGACCAAGTAACAGAAACTGTCGGCAGACTTATGGTGCGTGATTTTCTCACACATGGGCGGCCACAACACACCTAATCTGCACCAAGCCGACAAAAGGAGACCCCACTATCTCCTACACTCGTCCAATCACCCCAAAACTCTCTCATCTACCCTAAAGACCCTCTCAAACAGATCAAATCAACCATTTTCGGACTGAAAATGGGCAGAGAAAGAAAAGAGAGGAAAACGAGAGAGAGGGAGAGAAAGAAGAGAGGAGGAGGGAGAGGGAGCTCGGGAAGACATTGATTAACCCTTGAGTGTCTAGGAGGAGATCTCAAGGCGGAGGAACACAGACACATCAACCAAACTCGACCAAATCAGATTCAAAATGAATCTGATCCAAGAACAGGTGAGTGGCTTGAGTTGCATCTGTGTAAACTCGTTTTCATCGATGTAATTGTATTATCTCGATGATTCGTTGATTGATTTTGAAAGAGGACAATGAGAATTTAGAAAAAAACGACGCTCAATTTGGCTGAGAAACGAAGGAGATATGAACAAACGAAAACTGTGGAAAAACTGAAATTTGCAGAATCGCGATTTTTTGAGGTACAGGCGTTACATCATCGTGTATACATGAGATTTAAATAATCTATTGCTTGGACATGAAAAAGTACATCCCAATGAACATTTAGAAACAAACGGTGCGCGATTTGGTTAAGAAACGAGTGAGTTATGAGCAATCGAAGTCGGACCAAAAATCTGAAAATGCGAACGGACGAACTGCCTAGTTCCGGTCCGCCAGACCAGGAACTGGTCAGCTCCGGACCAAGTCTGGGAAAATATTTTTAGTCCGCCGGACCAAGGGGAAGAGGCTGAGGAAGCCTGGTCCGACCCAGACCAGAAACTAGTCCGACGGATCAGGCTTGTTTTGGACCAAAAAATGGTCTGATCAACCGATTTCATGGGGACGGGTCGGATCCGGTCCGCCAGACTAAATACAGGTCTGGACCAGACCAAATCTAAGAGGAAAGAGAAGATAAAAATGAACAAACTGAATGAATACGCGTGGTGAGACGTGAGAAATAAACACTGCGAGTGAATCATTGTGTGCTTATATGCAATGCTACCAAGTTTGGTCAGCCCTGGACCAAGATTGGTCAGTCTAGGTGGTCTGGAAGCTCAGTCAGAAGGTCATCTGTCTAGGTCTGGTCCGGCTGACCAAGAGTTGGTCAGCCTCGGACCAGACGCTGGAATCAGGAGGACCAAGGACGCTGGAACGACGAACCGGAAAGGAACCAAGAGGTTTGGTCCGGAGCTGACAAAAAAGTTGGTCAGCCGGACCAAACCTCCAGGTCAGACGGTCCGAAGGCTCAGACTAAGCTTGGTCCGCCGGACCAAGCTTCTGGTCTGGCGGACCGAGATCTGGGAAACTTACCATGCAATCTATTCTTATGAAGGATAAGCCTCTGACCAAGGCTTCTAGATCGATCATTGATGCTTATGGGAAGCATATGGATGATGGTCTAGACGTGTCCAGCTTGATGCTTGGAAAGATGTCTACGGAATTGCGTGAGCAATTAGATGACATGGACAATTCGTTGATGGTTGATCAGTTGAATGTGTCATTCCAAGAGAAGGCTGAGAGCCAAGGGAAGAATGATATGGTAGTTGTTGGAAAGAGTTCCAGCAAAAGGAAGCGTTCCAAAGGTAAGGGCAAGAGGAAAGTGACAAGTGTTGTCACTAAGCCTAAGCCCAAACCCAACTGCAAACTCTACCTGGAAGATCAAAAGAAGAAGAAGCTTGCAGAAGCTTCATCTTCAGGTATCTTCGTTATAGAAGCTCACTTGTTTACTTCTACATCTTGGGTATTAGATACCGGATGTGCCTCACACATTTGTGGAAGTGTGCAAGGACTTCGAGGAAGTAGACAATTGGCAAAGGGAGAAGTAGATCTCCGTGTCGGGAATGGAGCAAAAGTTGCTGTATTGACCGTCGGGACTTACGATCTGACTTTACCTTCAGGCCTTGTGTTGGAGTTACATGATTGTTATTTTGTACCTGCAATTAGCAGGAATATTATTTCGATTTCATGTTTGGATTCTGATGGTTTTCGTTTTGTTATTGAGAACAAAACTTTATCTATTTATAGTGGCGCTTTATTTTATGGTAATGGTTACCTGTTTAATGGCCTTTATATTTTGGATGATAAACCGTCTAGACACAGTTCAATCTATAACGTTAGTACCAAGCGGTTTAAGCCGAACGACTTAAACCCGACCTATCTCTGGCATTGTCGACTTGGTCACATCAACGAGAAACGCATAGCGAAGCTTCATTCTGATGGACTTCTTGATTCTTTTGATTATGAATCAATTGAATCTTGCGATTCTTGTTTGATGGGCAAGATGACAAAATCTCCTTTTACTAGAAAAGGAGAAAGGGCTACAGAGTTGCTAGAACTCATACATAGTGATGTATGCGGTCCTATGAGCTCACCCGCTAGAGGAGGTTATCTGTACTTTGTTACGTTTACTGATGATTTCAGTAGGTACGGTTATGTCTACTTGATGATAAATAAATCTGAAACACTTGAATTGTTCAAGATTTTCAGAAACGAGTTACAGAACCAACTTGGCAAGACGATCAAGTTGCTTCGATCTGATCGAGGTGGCGAGTATATGAGCCAAGAGTTCACTGACTATCTGGCAGATTGTGGGATTGTCTCACAGGTGACTCCACCTGGAACGCCACAGTGGAATGGCGTGTCCGAGAGGAGGAACCGAACCTTGTTAGATATGGTACGGTCTATGATGAGTCAGGTCGATCTTCCTAAATCCTTCTGGGGCTACGCTCTGGAAACGGTTGCGCTTATACTGAACAACTGTCCAACAAAATCAGTTCTGAAGACACCATATGAGATATGGACTGTGAAGCGTCCCAGGTTAGCGTTTATGAAGATTTGGGGATGCGACGTTTATGTGAAACGTCTGCCTTCTGATAAGCTATCCGCCAAATCTGATAAATGCATATTTGTGGGTTACCCTAAGGAAACTAAAGGGTACTGGTTCTACAATCCATCCGAGAACAAAGTGTTTGTTGCTCGGAATGGATCTTTCTTGGAGAGAGAGTTCGTCTCCAAGAGAGTCAGTGGGAGTAGAATAGATCTCGAAGAAGTTCGAGAACCACAAATAGTCGAAGAACCGAGTGAACAGGTCGAAACAGTTCAACTTGTATCACAAGTTGTTGAGACAACACCTACTAGTGAACCTCGGAGATCTAGTAGAATTCGCCAAGAGCCCACAAGATATGGTTTTCTTGTGACAGGAAACGACGAACTCATGTTGTTAGAACATGAGGAGCCTACATCGTATTCAGAGGCTATGGCGAGTTCCGATTCCGAGAAATGGCACCAGGCCATGGAGTCTGAGATGCAATCCATGTACGACAAAAAAGTGTGGACTTTGGTCGATTCGTTCAATGGTATTAATACCATTGGATGCAAATGGGTTTTCAAGAAGAAAACCGACATGGATGGCATCGTGCATACCTATAAGGCACGAGTCGTCGCGAAAGGGTTTCGGCAGATTCATGGTATAGACTATGATGAAACCTTTTCACCAGTCGTGATGCTTAAATCCATACGGATTCTGCTAGCTATATATAGCTGCGTATTATGACTACGAGATATGGCAGATGGACGTCAAGACCGCATTCCTTAACGGAAATTTGCTCGAGGATGTGTACATGACAAAACCCGAGGGTTTTGTTGATCCTAAGAGTCCGAGGAAGGTGTGCAAGCTTCAGAGATCCATTTATGGACTGAAACAGGCTTCGAGGAGCTGGAATCTTCGATTTGACGAGGCAGTCAAAACGTTTGGCTTCCTGCAAAACGAAGATGAGCCATGCGTTTACAAGAAGGTCAGTGGGAGCGCAGTGGTCTTCCTTGTGCTTTATGTAGATGATATATTGCTCATCGGAAATGACATTCCTACCTTGCAAGGAGTAAAATCTTGGCTAGGATCGGTCTTTTCGATGAAAGACTTAGGAGAAGTCGCCTACATTCTAGGCATCAAGATCTATAGAGATAGATCGAGAAGGCTTCTTGGCCTAAGTCAGAGTACATACATGGACAAGGTCTTGAATCGGTTCCGGATCCGGATTCTTATCTGGGTGACTTCCCGATAGATAGGCAGATTAGGGAGATGAGCAACCAAAACCAAATCTCATCAGTCTCAAAACAAATTAAACTCGTGGGATTCAATCCACAAGATCAGGAACCGACAAATCTTACTGTTTCAGAGAGAGCTTGTAGTAAGCTTTCTTGATCTCCGAAGAATTCGCACTCTGTGTCACGCTGAAACCGCAGAATCCACAGAAAAATCAATACGAGAAAAGGGAAGAAACTGATTTAAAATCGAAAGAAAATAGGATTGGAGATGAAACCCAAGAAGATCATAGCAATCGTCTTCGCCACAGTATATCGCCGAAGAGGGCTTGACGAGAAGTGCGAGTACGACAATAAACACGAGAGTAATTCCCTCGGTCCATCTGACGGGATTCATCCCGGAGATTAGCCGTGGAAGGACCCACGAGGCGGATGTGAGGAAGCGCGTTGACGCCGAATGGCTGGGACTGCGAGAACTCGAACTTGCAAAAGAAAAGCTTGTCGGCGTCGGATCCGTTGTTGTTTGCAGCGAATGATGCGGCGACACGTACCAGAAGAGACATGATGAATGCGCAGTTTAATCAAATCAAAAGGGAAAAACATGAAACCATCATTATTGCAAAAAAAACCCTTCACGTAACGACGAAACTTGCGACGGAATTTTCCGTCGCAATTTAGAATACGACGATTTCGCGACGAAATATGGTAAAAAAAATTGGCTCTATGAACAGTAGCAAAATCCATCGCAAATTTGCCATGGAATACGACGGGATTATTGTCGTCACATCAACAAATATTAATTATGATGGAAATTTTAATACGTGATTGAAATTTTAATATTTGCGATAGAATATGATGAAAATTTCCGTAGCAAATATTAATTTTATTTCTTTTTAATTTATTATTGTTGGTTGTAATGCTCTAGGATGATCCATGATATGACATTTGACTTTGTATTGATTCATTGATTTATGAATGCATTAGTCAGTCATCATTGTGGGAACAATGTTGAATCAAGACTAGCATGAGGTGTGATCAATGCATTGGATGTAGATCACAATCATGGGTACTCGTTGTGAACGAGTGACTGGATGACCCGCATGAGATTGTCACATGGACAGAGTCATGACTTGAATCTCATACAGCGGTTTGTTTATGAATCCTCATACCTGAGATATCTAGAGTATCTGATATGAGGAGTGGCGTATCTTGACTGCGTCAAACGTCGTCTTTAACCGGATGATTATAACGGCGTTGATCAGATACGTTCACGAATCATATGAAGATAGTAGACATGCAATATGGGACTTGTCACCTCCTTAACAGGAGAGATATCGTTGGACCCCCTCGTGGAAGTCGGACTATGAAAACGCGTGGCCACGCTATAGATGAAGTTGCATCTATTTTATTAGTCGATTTACCAAGACGAGAAAGCGGTTAAAATTGAAGGGTGGCTCAAACCATGCCCTTGTTCAAGATATGATATCGTGAGACAAAGGATCAAAATTCGAACTGTTAATGCCTTGGTTAGATAACCTCTAACTCAATTCTAAGTGGGTGGTCATGGCGTCTTGCTAGAGGCTAACCATGACTTGTGGTTCGGAAAAGGTTCCTAAAGTCACTACCACTTAGAATGGGTCTACAGGGTCACACACCACTAGGGATGGACCTATACGTGAAGAATCCGAAGAATGGAAACGAGATTTAACCGAAACGAGCATAAAAAAGAGTTTTCAGCACGTTGGTCCGGAGGTGCCGTCCTAAGGTC
>NW_010965625.1:1385857-1422499 GCF_000463585.1 Tarenaya hassleriana
CATCTGTCCAGGTCTGGTTCGGCTGACCAAGAGTTGGTCAGCCCCGGACCAGACACTGGAATCAGGCGGACCAAGGACGCTGGAACGGTGGGCTGGAAAGGAACCAAGAGGTTTGGTCCGGAGCTGACCAAAAAGTTGGTCAGCCGGACTAAACCTCCAGGTCAGACGGTCCGAAGGCTCGGACTAAGCTTGGTCCGCCCTGGTCCGGCGGACCGGGATCTGGGAAACTTTACAAAATTCGATTTTAGGGTTTTCTAAGCTTATTTAAGTTTGGGATTTCGTCCAAACTTAATTAAGGCCGACCTAAAACTCAGAGAAACATCCTAGAACCCTAGAGAACCTGTTCTCTTCTATTTCTATTGTCCCGGGATTGGATCTTGTCTCTTGAGTTACCCTTTTCTTCACTAATCCTAGCAGATTCGTTCCAAATCGTTTGGAATCCTTCCCGTCGGTGTGGATACGTGTAGAGGGACTGTAACTTCAGTCCTAGGTGATCTAGAACAGGCCCCGGATCGAAATAAACTTCAAGTTTCATCGAGAACGAGGTAAGTAATGATTCCCTCGATGATATACACGATCTTTCAGGTTTTGCAAGTTTGGGTGCGTGTGACGTTTGACTAGGTTTATATCTTTCTTCCGCTGCATGAAACCTAGTAAACCAAACCCTAGATCGATATGATCGCATGCTAGGAACCCGTAGATATCCCAACAGTGGTATCAGAGCCTGGTTCTCTGTATATCGCCGTGCTTGTTGTATGATTGCATGATTTAATCGTTAAATTGCATGTAATCATTGAATCTATGCATGTTTAATGATATTTGTGATTGTTGAATGATGCATGGATGGTATGGAGCCTGGGACGGGTTAATGGTGCGACGAAATCGAGGCGAAACCCTAATTTCGAAGCCCGAAAAATCTGTCCCGAATCTGATCTGTCTGTGGTCAGCCGGACCAGCAGACAGATCAGACTCTGAACTGAGTGTTTGGTCAGGAGAACCAAATTTCACGCTGGTCAGCCCCGGACCAAAAGTTAGTCCGGCGGACCAAACAAGAACAACTCAGGTCCGAGACGGCGGACTCCGAGCTGACCAAGGAACGGACTGAACTGGTCCGGAGCTGACCAAGTTTGGTCAGCCCCGGACCAACCCAGTTTTGAACTGACTCCGTTCTCCCTTGGTCAGCCTAACTCGGAGCAGCAGAGAACGGACTGAGTTGGTCCGGGGCTGACCAAACTTGGTCAGCCCTAGACCAAGCTCTGAATTTCTCCGAAAAATGATAGAACGGCGGACCAGAGAAGCTGACCAAGGTCAGTCCGGCAGACCAGATTCTGGTCAGCTCCGGACTGGACCTCAGACTTCTCAAGTCCGAAATTTTTTCCTTTTCCTCATGATCAATCTCAAGCTGTTACCGCCCATTAGTAGAGCAACTGTCAAGGCCTCGATCGTCATGGTTACGGGTCATGCCCTAGCTGAGCGTACCTGACTATCTTGGTGAGGGAGTATGGAGAAATCGTGATTCTCATAGCTCGAATATGGTTGAGCTTGAATTGGTTTATCAAGTCAGACTTGGACCTAATGGTAAGGATGGGATGAGGAACATGCAGTGATAGCGTATCACTATCCCATACTCATCTAGGAATCACATAGGATGTGATTGACAATGTGTTGTCTACCTAAATAGCATGGTTTTGAGCGTCATGCCCTAGCTAACTCAGAAGTATGTGAAATATGGATCCTAGCTCACTTAGAAACTCATTGAGGGTGTTTTTCTTAGTGGGAGCCTGTCATATTGCATCTATTGTCTGTGTTAGTAGGAGTACTAAGCGATGTGTTTATTTTCTGTTTGTTTGTCCTTTTCTGTAGAATATATCTATTGCAGGAATCTAGTTAATCTTACCATGCAATCTATCCTTATGAAGGATAAGTGACCAAGGCTTCTAGATCGATCATTGATACTTATGGGAAGCATATGGATGTCCCAACAATTTTATTTATTTTTAGAATTTGTGACGGGTCTATTCTAGTCGATTTTTATATGGGTTTTTTTATTTGTTCATGTTCTAAGAAAATTTTCCGTTTCTATTTGATTTTTTGAAGTTCAAAGTTTTGTTAATTTTAAATCTAACAAAAGGATGAGAAATATCCTAAAATACCATATTTTAGCATTGTTATTCAAATTACAATCTACTAAATAATAGTGGTCTCAATCAAAAGCGAATAACAACGCAAGATTTCTACAAAAATATTTTCTATTTTTTTAAACACGATAGTTTAATCTTTAAATAGACAAAGATGAAAGCAAATCACTTTAATGGATCCTAAATATATGAAAACAAAACCTAACGGAGATATAACTCCTACAAGAAAGGAAGACTAATTCTCCCATGTTTTATTCAACGCAAATAACCGCTAAGCGGCCGGTTCGCATCAATACTCCTTCCATCGAGAAGAACATTGTCCACAAGGTTCAGATGTGGAAAATTGATGCGTATCTGTTTCCCTCGATCGAATGGAGAAGTGATATGTGCCGCTGAAAGAGAATCAATGAGGCGAGTGAGAGATGTTTTTAGTGCACATAATTGTTCTGTCATGGACGTCTGCACTTGGGCGAATTCACTCTGCAATGTCGAAAGTTCTGTTTTCAGAAATTCGATGCGTTCCTTGTTTGGTCGCCATTGTGATATCACGTGTTGTGGTCCGAATCGTGAATGGCAAAAAATAAAGGGTCGACAATCCAGATTCCAGGTTGTCAATGACCTCTTTGGTTGTCATGTGATACCACCGAGTGGTCCGGATCAACGATAATGAAAAAACAAAGAAAGAAAAAGATAGACTTTGATACCAATAATAGTGGTCCCAATCAAAAGCGAAGACCAACACAAGATTTCTACAAAAATATTCTCTATCTTTTTTAACATCATAGTTTAATTTTTAAATAGAAAAGATGAAAAAAAATTACTTTAGTGGGTCCTAGATATATGAAACAAAACGTAATAGAGATATAACTCCTACAAGAAAGGAATATTAATTCTCCCATGTTTTATTCAACGCAAGTAATAGTGGTCCCAATCCTGATTTCAGATTGTTAATGACCTCTTTGGTTGTCATGGTACTACCGAGTGGTCCGGATCAACGATAACGAAAGAAATAAAGAAAGAAAAAGATAGGCTCTAATACCGATGATAGTGGTCTCTAGGGGTGGCCATTTTGGGTTTTGGTTAGGTTTTCAGTTCGGTTATTTCGGTTATAAAAAAATCATACCCAAACAGTTATATAGATTTAATCGGTTCGGTTCAATTCGATTTCGGTTCAGTTCGGTTCGGTTTTTGAATAATAAAATTATAACCAAACGGTTATATTTTTTGGTTTATTCGGCTCGGTTTTAGATCGGTTCGGTTCGGTTATGATATATATTGAAAAAAAAGATTATTAATCCTGCATAAACTTCAAAATATCTATCCAAATAAATCCACAAAATGATTAATCCTCCAATAAAATTATAAAAAATATCTAAAAACTTCAATAATTAGGATAAAAGTTAAAAACATTAAATTTTATTGTTTGTTGGATGAAATATATAAGGTTAAAACTGAAGTATAAAAAAATGATACTAATAATAATGAGGATAAAAGTTAAAATATGAAAAAAAATTCAATAACCGTTTGGTTAACCGCGGTTATTAGGTTATTAACCGAACCGAACCTGAACGGTTATTCAACTTCCTCAACCGTTCGGTTACTAAGCAAATAACCAAACCGAACCGAACCGCTCGAGATATAACTCTTACAGGAAAGGAAGACTAATTCTCTCGTATTTTATTCAATGCAAATAACCGCTAAGCGGCCGGTCCGCATCACTAAACAAGTTATTAAGTTTAACGAAATTTAAGAGAGAATATGTATAAATAGATGACATTTTTAAAAAATTCCCAAATAATACTTTTATTTGAAATTTTAATTGTTTTCGAATATAATCGGATTCTATTATAATAATATTGGTGTTAATTTTATTTTTAAAAATTTAGCATTTATAAGTTTTACGGTTTAGGGTTTGGAATTTATAAAGTAAAATGGTTAAAATTTGGTATTTAATTACTAATTATTAACAATAGAAACTTAAGGTGTTGTAGCCTTCTATAATGTTGTAAGTTTAGAGCTCCGTTGAAAGGATACAATGCCTTTTATTTTTGTTTATTGGTAGTACATGACATTTTTAAAAATTTCCAAATAATACTTTTATTTGAGCTTTAAATTGTTTTCAAATATAATCAGATTCTATTATAATAATATTGGTGATAAAATTTTTTAAATTTTTTTTTAGCATTTATAAGTTTTAGGGTTTAGGGTTTGGAATTTATAAATTAAAAATGGCGAAAATTTGCTATTTAATTACTAATTATTAACAATAGTACATGAACTTGTATTTTCCAATTGAGTCACCACAAAATCAGTGCACAATAATATCATAAAAACAATATCACTAATTGCAAACTTTATTACAAAAGACCACTATCCAATGACAGAAAAAGACAAAAGCTTGGAGAAAGACGGCATCGTGTTTCTTTTTTTTTTAATGGAAAATTCTATAACGCGCAAAGGTAGATGAATATGCACGTGTCTAGAATTAAAACATAGTAAATAGGACTTATAATGAACCAAAAACAATTGAAAAACAAAAATATATCTATTAAGGTTGTTTGTGTAGAAAATCTTGAAAAAATCTCAAAATTGATTTTGTGAGTAAGATAACAACCTTTGAAATAAAAGATAAAGACAATGAAGAACTAACAACTTTAGAGTTAAAAGACAAATAAACAATAAGGTGATGATGAATTTGAATAGATATAGATGGTTGTTTGTGTAGAAAATCTTGAAAAAATCTCAAAATTGATTTTGTGAGTAAGATAACAACCTTTGAAATAAAAGATAAAGACAATGAAGAACTAACAACTTTAGAGTTAAAAGACAAATAAACAATAAGGTGATGATGAATTTGAATAGATATAGATGTGTGTATCTAAAAGGAGTATGAAGAAGACTGAAAAATACCGAGTTTAAGAGAGAAAATTCGTAAAAAAAAAAAGAGTGCAATTTTTGGTAAAAATTTCTGTTTTTTATAAATAAGATATAGAAAAAATCCCAAAAAATAATCAACTTTCAATTTTGACAAAAAATAGTGGACTTTATTTTTTGTCAATAAATATTAACCTTTTTAGGATTTGATTTGTGTTAATTTTTGAAAACGATGGTTTTCTTGCGTTGTATGATTAGACGTGTGGTAATTAATGGTTGTATTAAACTATTCCGCTGCGTGTTTATAAAATAAAAGTTTTAAATTCCCGTATTTCTGTTTCGTAATATTTTATTCTTTATTAGTCCATGTGGCGCTACCTGTAACGGGAATCGGGATACGGGTGTCACAACTTTTGGTATCAGAGCAACGTTCATTCCACGGGAAATGACGACTCATTACCTTAAGGTTTTTCAATGAAAAATGTTTTTCAAAACCACGTCCAATGAAAAATCGTTTATGAAAACCGTACAAGTGATGCGAGCTGCAATCGTCGAAAGCTTAGTGAGAGTAACATGGCGCATTGGGAATGCCGCCATGATATGCTTAGCTAGAAAATAATAATTTCCGCAATTAAGTCGAACGCCTAACCCAAGGGACCAGAATCAAGGAATTAGTCCTGAATTCCTTAAGGGGCCATGGGGCAGTGCCTAAAGGAACATACACCAACTCTACCAAGTGGGACGTATAAGACAAAGGGGGGAGGATCTGGCGTCGTCTACCAACTACGTGGCTTTGACAGGGGACCCCTTCACATTAACATAAAAGACCGAAAGTGATCAGAATAAAGGCAAGGATGCATCAATGAATAAAAATATGTCTAGACTCAAAGTAAACACTGCGAGTGTAGATACACCATGTGGACTCACAAATATACTTGTAGTCCTCATGAAAAGTGGAAAACTATATCTATACATATCAAATCATAAACTCGTCATTATGGATGACGTTTTCATGTACTCATATGCTAAAAGAGTTACGTAAAGGACATGAAGGCTGGAAAAAGATCCATTGTGCATAGGACACGTGGTCTTAACCTAAAGCACTCCATTGGATCTCACCAAAATAATTGAGGCTAGGGATTGGAATCTCAAACCTGCAACAAAGTTCAGACGGACTATCGAGGGCAAGGATAACCCTAGAATTGGAAAGGAAAAGTCGACTCCAGCACCAATCATATGGTGACCACACTGGGAGCACAATGCAAAAGCTTATATCAACGTATTTCGCAGAGACTAGATGGTGCGCGAAGACCAGAAAGACACGTCATTATCTATGCGTGTGACTAGTAGAAAAGAATTCTCCGACCCTTGGCATGAACTCACAACGACAACTGTGTATCGGAAATCGGGAAAGGTAACCTGAGAAATCACTCAAAAAGGGGTGTAAACATAATGTAATAACAATGAACAGGGAGCATTATTGACCGCAATGTAGAAATCATCTACTCCCAGGAAAAACACAGCGTGATGGTAAAGGTGCTAAGCCCCAGGAAAGGCTCTTAGCAGATTATGGGATAAGACATGACCGTGATAAAAACATTGCCGAGTTGGATCTAATGATGTAGAATGAACCTAGAATCGAGAAGGACACCGGTTTAAGAAAGCGGATGAGCAACGAAAGGACCTCATGATAATCCTTAATGCTCCAAGTGGGGGGACAACAGGGAGAGTTTTGGGTGGTAAGGTATACCGTACCACTAAGTACGGAACACTGTAATTGAAGGACCTACCACGTGTGTCGGTTAGCCTCAGACTTAAAACGAATGCATGAATAGTGATTCACCGTCGAGATTAATATCACACCCAAAACAGAGAAATGTAGCAAAAAGGATATGTCAAGTCGCAGGCTTAGTGAAGAACCAAGAGGAATGTAGCTAAGGTTGTAACCAACTGCTGAACCTATCAGTAGGTAGCAACAGAATTACAAACAGTAGCGAATTAGAATTTTTTAGCAGAAAGTGGACTTCGACTGTTGTAGACTCAATGGTCGTGTTGCAAGCTGCTCCAAGTAGGAAGAATTCAATTGGGTAGTCGTGGATCGACTACAGTACACCCACTCATTTCGTACCAAGATGACAGGATGATTTCGATAAGCGCGATTAGCATAAGGCTATGCTGATGAGTTCATATGATGTCATAAAATTCCTAGTCAAATCATCTCGGATAGAAGTGTTCGGTTGCATCTCGTCTACGATATACGATAGAAGGAGTATTGTGGACGAAACTCAGGATGAGAAATACATATCACACCAAGACCGACGGTGACCCGGAACAAACCATCCAAACTTTAGGAGACAAACTGAAGGCGTGTCTTCGAATGGAGAGTTCCATGGGACCTATATTTTACATTGTTGTGCGAGGTCACATGGCTCTCCCCCGAGTTTAGGCCATGCTAGAGCATGTAAGATTTTTACAAAGCGGGAAGCTGAAACCGTTGTACATCAGACCTTACCGATGATTGAGAAGGTAGGACCAACAGCCTAACATTTTGGACGACCATCGGAGCTAGACAACATCCATGACGTGTTCCACGTGTCGATGCTGCGGAGGTACGTAACGGATCCTTCACAGTACTACAACCACAAGAGTTGAAGTTCATAGACACTACGCGATTCCTGGACGAGCCTCTGCAAATCGTGGATTAAAAGGTCAAGAAGGTACGAACGAAGGAAGTGCCACTGGTGAAGGTTTCGTTTGGCGGAGCCAAGGGTTCTTGGACATGATCTGGGAACTCGAGGCGGAGATGCATAGCAAATTAGCCATATCTCTTTGCTTGAGTGTTGTATGAGTTATATATGACAATTTGTTGTATCAGACTCTACATTTTGGATGGCTATGTGATGATATGAATGTGATGATGATTGGAGCATATCCCACGGATTCCGAATTCGAGGACGAATTCTTTTTAAGGGGGGAGGATTTGTAATACCCCGGTTCCCGAAGAAAAATATTTAATTATTTTCGAGAATAAATAATTAAATAAATGCCGCTAATAATTCGGGAAAGAGGATTGGTCCGGGGCTGACCAGAGTCAGTCAACCAGACAAGATCCGTTCCAAGGGAAAGAACGGGTGGGAGGAGGTCTGGTCCGAGCTGACCAACTATTGGTCAGCCGGACCAGAACATTCAGTCGGATCAAACAGGAGGAAATGGACCAACTTAGTCAGCCGGACTTGGACAGGACGGACCAAGAGGAAAATGAGTGGTCCAGACTTAGTCAGCCGAACCAAAATCTGGTCAGCCCCAGACCAAGTGACAGATAAACTGTCGGCAGACTTATGGTGCGCGATTTTCTCACACATGGGCGGCCACAACACACCTAATCCGCACCAAACCGACAAAAGGAGACCCCAACTATCTCATACACTCGTCCAATCACCCCAAAACTCTCTCATCTACCCTAAAGACCCTCTCAAACAGATCAAATCAACCATTTTCGGACTGAAAATGGGCAGAGAAAGAAAAGAGAGGAAAAAGAGGGAGAGGGAGAGAAAGAAGAGAGGAGGAGGAAGAGGGAGCTCGGGAAGACATTGAGGAACAACCCTTGAGTGTCTAGGAGGATATCTCAAGGCGGAGGAACACAGAAACATCAACCAAGCTCGACCAAATCAGATTCAAAATGAATCTGATCCAAGAACAGGTGAGTGGCTTGAGTTGCGTCTGTGTAAACTCGTTTTCATCGATGTGATTGTGTTATCCCGATGATTTGTTGATTGATTATGAAATAGAACATTTCAATGAGAATTTAAAAATAAACGGTGCTCAATTTTGGCTGAGGAACGAAGGAGATATGAACAAACGAAAACTGTGGAAAAACTGAAATTTGCAGAATCGCGATTTTTCGAGATACAGGCGTTACGAATCGTTTTTCATCGTGTATACATGAGATTTAAATAAATATTGATTGAATATGAAAAGGACATCCCAATGAACATTTAGAAACAAACGGTGCGTGATTTGGTTAAGAAACGAGTGAGTTATGAGCAATCGAAGTCGGACCAAAAACCTGAAAACGTGAACGGACGAACTGCCCAGTTCCGGTCCGCCGGACTAGGAACTGGTCGGCTCCGGACCAAGTCCGGAAAAATATTTTTAGGCTGGACCAAGGGGAAGAGGATGAGGAAGTATGATCCGACCCGGACCAGAAACTAGTCCGGCGGACCAGGCCTGTTTTGGACCAAAAAATGGTCTGGTCAACCGATTTCGTGGGGATGGGCCGGATCCGGTTCGTCGGACTTAATACCGGTCTGAACCAGGCCAAACCTAAGAGGAAAGAGAAGATAAAAATGAACAAACTGAATGAATACGCGTGGTAAGACGTGAGAAATAAACACTGCGAGTGAATCATTGTGTGCTTATTTTTGGGTAGCATTGCATGGCGTGAAACGGTAAGACGGTGTGAGGCCGAACACCGTGATACGCGTGATTGTAGCCGGGGGATGATGATGCATGTTGAAGCTATGATTGAAGCTCACTCGTGCGATGCCTGGGGAGCGTGATTGTGATTGTGATATAGTCGCATTCCATGCGATGACCAACGTCATGCGATGTGACGGGTGTGAGAGGCGCTCCTAGTCATGCAATGTGACTAGGGTTTATGGCTAACCCTATGGTGCGAAGCCATATGGGATTTGATTGTCGCGCGAAGCGACAGCCAACGTCATGAGATGTGATGGGCGTGAGAGACGCTCCTAGTCACGCGATGTGACTAGGGTTTATGGCTAACCCTATGGTGCGAAGCCATACGAGATTTGATTGTCGTGCGAAGCGACGACCAACGTTATGAGATGTGACGGGCGTGAGAGGCGCTCCTAGTCATGCGATGTGACTAGGGTTTATGGCTAACCCTATGGTGCGAATCCATACGGGATTTGATTGTCGTGCGAAGCGACGACCAATATCATGAGATGTGACAGGCGTGAGAGGCGCTCGTAGTCATGAGATGTGACTAGGGTTTACGGCTGACTCTATAGTGCGTAGCCATACCTACTTGATTGTCGTGCGATGCGACGGTTAACGTCATGCGATGTGACGGACGTGTGATAACCTGAAAACGGCGTAGAATCGACAGAAGTCGTATGCCGATATCGTGGAATAGACCATGGAGGTGATCCGAAGGATTCACACTAACCTGAAGATGACACAGCATCGACAGAAGTCTTATGCCGATCAGCGGAGACGTGAGGTCACCTTGGAGGTTAGAGATCTGGCTCTCCCCCGAGTTTAGGCCATGCGGGAGCATGTAAGATTTTGACAAACCGGGAAGCTGAAACCGTTGTACATCAGACCTTACCGATGATGGAGAAGGTAGGACCAACATCCTAACATTTTGGACGACCATCGGAGCTAGACAACATCCATGACGTGTTCCATGTGTCGATGTTGTGGAGGTACGTAACGGATCCTTCACAGTACTACAACCACAAGAGTTGAAGTTCATAGACACTACGCGATTCCTGGATGAGCCTCTGCAAATCGTGGATCAAAAGGTCAAGAAGGTACGAACGAAGGAAGTGCCGCTGGTGAAGGTTTCGTTTGGCGGAGCCAAGGGTTCTTGGACATGATCTGGGAACTCGAGGCGGAGATGCGTAGCAAATTAGCCATATCTCTTTGCTTGAGTGTTGTATGAGTTATATATGACAATTTGTTGTATCAGACTCTACATTTTGGATGGCTATGTGATGATATGAATGTGATGATGATTGGAGCATATCCCACGGATTCCGAATTCGAGGACGAATTCTTTTTAAGGGGGGAGGATTTGTAATACCCCGGTTCTCGAAGAAAAATATTGAATTATTTTCGAGAATAAATAATTAAATAAATGTCTCTAATAATTCGGGAAAGAGGATTGGTCCGGGGCTGACCAGAGTCAGTCAACCGGACCAGATCCGTTCCAAGGGAAAGAACGGACGGACCTGAGGAAGGAAAATGCAGACTGGGAGGAGGTCTGGTCCAGAGCTGACCAACTATTGGTCAGCCGGACCAGGACACTCAGTCGGATCAAACAGCAAGAAACAGACTAAGAAAAGAAATAAAAATGGGAAAAACTGAGTTGGTCAGCCGGACCAAGTCTTGGTCAGCTCCGGACCAACTCAGTCAGCCGGACTTGGACAGGACGGACAGACCAAGAGGAAAATGAGTGTATTCCGGACTTGGCCAGCCGGACCAAAATCTGGTCAGCCCCGGACCAAGTGACAGATAAACTGTCGGCAGACTTATGGTGCGCAATTTTCTCACACATGGGCGACCACAACACACCTAATCCGCACCAAACCGACAAAAGGAGACCCCAGCTATCTCCTACACTCGTCCAATCACCCCAAAACTCTTCATCTACCCTAAAGACCCTCTCAAACAGATCAAATTAACCATTTTCGGACTGAAAATGGGCAGAGAAAGAAAAGAGAGGAAAAAGAGAGAGAGGGAGAGAAAGAAGAGAGGAGGAGGAAGAGGGAGCTCGGGAAGACATTGAGGAACAACCCTTGAGTGTCTAGGAGGAGATCTCAAGGCGGATGAACACAGAAACATCAACCAAGCTCGACCAAATCAGATTCAAAATGAATCTGATCCAAGAACTGGTGAGTGGCTTGAGTTGCGTCTGTGTAAACTCGTTTTCATCGATGTGATTGTGTTGTCTCGATGATTCGTTGATTGATTTTGAAAGAGGACATTTCAATTTGGCTGAGAAACGAAGGAGATATGAACAAACGAAAACTGTGGAAAAACTGAAATTTGCAGAATCGCGATTTTTCGAGGTACAGGCGTTAAGAATCATTTTCATCATGTATACATGAGATTTAAACAATCTATTGCTTGGATATAAAAAAGGACATCCCAATGAACATTTAGAAACAAACGGTGCGTGATTTGGTTAAGAAACAAGTGAGTTATGAGCAATCGAAGTCGGACAAAAAACCTGAAAACGTGAACGGACGAACTGCCCAGTTCTGGTCCGCCGAACCAGGAACTAATCAGCTCCGGACCAAGTCCGGGAAAATATTTTTAGTCCGCCGGACCAAGGAGAAGAGGCGGAGGAAGCCTGGTCTGACCCAGACCAGAAACTAGTCCGGCGGACCAGGCTTGTTTTGGACCAAAAATTGGTCCGATCAACCGATTTCGTGGGGATGGGCCGGATCCGATTCGCCGGACTAAATACCGGTCTGGACCAGGCCAAACCTAAGAGGAAAGAGAAGATAAAAATGAACAAACTGAATGAATACGCATGGTGAGACGTGAGAAATAAACACTGCGAGTGAATCATTGTGTGCTTATTTTTTGGCAGCATTGCATGGCGTTAAACGGTAAGACGGTGTGGGGCCGAATACCGTGATACGCGTGATTGTAGCCGGGTGATGATGATGCATGTTGAATGCTATGATAGAAGCTCACTCGTGCGATGCGAGGGGAGCGTGATTGTGATTGTGATATAGTCGCATTCGATGCGACGACCAACGTCATGCGATGTGACGGGTGTGAGAGGCGCTCATGGTCATGCGATGTGACTAGGGTTTATGGCTAACTCTATGGTGCAAAGCCATACGGGATTTGATTGTCGCGCGAAGCGACGACCAACGTCATGAGATGTGACGGGCATGTGAGGCGGTCCTAGTCATGAGATGTGACTAAGGTTTACGGCTGACTCTATGGTGATGAGAGACGGTCCTAGTCATGAGATGTGACTAAGGTTTACGGCTGACTCTATGGTGCGAAGCTATACCTATTTGATTGTCGTGCGATGCGACGGTCAATGTCATGCGATGTGACGGGCATGTGAGGCGCTCCTGGTCATGAGATGTGACCAGGGTTCACGGCTAACACTATGGCGTGAAGCCATACGTGAATGAATATGATGATGTTCTGATGTGATATGAGTATATGTTTAATGTTGAATATTATATTTTATGTTTTATCGTTTTAACACAGTTCTCGCTGAGAACGGGTTTACCGGGTTCAATCCGGCTACTCACTAAGCGGTTGTGCTTAGCCCACGTAGTTTCATCTTTTTCAGATCACGAGGAGTACATGTAGCATATCTAGACGACGACGAAGACTAGAGAGAGGCAGCATCACGTACGGATTTGATTTGTGTTAATTTTTGAAAATGATGTTTTTCTTGCGTTTTATTTTAAGATTGGACATGTGGTAATTAAAGGTTGTATTAAACTATTCCGCTGCGTGTTTATAAAATAAAAGTTTTAAATTCCCATATTTTTGTTTCGTAATATTTTATTGTTTATTAGTCCATGTGGTGCATCCTGTGACGGGAATCGGGATACGGGTATCACATCATATTTCTCCGAGCTGGGCTGAGAATAATTGAGCCAGAAAAGAAAACGGGCTACACGAGCCGGAGCCGGCCCGTCATGGGCCACCTCATGGCGAGTCAGCCCATCGCGGGCCAATTTTTCTTTCTTTCTTTTAATATTTTTATATATTTTAAAATATTTTTATATACAATTTAAATTTTTATTATATATTTAATTTGTTTTGTTTAAAATTTTAAATTTTTTTATTATATTCTAAATTTTTTATTATTTTTTAAATATTTTTTAAATATTAAAATTATTTTAAAATATTTTTAGTAATAAAAATTTATTTTTAAAATTATATATTTAGCCCGCGGGCCGGCTCATTTGGCTCGCGGGCTAAGGCGATTTGGGGTGGGCTGGTTTATTTTGACTCGTTAAAAAATGGGTTGGGCTGGACTGGGTTAAAATTTTCTCGGATCGGGACGAGCCGGGCTGGGCTAGCCCGAGCCAACCCGTTTTACACCCCTACTTTTTTAACATGATAGTTTAATTTTTAAATAGAAAAGATGAAAGAAAACTATTTTAGTTGGTCCTAGATATATGGAAACAAAACGTAATAGAGATATAACTCCTACAAGAAAAGAAGACTAATTCTCTCATGTTTTGTTCAACGCAAATAACCGCTAAGCGGCCGTTCCGCATCAATACTTATTTCGTCGAGAAGAACCTTATCCACAAGGTTCAGATGTGAAAAATTAATGTGTATCTGTTTCCCTCGATCGAATGGAGAAGTGATATGTGCCACTGAAAGATAATCAACGAGGCGAGTGAGAGATGTTTTTAGTGCACGAAATTGCTCTGTCATGGACGTCTGCACTTGGGCGAATTCACTCTGCAATGTCAAAAGTTCGGTTTCCTTATAAATTCGATGCGTTCCTTGTGGGTCGCCATTATGATACCACGTGTTGTGATCCGGATCATGAATGGCAGAAAATAAAGGGTCGACAATCCAGATTCTAGATTGTCAATGACCTCTTGGTTGTCATCATGATACCACCGAGTGGTCTGAATCAACGATAATGAAAAAACAAAGAAATAAAAAGATAAGCTCTGCCAATGATAGTGGTCCCAATCAGAAGCGAAGAACAACACAAGATTTCTACAAAAATATTCTCTATTTTTTTAACATTGTTAGTTTAATCTTTAAATAGACAAAGATGAAAGCAAATCACTTTAGTGGGTCCTAGATATATGGAAACAAAATGTAATGGAGATATAACTCTTACAAGAAAGGAAGATTAATTCTCTCGTATTTTATTCAACCGCTAAGCGGCCGGTCCGCATCACTAAACAAGTTATTAAGTTTAACGAAATTTAAGAGAGAACATGTATAAATAGATGGCATTTTTAAAAAATTCTCAAATAATACTTTTATTTGAAATCTTAATTGTTTTCGAATATAATCGGATTCTATTATAATAATATTGGTGTTAAATTTTTTTAAAAAATTTAGCATTTATAAGTTTTACGGTTAGGGTTTGGAATTTATAAATTAAAATGGTTAAAATTTGGTATTTAATTACTAATTATTAACAATAGAAACTTAAGGTGTAGTAGCCTTCCATAATGTTGTAAGTTTAGAGCTCCGTCGAAAGGATACAATGCCTTTTATTTTTGTTTATTGGTAGTACATGACATTTTTAAAAATTTCCAAATAATACTTTTATTTGAGCTTTAAATTGTTTTCAAATATAATCAGATTCTATTATAATAATATTGGTGATAAAATTTTTTAAATTTTTTTTAGCATTTATAAGTTTTAGGGTTTAGGGTTTGGAAATTATAAATTAAAAATGGCGAAAATTTGCTATTTAATTACTAATTATTAACAATAGTACATGAACTTGTATTTTCCAACTGGGTCACCACAAAATCAGTGCACAATAATAACATAAAAACAATATCACTAGTGGCAAACTTTATTACAAAAGACCACTATCCAATGACAGAAAGAAGACAAAAGCTTGGAGAAAGAACCAAAAACGTCTCGTGGGCTAATCTACAAAACGATCAAACAAGAAATAATGGTAACAGAACCAAGAAAAGAAAGATGAGGCCGAGCCGAGAAAATAGAGAGCTTGAGGCAGCGCTGTGCAGAGGAGCGGAGGGTGAAGGAGAGAAGGAAGAAGGTGACTTCTCCACGACTCGGGGAGACGTGACTAGGATGTCAAATCTCTGTCCGGCTTGACAGTGACCAGGAGCTCCGCAGACGAAGTAGTAACGACCAGGACGTGTGAGGTTAACCACGTCGTAACCGGTTTTGTATCTTGCTATGGTGGAAGAGAGGTCGCAGAACTCGAAAGCTAAAGGACTCGCAACTTCTGTCACGTAATGGAAATCCTTGTTGTACTCGAAGACGAGAGAGTCACCCACTTGGAAGTGTCTTGACGTGACCCATGTGTAATAGTCGACACCCGGTGCCCATCCCTCGATCTTGTGCGTTGTTCCCACGCATCCTACGAAGAGAGAAACAGTCACGAGCATGAAGAAACTGATGATCGCGGTCTTTGTTATCACCATTTTGATGCGTAGAACGAGAGATCAAAGCCGAAAACTATCGAAAGGGTTGCTGAAAGTGAGAAACTTTGAAGGACCCATGACGGGTTTATATAGATATTCCATTCCTTTTCCTTTTGGGGTTTTTTGTTTGAATAATATCATCCATTAGATTAAGTTTCCTTTTTTTTGGGGCTCTGTGTTTCCTTCTTCTTTTTTATTTTCATTTTTTTCTTCGCATATATTAACACGTATAACTCGATCTATACGCGTCTGATCAGATTTAAAATATAGGATTTCTTTAGCGGCAGTACAAAAATAACGCAAACTTAATCCTTTTACTGTTTTACGGCATCGTGTTTCTTTTTTTTTTAATGGAAAATTCTATAACGCGCAAAGGTAGATGAATATGCACGTGTCTAGAATTAAAACATAGTAAATAGGACTTATAATGAACCAAAAACAATTGAAAAACAAAAATATATCTATTAAGGTTGTTTGTGTAGAAAATCTTGAAAAAATCTCAAAATTGATTTTGTGAGTAAGATAACAACCTTTGAAATAAAAGATAAAGACAATGAAGAACTAACAACTTTAGAGTTAAAAGACAAATAAACAATAAGGTGATGATGAATTTGAATAGATATAGATGTGTGTATCTAAAAGGAGTATGAAGAAGACTGAAAAATACCGAGTTTAAGAGAGAAAAGTCGTAAAAAAAAATCCCGAGTGCAATTGTTGGTGAAAGTTTCTCTTTTTTATAAATAAGATAAAGAAAAAATCCCAAAAAACAATAACTTTCAATTTTGACAAAAAATAGTGGACTTTATTTTTTGTCAATAAATATTAAACTTTTTAGGAAAAATCTAAAAAAAAATACTGAAATTTACAATTTTGACAGAAAAATACCGAATTTTGTATTATAAAAAAGATACTGAACATTTTTAATAAATTTAAAAAGTTTAATGTTTACTTGAAAAAATCAAAAGTTTAGTGTTTTTTTATTAAAATTTAAAATATCAATGTTTTTCTGAGATTTTTCTAACTTTTTAACTAACAGTTAATTTTTTAAATGATCCAAAATATACATGAACTTTTCTATTATAAAAAAGATACTGAACCTTTTTAATAAGATATATATCTGAGAGAAAATTCAGTAAAATCCGACATAACGAACCTTGGGTATGAAAGTTTAGGGATTCACACGGGTTGTTGGGTGAATTAATAGAATTCATATTGTATGAGGCTAACACTCATGGAAAATGTGGTGCTTCATTGCTACTTCAAAAGAAACAAGTTATAGTGCGAAGCCATATGGGATTTGATTGTCGCGCGAAGCGACGACCAATATCATGAGATGTGACGGGCGTGAGAGGCACTCCTAGTCATGAGATGTGACTAGGGTTTATGGTTGACTCTATTGTGCGAAGCCATACCTACTTGATTGTCGTGCGATGCGACGGTTAACGTCATGCGATGTGACGGACGTGTGATAACCTGAAAACGGCGTAGAATCGACAGAAGTCGTATGCCGATATTGTGGAATAGACCATGGAGGTGATCCGAAGGATTCGCACTAACCTGAAGATGACACAGGATCGACAGAAGTCTTATGCCGATCAGCGGAGACGTGAGGTCACCTTGGAGGTTAGAGATCTGGCTCTCCCCCGAGTTTAGGCCATGCGGGGGCATGTAAGATTTTGACAAAGCGGGAAGCTGAAACCGTTGTACATCAGACCTTACCGATGATTGAGAAGGTAGGACCAACATCCTAACATTTTGGACGACCATCGGAGCTAGACAACATCCATGACGTGTTCCATGTGTCGATGTTGTGGAGGTACGTAACGGATTCTTCACAGTACTACAACCACAAGAGTTGAAGTTCATAGACACTACGCGATTCCTAGACGAGCCTCTGCAAATCGTGGATCAAAAGGCCAAGAAGGTACGAACGAAGGAAGTGTCACTGGTGAAGGTTTCGTTTGGCGGAGCCAAGGGTTCTTGGACATGATCTGGGAACTCGAGGCGGAGATGCGTAGCAAATTAGCCATATCTCTTTGCTTGAGTGTTGTATGAGTTATATATGACAATTTGTTGTATCAGACTCTACATTTTGGATGGCTATGTGATGATATGAATGTGATGATGATTGGAGCATATCCCACGGATTCCGAATTCGAGGACGAATTCTTTTTAAGGGGGGAGGATTTGTAATACCCCGGTTCCCGAAGAAAAATATTGAATTATTTTCGAGAATAAATAATTAAATAAATGTCGCTAATAATTCGGGAAAGAGGATTGGTCCGGGGCTGACCAGAGTCAGTCAACCGGACCAGATCCATTCCAAGGGAAAGAACGGACGGACCTGAGGAAGGAAAATGCGGACTGGGAGGAGGTCTGGTCCAGAGCTGACCAACTATTGGTCAGCCGGACCAGGACACTCAGTCGGATCAAACAGGAAGAAACAGACTAAGAAAAGAAATAAAAATGGGAAAAACTGAGTTGGTCAGCCGGACCAAGTCTTGGTCAGCTCCGGACCAACTCAGTCAACCGGACCAAGTCTTGGTCAGCGCCGGACCAACGCAGTTTAATCAAATCAAAATGGGAGAACATGAAACCATCAATACTACAAAAAAAAAAAACCTTCATGTACCACGAAACTTGCGACGAGATTTTTCATCCCACACAAAATTGCGACGGAATACGACGGTTTCGCAACGAAATATGGTAAAAACATTGGCACCACGGACAGTCACAAAATCCGTCGCAAATTTGCAACGAAATACGACGAAAATATTGTCGTCGCAACAACAAATATTAATTACGACATAAACTTTAATATGTGATGGAAAATTTAATATTTGCGACGAAATACGATGGAAATTTTCGTAGCAAATATTCATATTATTTTTTAATTTATTTTATTTATTTTCAGAATTTGCGACGGATCTATTCCAGTCAGTTTTTATATCGGTTTTTTATTCGTTTAGGATCTATTCCAATATTGTTCACGTTCTTAGAAAATTTTCCGTTTCTATTTAATTTTTTAAAGTTCAAAGTTTTGTTAGTTTTAAATCTAACAAAAGGATGAGAAATATCCTAAAATACCATATATTTTATCATTGCTATTCAAATTACAACCTACTAAACAAGTTATTAAGTTTAACGAAACTTAAGAGTGAACATGTATAAATAGATGGCATTTTTAAAAATTCCCAAATAATATTTTTATTTGAGATTTTAATTGTTTTCGAATATAATCAGATTCTATTAGAATAATATTGGTGTTAGAATTTTGTAAATTTTTTAGCATTTATAAGTTTTAGGGTTACAAATTAAAATGATTAAAATTTAGTATCTAATTACTAATTATTAACAATAGAAACGTAGGTGCCGTAGCCTTCTATAATGTGGTAAGTTTATAGATCCGTTGAATAGATACAAATCTTATCAAGCGAAGTCTTTTTGGTCATTGGGAACACAAAGTAGAGGCAGTTGGGCTTGGAGGAGGCTACTCAAACTCCGACATCTAGCACGTAACTTCTTGCATTGCAGGATTGGAAATGGGCAGATTTGTAGTTTTTGGTTTGATCGTTGACTCCCCTCGATCGGGGCCTCTAATCGCTACACTGGGTGACTCGGGACCGAGCCATCTTGGGATCCCGCGTCATGTGAAGGTTGCTGATGTGTACTCCTCAACATTAGGGTGGCGCCTTCCGCCGACAAGAAGCGACGCAGTGGATCATGTATATGGCGAGTTACTTGACATCCCGCTTCCTAACCCTTCTGATTGTCAGTGTTGGAACAAATGTGACTCAAGGCCACGTCACATGAGTGGAGACAAATTGTTAGTTCAAATGCGTGATTCAAGGCTAAAGAGGATCAGTTTCCAGATTCTGTAAAAATCTGGCACTATCATATCTTTCCTATTTTTCTTTGCAAGATTAGGATATTCTGATTTGATTTGATTTAGCTAGCAGATTTAGAGATTGATTTGATTTTATTTCTATTATTAAGTTTTTGTTTTCTTTCCTATATATGTAATCGTTTTCTGATGAATAAAATTAGTTGAGTTTCTCAAATTTCTTTGTTCTCTGTTTCTGTGTTTTCTGAAACAGAAGTTTCTGGTTGAATTTGAGTGCTCACTCACCCAGACCGAAGTGCCACTGATCCTTATCTCGGGTCTAACAGTGGTATCACAGCGCCCGTTGATTCTATAGGGATCTGAGGGTTATCAAAGCTGACGATGGATTCGAATTCTCCTCCAGTTTTTGATGGAGAAAACTATCAGATGTGGGCTGTGAAGATGAAGGCATACATGAAGGGTGCAGATCTGTGGGAAACTGTCGAAGAAGACTACGGGGTGACTCCTTTAGGAGCAAATCCGACGCTGAACCAGATGAAGATCTATAGAGATAAGGTAACGAGGAAAGGTAAGGCTATGTCATGCCTCTTTGCCTCGGTACCATCATTTATCTTTACTAAGATCATGAACATGACCAATGCGAAGGAGATGTGGGATTCTCTGAAAGAAGAGTATGAAGGAGATGAGAAGATACGGGGCATGAAGGTTTTAAACCTGCTCCGGGAATTTGAGAGACAGCAGATGAAGCCAAACGAGACAGTAAAGGTTTATGTTGATCGTTTGATCAACAGTGTGAGCAAGATAAGGATCTTGGGCACTGAAATGACTGATGAGAAGATAGTTCAGAAGGTGATGGTGTCTGTTCCAGAGCGTTTTGAAGCCACCCTTGCTTCCTTGGAGAACACTAAGGAGTTGTCACAATTGAAACTACTGAAGTTCTTAGTGCTCTGCAAGCGCAAGAGCAAAGAAGGCTGATGAGAAAGGAGGAGTCAGTTGAGGGAGCGTTGATGGCTAAGGCGAAAACAAAGTGGCCAGAAAAGGAGAAACAGAATCAGAAAACGAAGATGGATGCTACTCATAGCAAGGTAACGTTTTCTGAATCTGAGAAAGATGCTGATCAAGGCTTCTCTGAACCTTGTAAGCATTGTCAAAAGATTGGTCATCCTCATTGGAGATGTTGGAGAAATCCCAACATCAAGTGTCGAGGGTGTGGTAAATCTGGGCACATTGAGCGTTTCTGTAGAAAAGAGAATGCTCAGATCATTGTAGAAGATTCTGGAGAAGTTGAAGAAGAGGTTGAAGATCTGTTTGTGGCATCGTGTTTTGGTTCTGGATCTGTCAAGGATGGATGGTTAGGGGATAGTGGTTGTACTAACCACATGACAAGAGATAGAAGCTCATTCAAGTGGATTAACACGATGTTCAAATCAAAAGTCAGAATTGGAAATGGCGAGTTCATTTTAGTGGAGGGAAAGGGAGATGTCTGGATCAAAGGGTCGGATGGCACGAAGAAACTGCTGACAGGAGTGTTGTATGTGCCAGGGCTACTTCAGAATCTCCTAAGTGTACCTCAGCTGGTGATTAAGGGCTACAAGGTAATCTATGACAAGAATGAGTGTGTTCTATTTAGGATGCCTATGAGAAAGAAGAGGTTCTCATTTTCGATGAAAAATGTGGGATATGATGCATTTGTGAGTCAAGAATCGGAAGATAAGCTCGATGCAAAACTGCAGAAGATATGTCAAAGGCATATCAAGTACATTTGCCTGAGACGAACAAGGAAGTAGTAAGCAAGGATGTCAAGTTTGTTGAGTCTGAAGGATTGAAATGGCAAGACTTCGGTGAGGATGAAGAGCCATTCACTCAAACCGAAGGGCCACTAACAACTGAGCAAACTGAAAATCATGTGCAGAACGCTGACGAGATTATGGAGGTTGAAGACGTTGAATCTGATGATGATGTTCCAGTCAGAGGTACAAGAACACTGCAGAAAGTTTATGGAAGATGCAATGTGGCTATTCTTGAGCCATCTAGCTATGAGGAGGCAAGAAACGACAAGAGTTGGAGAAATGCAATGAAGGAGGAGCTCAAGATGATAGAAAAGAGAGATTTTTTGGATCAAGCTTACAAAATGTGATGAGTTAAATCTGATTCGATATTCAAATAGTGAATGGGATGGTTTTGCAGATGATGTGAAAAGCATTGAAGAACAAGAAGAAGAACAAGAAGCAGTTTTGTTCATTAAGGGGTTGCATGATGGAAGGTTGGAGTGGTTAAGGAGCATGATCGAAGTGTGTGTGATGCCTTTCGTCAAGGAGGAGATTGTTGGAACAAATGTGATTCAAGGCCACGTCACATGAGTGGAGACAAATTGTTAGTTCAAATGCGTGATTCAAGGCTAAAGAGGATCAGTTTCCAGATTCTGTAAAAATCTGACACTATCATATCTTTCCTATTTTTCTTTGCAAGATTAGGATATTCTGATTTGATTTGATTTAGCTAGCAGATTTAGAGGTTGATTTGATTTTATTTCTATTATTAAGTTTTTGTTTTCTTTCCTATATATGTAATCGTTTTCTGATGAATAAAATTAGTTGAGTTTCTCAAATTTCTTTGTTCTCTGTTTCTGTGTTTTCTGAAATAGAAGTTTCTGGTTGAATTTGAGTGCTCACTCACCCACACCGAAGTGCCACTGATCCTTATCTCGTTTCTAACAGTCAGGAGACCTTTTACTGGTCTGATGCTTATCGCCCACTGCTTCTCTATTGTTCTCTACCAGAAAGCGTGGAAGCAACACCGGCTACTCCTTCCGATTGTACCCGGTCGAAGATTGTTTGGTTTACTGGTGCCATATCCAAACACTCGTTCTTAGTTTGGTAGACAGCGAAGAACATATTGCCAACGCGGGACCGCCTCCTCGCTTGGGGTTTGAACGTCTCTGCTTTCTGCTTGTTAAGTGAAGAACATGGTGAATCCTTGGACCACCTTTTTTTCCGTTGTCAATTCTCGGGTCAAATCTGGGCGTGTGTCTTGCGCTCTGTCTTTGCTCTGCCTGGGGGACTGATTGCCTTTTCCGGTCACCTCGATTGGATTGGTCGATGCCAAGGTCAGGTTAATTGCCGATTCATTCTAAAACTTCTCTTCCAAGCCTGCGTTTACTCCATCTGGCGTGAGCGCAACTCAAGGTTGCATGGGGAGCAACCAAAGCCGATTAATATTCTGCTTAAGGAGATCCTATGCATAGTGCGATGCAAACTCTCACTACTGCAATATTCCTACTCCCATTCCCTCTCAGAAAGTCTTCTAGCGCCGTGGTTTCGTCTTTTCGATGTTCTCTCATAAGAACCCTTTAAGCTTTAGTGTTTGAGCTTGATGATTCTGTATCTACTGACATTTTGTGTACATCGGTTTTAATATATGAATACAGTTAACAAAAAAAATGTCTTTTTTTATTGGTAGTACATGAACTTGTATTTTCCAATTCGGTCACCACAAAATTAGTGCACAATAATATCATAAAAACAATACCACCAGTTGCAAACTTTATTACAAAATACCACTTTCCAAGGACAGAAAGGAGACAAAATCTTGGACAAGGAACTAAAAACGTCTCGTGGGCTAATCTAAAAAACGATCAAACAAGAAATCATGGTAACAGAACCAAGAAAAGAAAGACGAGGCCGACCCGAGAAAATAGAAAGCTTGAGGCAGCGCTGTGCAGAGGAACGGAGGGTGAAGGAGAGAAGGAAGAAGGTGACTTCTCCACGACTTGGGGAGACGTGACTAGGATGTCAAATCTCTGTCCGGCGTGACAGTGACCAGGAGCTCCGCAGACTAAGTAGTAACGATCGGGACGTGTGAGGTTAACCACGTCATAACCGGTTTTGTATCTTGCTATGGTGGAAGAGAGGTCGCAGAACTCGAAAGCTAAAGGACTCGCAACTTCTGTCACGTCATGGAAATCCTTGTTGTACTCGAAGACGAGAGAGTCACCCACTTGGAAGTGTCTTGACGTGACCCATGTGTAATAGTCGACACCCGGTGCCCATCCCTCGATCTTGTGCGTTGTTCCCACGCATCCTACGAAGAGAGAAACGGTCACGAGCATGAAGAAACTGATGATCGCGGTCTTTGTTATCGCCATTTTGATGCGTAGAACGAGAGGTCAAAGTCGAAAACTATCGAAAGGGTTGCTGAAAGTGAGAAACTTTGAAGGACCCATGACGGGTTTATATAGATATTCCATTCCTTTTCCTTTTGGGGTTTTTTGTTTGAATAATATCATCCATTAGATTAAGTTTCCTTTTTTTTCGGCTCTGTGTTTCCTTATTCTTTTTTTATTTTCATTTTTTTCTTCGAATATATTAACACGTATAAGTCGATCTATACGCGTCTGATTAGGGTTAAAAATATAGGATATGTTTAGCGGCAGTTCAATACAAAATTACCGAAAAGGGTTCTGAGGGAACCAAATCCTTTTACGGCCTCTTTTAAGCAAAATTCATTCACACGCAAAGGTAGATGAATATGCACGTGGCTAGAACAGAAACAAAGTATGAATAGGGTATTTGACCCGCCAAAATCTTAAGAAATCGTTGACCTTTGTTAACTTTAGAGGTATTTGGTAATTTAACTTGAAAATATATTTAGGTATTATTTGTAAACACATTAAAATATAGTCCATTTTATTTATATCTGGTATTCATCGCCGTTCAAACAAAACTCGAACTTGCAATCCGGATTTTTGACTTCATCAAACTTGTTTTCGTCTTCATTATATAGCGAGTACCCGCATACCGAATATTCCATCCCTTTTAGTGAAACCATGTCAATAATGAACGAAAAAAAATTGAAAAACAAAAATGTATCCAAAATAAAATAAGCAATATAAGAACTAAAACTTTGAATGGAGATGGTTTTTATTTTGAGTTTTTTGTTTTAGTTTTTGGATTTTGGTTTTTACTTTTTTGTTTTTAGATTTTAGATTCTATAATATTTGAAAACTAAAAAAAATAGCTTTTGGTTTTTCATTGATTTTTCCATTAAAATGACTTTTCAAATTTTTAGGAAAAGTAATTTTATAAATGGTATTTTTTTTTAGCTTATAGATTCTAAAAACTCCTAAAAATACAACCATTCAAGACCTGTCTGAATTTTATTATAAGTTAAATTTTTTTCTATAAATTATATTTCACAAATTTCGATATAAAATCATATTTTTGAATTTTGATAAGTTGCTTTTACGAAAATAAATGTCTTTCTGAGAAATTTTCGACGTTTTTACTTCGTCTACTGACTGGTTAAAAAATTTGCAGGCACCTGGATTTAGTCCTGTGATGAAACAACATGGAGTTCAAATAACTCTGGTCCTGTCTACATGAGCGGTCTCTCGACCTGTTCAAGTGAACCCTTGTCTCTGTGTCGCTTTTCTCTAAAAGAAATCGAATCCAATCCGAAATCCTCTCGTCTCTAATCCTTGGATGTTATCACTAGCAACCCAAGTGCGCCAATCAAAATGTACTGCAAAAGAATCATCAACTCAAAGTTCTTAGCTTCGAGGGAGAAGAAGCTGACTGTTAAGGGTTTCGGGTTTTCTGAAAATCGAACCTTTAGGATCGGTTTCTCGGTCATGATGATGGTGACCCAACCGACGTAAGGCAAGAACCTACAAACAAGAGCGGTACACAAGATTAAGGTGTCATATTCCGTGATGAGGAAACTCGGATTTGTAAAGGGTTTTTACCCGACGGCTCTGCCCATGATATGCTTCCGCTGCAACCAATGCTGGCCATAGGCATACAAGGCCCTGTCGTCCATATCGTTGTTGTCCCCTGAAGCCATTTCAGGCAACAAAATCAGAATGTTTTTTTTTGTTTTGCATTTTGTATATGATCTCACTCGGTTTCTCAATGATCGGTGAAGAGTTACTTACCTTTCGTCAGGATATCAGCTTCCCCGGTATCTCTACGCTCGTGAACCTGCCAGAAGAGCATGTCAGAAATTATATGAGCCCAGATTATCGCATGAAAGATCGTATGAACGAGTAATACGATCAAATAGTTTAACTCAGGGAGCATGTCATACACATACCTCGATAACACGATGAACAATGGGAATATCACGTCCCTGGACAATGGCATTGAAGTGAATCAGCAAACTTATTAAACCAGCACCGTAAAAAAAAAATTGAAAACCCAAGTGGAAAAGCGAGATTCTTGAAAGGAGACAGATCGGGAAAAGCTTCCTGGCGATGAAACAAAAAACAAAACCTCAAGGAGTAATTGGACCTTCAACTATGAATCATCTGTTCTTTAGGGAAACTGATAGCTAATGTAGCTCTGTGTCATAAGCATAGAACTAAACAACAGACTTCCATGACATTCAATGTAAGGAAACCAAACTCACATTGATGTTAAACACGACGATTTCCCCGGTACGGATAGGATCCTTGCTCATATGCAGGAACAAAATGTCGCCCTTCAAGATCAACCAAACTCTTATCACAAAATGTAAAAACAAACGGAAATTATATACACAAAGAATGCAAACAACGGTCAATTGAAATTTGACTGACTCTTTGAAATCCAGGCTCCATGCTACCAGAAAGCACAACAACAACAGGTGACTCTGTTCCAGTGATACACATCAGTGCCTTCCATATAATCAACGCTGACGAAACGATCATGCCTGTGGAGCACACACACCTGTTAATCTATGGTAAGGAAATACACTGTATATATATATATATGTATACACCTTCATTTAAGAACTAGCATTCTGACACTAAAACATGTTCTACTGTTTGAAATCGCTTTCATCAGTATCATACAAAGCGATGTCCACCCATTGAAATTCACATTGCAACTGCTCTCTATTTCCGAGAAGATCCACAATTATTGAATCATATTTGATTCCAAATATAAGGTATTTTCACATCCCCACATGAGCCATTGACCCATTTCTATTCCCTTAATCAATCTAATTGCTTCTGAAGAAAACTCAGGAAGCAGAGAAGTAATATGAAATCGGATACTATACGGAGCAAAATACAGATGGGTCAATCCAAATATCTAAACTTCATCACAATTTTTACAGAACAAGAAAAGGGTAACCTCAAAATGAGAAAAATAACAGAAACAAAAACGCATCTCCGTGTAAGAACAGAGACAGAGAGAGAATCAAACCCAAAGTGACGAACTGGGAGAGTGTTTGTCTGATCGGAGTCGATTTGATGGAATCTACAGTTTCTCCGATGAAACCCATGTTTGGTTGCCGTACGATTTGCTCGGCAAATTTAACGATTTGAAGAGATCGATGATTTTCTGGGGAAAGCGTAATGCGTTTGACCGTGGACAAAGGGGAAAGATTTTTCCTTTTTTTTTGTCTCATCAAAAAAATAATGGACCCAATTCTCAGTGTATAGCAGGACGTGGTTGGACCAATATTAATACGCCACGTGTAAATACTCTCACCACGTCACCAAATAAGTTTTTTGAGATTACAGTAATTTCTAGATGCAATGAAATAAGAAGAAATATTAATGATCCGGATATTGGATCATTAACTATAACCGAAAATTATATTTTAGGAGAATGGAGAACAATGTATTTTTTATAACGGTCTCTTTGAAGCCACCGTTAGTAAAGTATGATTGCGTATTTTGGCGATACCTCGTTAAAAACCTTATCAGTAAAACCCAATGGAATAAAACCTGATAAAAAAAGAGTACACTTACACGCTCCCCCTGAACAAGATATCAAAGGTATCGTAAATGATGCATCCTAATATTATGTATATGTTTCTTGAACACCATTGTCGGAAGGGCTTTGGTGAACAGATCTGCTACATTGTCACATGATCGTATATATCTGACTTCAATCTCTTTATTCCTTTCAAGCTCCTAGGTATATGTGAAGAATTTCGGAGGGATATATTTTGTTCTATCACTTTTGATGAGCACACAACATTATTTTCAAATAATATTGTTGGCATCGTCTCGATAGGTACTCTACTGACCTTTTGAATATATTGAGATAATGATTTCAACCATACTGATTCTTGGCTCGTTTCATGTAATGCGATGACCTCGGCATGATTAGTTGATGTAGCAACTAGAGTCTGCTTTTGAGAATGTCAGGCTAACGCAGTTCCATTTATTGTGAAGACGTAGCCTGTTTGTGACCTGTCTTTATATGGGTCTGATAAATAACATGCATCTGCAAAACCAATAATTTCTTGCTTTGTATTTTTAGGGTAAAACAACCCAAGATCAATAGTTCCTTGAAGATAACGAAATATATGTTTAACCCCATTCCAATATCTTCGTGTTGGGGCAGAACTGTATCTTGCTAATAGATTGATAGCAAATGATATATCTGGTCTAGTACAATTTGCAAGATACATAAGACCTCATATTGCACTTAGATACGGTACTTCAGGACCAAGTATCTCTTCATTATCTTCTCGAGGACGAAATCTATCCTTTTCAATGTCCAATGTTCTATTAACCATCGGAGTACTTAGTGGATTTGCTTTATCCATATTGAATCGTTTTAGTACTCATTTTGTATAATTAGATGTAAAAAGATTTCATCTTTCAAATATTCTATGTAACAACCCAAGATTTCAAAAAAAAAAATTGTCTAGACCGAATGGTCCAGAGCCTAGACCGACCGGTTCAGACTGTCGGCAAGAACAAATAAGCACAACGACCACGATTTCTTTTCTAGATTTGACATGAAAACGACCGGTACGCACGAATATCCGACTAGAAAACTAATTTTCCGACCCTATGAACCCTAAGACTCAATTATCTCACTCTAGGTCCAGATTTTAACCATAAATCAGTCTTAATCTGAGCTTCTATTAATCCATCCTCTCTCTTCATCCTCTTCAACTTCAAATCCGAAATTGTCTCTCAAATCTGAAGGATTCACGCTCGAATTGGTTCGTACAGAGCACGAGGAGCATCACTAAGCTTTCCATTCAACACCCAGAACACGAGTTTAACCTAAGGTGAGTGAATTTGAGTTTAATTCGGAAGTCTGTTGACACGGGGTTTGGGTTTTTGTGTGATTTGTGTGAAATTGTTGCTTGATTCTTGTTCTACATGCAATTCTATGAATTTTGGTGAAATACCCATACCAAATCGAGCTTGTTTGTGTGATTTTCGGGAAAATCTGAAATGTAGACCGACCGTCTAAGGGTTAGACTGACCGATCTAGGTCTGCAGAAGAAATCGCAGAATTCTGAGGTTGAAGACGACATCCAGACTGACCGATCCAGAGGCTAGATCGACCGGTCTGGATTGAAATCAGAACGAGACCAAAACCGAAGCGTAGACCGATCAGTCTATAGTTTAGACCGACCGGTCTAGATCAAAATTAGACCGAGACCTAAAATGGTGCCTAGACCGATCGGTCTAGAGTCTAGACCGATCGGTCTGGACGAAAATTAGTCCAATCGGTCTGAGATCAAACCGACCCGGAAAAAAATAGTAATGGAACGCTGAAAATACACCGGGTCAGGGAGAGCAAAATTAGACTAGTCAGGCTCAGTAACAGATAGTTTAATGAAAAATAGGAAAATATAAAAAATAAATAAAAATAAATAAACCGAAAATATGGGTCGGATCGGACCCCATGTAGATTGAACCCAAAATGGATAAACATGTAGGCCTAAAAACCACGGAATGAACCGAACTGGTTTTCGGACGGACCGGGATCAGGTAGATCAAACTGGAGGTACAACTCGGTAATTTAACTTGATAAACGGAAAATAATTATATAGATGGTTATAAGGATAATTAAAAGACTACACAAGTGGAAATGCATGTATAGTAAATAAACTATATAAATGCGTGTGACTGGGATAGCTGTCATGACGTTAATGTAGCGATGATATAATCGCGCCAACGTCTGAATGATAGGACGGTTATGGGCATCCCGATAACTTGCGTAGATAGCCGATTGTAGTTGGTACTATTGCGTGACGAGGAAAATACGGTTCTTGGTAACCGCGCCAACGTTTCTGCTAGCGACAGTGCGAATTCCGGGATATGATTATCCCGAGGATGAGGCATTACACATATCTGAGATTCGGGTAGATTGAGGTCTCTCGAGGAGGTTGTACGGACTTACGCTACCAGGATCAGGCACGAACCTGACAAGTATTTCCGCAGTGGATGGTCGGCGAGGGGGAGTTACATCGATTGACTCTCCCGTTATAGTGGATGGCGTCGGTTGAATCCGACGTCTGCTGAACTCCAGTATTGAGAGGTGACATCAATACCGGAGCAAGGTGACACGCCTAATATTGAGAGGTGACATCGATGCTAGGGTGGGATGATGTGTTCGAGCGGAGAAAAATATAATTATGTCGGATCCAAGTGACTATGGAATAGATGAATTCCGAGGAGAGAGGCGATTGTGGTATGCACATGGGAATATATTACCTACGCATGGGATACGTAGAGACGATTTGACGGACTCTGTCCTGCGACTTGTTGTGACACCTGAATCCTGTATCCCGTATACGAGGTGCACCACATGGACACAAACTAATAAAATAATATAAAACCTAAATACGGGAATTTTAAAAAAAACTTTTCATTCATAAATACACAGCGGAATAATTTAATACAACTTTTAATACCACACGTCCGATCTTAAAAATAGTACAACCATCCAAATGTGAAAACCGTATTCCATAGTTCAAAACATACAATAGAAAATATCCGTACGTGATGCTGCCTCCTCTTCAGTCGCTATCCAATTGCTACTCATGCTCCTCGTTACCTGAAAAAGGTTAATCAATGAGGGCTAAGCACAACTGCTTAGTGAGTAGTCCGGGTTGATCCCGATCATCCCGTTCCCAGCGAGAACAGTGATAAAACAATGACATACAAGAAATAGACAAGTAATAGCAACACGTATTTATATCACATCAATCATAATCACACCCGTATGGAGTCCACCATAGGGTTAGCCATAAACCCTAGTCAAGTCGGCATGACTAGGAGCGCATCACACGTCCGTCACTCGCGTGACGTTGGTCGTCGCATCGTGTGCAACTGCACGTACACAATCGCACGCTTGTCACGTCTCGTGACCACGGATGTCAAGTCCATGACACAACGGAATACAAACATAACCGTATGAAGTCCACCATAGGGTCCAGCCATATACCCTAGTCAAGTCCATGACTAGAAGCGCCTCCACGCCTGTAATACCTCGAAACCCGATTCGAATATTTAATTATTTAAAAATGAATAATGAAATATAGATATCACGAAATCACCAAAGGTGATGGTACAATGTCGGGGAGAGGCACGAGAATTGTCACGTGCGGAAAGTACCGAGAAAGAATGAAGAAAAGGAAAAAAGAAAAAAAAAAGGGGCTAGTCCGGCGGACCAACCGCTCAGTCAGAGTGGGAACAGACGTGCGGACTGGGAGAAGAATTTCAAAAAAAAAAATAAACTGACCCCGGTTCGGCGGACCAGGAAGTTGGTCCGGCAGACCGGGAATAACAGATTCCGCAACTTGTCAACTTGCCACCTTGGGACGCGGAATTCGCCGGATTCTGGGGCCCGCTTGCCGTCCAGCCGCCTCCCACGCCTCGAGGACGTTGCAGGCTCGCCTATGGGCTTCGGCTTGATCCCACGAACTCCCTATCTTGCATCATAAACATCTCCCAAGCTGGGACTTAGGCATTTTCGGACAGAAACAGAGGAAGAAGAAAAAGGGGAGAAAGGGAGAGAAAGGGGACGAACCAGTGCAAGGGGAGCTCGGGGAGACCAAGAGGGACGTGCCCAGACGTGTCCCTAAGTTTCTCACGTCGTGTGGAGCCACGAGGAACGCACACAAGCTCGGACAAACTCAAGAACAAGGTGAGTGGCTTGAGTTGGATTTGTGAGAACTCATTTTCAATGTGTGATGGTCCAAATCGAGATTTCATTGCGTGTTTGAGGTTTAGAACATGTCTAGGGATGTAAAACTATGTTTTAATAGCATTTGGGGGTAACCCCGAATCGAAACGTGTGAGAAAACGCGAAACAGAATTCGGAAATGGCGAAGAAGAAGTTAACTCCCAGTCCCGGTCCGCCGGCACACGGCGAGCAAGAAGAGAGTTCCAGTCCCGGTCCGCCGGACCACACCGTGGTCAGCTCCGGACCGAGACTGGAACAATACACGCGTAGTCAGCCAGACCAGGGAAAGCACGGCGGACCGAGAGAATAACACGTCTGGTTCCGGGCTGACCAGTCCTGGTCCGCCGGACCAGACGTGTCGGAGTAAAGGACACCGGCTGACCGAGAAGGAACGGACCAAAGGGGAAAGAGCCGTCTGGTCCGGGGCTGACCAGTCCTGGTCCGCCAGACCAGACGTACTCCGACAGCACGGACTCCGCATGACCAAGAACCGGACCGAGAGAGGGGAAGAACAGACTGGTCCGGGGCTGACCAATCCTAGTCCACCGGACCAGGCTTGTTTCTCTCTCGGATCAACTGACCAAAAGACGAGGCGGACCAGGGGAGAAGGAATGGTAACCGCGCCAACGCTACAGGCGCAGGAGACGCGCACGATCGCATGCGATGCGATGGCCAACGTCACGCGAGTGACGGGCGTGGATTCGCCCCTGGTCATGGACTTGACCACGGTATACGGCTAAGCCCTATGGTGGACTCCATACGGGCGTGATTGTGATTGTTATTTACGTGCTTACTGTGTTTTACTTATTGCATGTGTTTTTATGGAAATGTCGACTGTACCGTTCTCGTTGGGAACAGGATTTCCGGGTTCAACCCGGGCTACTCACTAAGCAGTTGTGCTTAGCCCTCGTGGTTTACATTTTTCAAATCACGAGGATTACGCCTAGCGCATCCGGCAGACGACGACCTGAGAGAGGCAGCATCATGTACGGGATTTACATTTTGGGAGACGAGACTTGTATTTCCCGCATTTTGTACGGTTAAATTATAACTATTCGGACATGTGTTATTTTGCGATACTGATCGCCTGTTGTATTTTCCGCTGCTTACTCTGGTTTATTTAAAATGTTTTTTTGGATTTCGTATTTTTGCTTCCGCATTATTATTATTTTATTACTATTGTCCATGTGGCACAACCCGTATACTGTACACGGATTACGGGTGTCACAACGCCCGTCAAGTCCATGGCGTTTGCCATGTCAAGTCCATGATACAATGGAAAGTGTTGGGTTTTCCTGGGATCTCATGAGCGAATCCTATTCCTAAGAGATCGATACTAGGGTTTGCACGGCGGATATAAAACAAAAATTTGAAAGAAACCCTAGAATCATGCATGCATGCTTACGTAGAATCGTTAGAACGCTTATCTCAATCGATCCGGGGCCTGTTTCAATTGATCCGTTCGTCCGATCACTCAAGATAGGAAGATTACCTCGTCCTCTACATGTATCCACACTTTGGGATGAATTCCAACGATTGGAACTTGTTTGCTAGGACCCGAATCAACTATATGGTATGATGCTTCGAGAAAACGAGACTTGGAAACTCTTGGACCTTTTGGATCTCACCAAAAGTTATCAAAAGTCTGCTCCAGATGGCTCTCAAAATCTCTTGCTTTAATTAGGGTTTTAATCTCCTTCTTATAAGGTGATTTAACCCTAATTCGGTCTAATTTTTGAAAACCCGAAAGCCGGAACGGACGGTCCATGAATGCACGTGGACCGTCAATTCCAGCAAGCCAGAACAGATGGTCTGCCTACGTGGACCGTCCGTTCTAGACAAGACAGAACGGACGGTCTGCCTTCTGTGGACCGTCGGGGCTGGACCTGGCGGGCGAACCGTCGGGTCTGGCCCTTTCGGTCCATCCATTCCAGCCCCTTTCGTCTCGGTTTTTCCGTTATTTTCTCGTGTTTTTGTCTGAAATCTCTATTTCGGATATACAAGTCATAGGCGGTCTTGATAACTCCTAATTCTCTCTATATTTCCAGGACGTTTTTATAAGATTTAGACGAGGATCACATTCATTTGTAGGCATTATAGGCGTGTTAGGCTACGAAACTCGGTTTGGTTGTGTTTTTATAGGATTACGGGTCTTGGATAAGATTTGGACCGAAACAGGAGCGATCTGGAGCTAAAAGGATGAAATGCGTCAAGGACTCCCTATCTTAACTCGGCCAGAGTCAACTGTGGAAAGTGGGCCGAGTCAACATACTGAAGATGGTTCATTCCAAACCTGTTACGAAGAGTCCGAGTCAGAACGTCCGAGTCAACATACCCGAGTCAGAATGCCCGAGTCAGAAAGCTGGGGTGGGTCGAAACTGTTTAGATCCCGTTTTGACTCGGTCGAGTTAGAGTTTTGACTCGGTCCGAGTCAAAATCTAGAAAAAGCCCAGATTCGAATTTTCAGAATTTGAACGGGAGTAGGACTTCGGGAGCGTTGCATAGGGTTTATAAAAAGAGCCTACAGACGTCCAAGAGGAGCGGACAGATTTTATACAGACTTTGGAGAGCTTTGGTGAGAGAAATAGGAGTTTACGGGATTTCGGGAAGAAGAAGGAGAGTTGGAACGTGAAGATCGCTTGTTGTCGACGTGAGCCTTTCTTCTCCCTCTTTTATTTCTGTTTTCGGTTTTATTCTGTGTTTTTCCATGAACCGTGAGTGTGACGCCCGAAACCCGCATCCCGCAATATGAGTTGCGTCACATGGACAACTAAAATAAAAACTCAATTTCTGAAAATCCGCAGGAATTTAAAACTTTTCTTTTCAGAGTTAGCGGAAGGAAAACATTCATACATACATATACGGTACATTATCCCAGAGATAATTATACATAAACAGTGGTAGTGATGAAATTATTACAAACCGTAAAAGTCTACCACCGACATAACACAAAACCATAGGAAATAATTATACATGATCAAACGGCATGTCGCCCAAGTCTCTGACGTCCGCTCCTCGGCTACGGCTGCTCGCGACCTGAAATATTGCGTAACAACGTCCTAAGGCCCGTCGGACCAGGCTCAGAGAAACTCGGAGAAATTTTCCCGTTCGTCGGGAAAAAGGAAACGGCCGACGGGCTTGGCCCGGGCCTGACTAGACTTGACCGTGGACAAACCAACCCCCACCAGAGGATAAGAGAAAAAGGAAACGGCCAACGGGGTTGGCCCGGGCCTGACCAGACTTGACCGTGGACAAACCAACCCCCACCTGAGGATAAGACTTCGCGATTGGGATCAATCGAACCGAGTTCCGTCAGAACGTTGCGTAGCGTAGTGAGATGTGCGATATTGAAATACGAGTGATCGTAATGTGATTGTATGCGGGTAGAATTTGCATGGCGTTAAACGGTAGCTCGGTAGGGGCCGGGTACCGTGATACGTATGGTTGTACTATGGGGATGTTGCACGTTGTGTGCCATGTGTGTAGCTTGCTCGTGCGTACGAGTTAAGCGGGATTGTGTTTGTGGATGGTTGTGGAGTCAACCATCACCGTCATGGACTTGATGGGCGTTTGAGACGCGTTTTAGTCGTGTGCGAGACGACGACCAATGTCATGGATTTGACGGGCGTGGACTCGCACCTAGTCATGGACTTGACTAAAGAATATTGCTGGACCCTATGGTGGACTCCATATGGGCATGATTGTATTCCCGTTGTGTCATGGACTTGACATCGGTAGTCACGAGAGTGACAGGCGCAGGAGACGCGCACGATCGCATGCGATGCGATGGCCAACGGCACGGGAATGACGGGGTGGATTCGCCCCTGGTCATGGACTTGACCACGGTATACGGCTAAGCCCTATGGTGGACTCCATACGGGCGTGATTGTGATTGTTATTTACGTGCTTACTGTGTTTTACTTATTGCATGTGTTTTTATGGAAATGTCGACTGTACCGTTCTCGTTGGGAACGGGATTTTTGGGTTCAACCCGGGCTACTCACTAAGCAGTTGTGCTTAGCCCTCGTGGTTTACATTTTTCAAATCACGAGGATTACGCCTAGCGCATCCGGCAGACGACGACCTGAGAGAGGCAGCATCATGTACGGGATTTACATTTTGGGTTACGAGATCTGTATTTCCCGCATTTTGTACGGCTAAATTATAACTATTCGGACATGTGTTATTTTGCGATACTGATCGCCTGTTGTATTTTCCGCTGCTTACTCTGGTTTATTTAAAATGTTTTTTTGGATTTCGTATTTTTGCTTCCGCATTATTATTATTTTATTACTATTGTCCATGTGGCACAACCCGTATACTGTACACGGATTACGGGTGTCACAACGCCCGTCAAGTCCATGGCGTTTGCCATGTCAAGTCCATGATACAATGGAAAGTGTTGGGTTTTCCTGGGATCTCATGAGCGAATCCTATTCCTAAGAGATCGATACTAGGGTTTGCACGGCGGATATAAAACAAAAATTTGAAAGAAACCCTAGAATCATGCATGCATGCTTACGTAGAATCGTTAGAACGCTTATCTCAATCGATCCGGGGCCTGTTTCAATTGATCCGTTCGTCCGATCACTCAAGATAGGAAGATTACCTCGTCCTCTACATGTATCCACACTTTGGGATGAATTCCAACGATTGGAACTTGTTTGCTAGGACCCGAATCAACTATATGGTATGATGCTTCGAGAAAACGAGACTTGGAAACTCTTGGACCTTTTGGATCTCACCAAAAGTTATCAAAAGTCTGCTCCAGATGGCTCTCAAAATCTCTTGCTTTAATTAGGGTTTTAATCTCCTTCTTATAAGGTGATTTAACCCTAATTCGGTCTAATTTTTGAAAACCCGAAAGCCGGAACGGACGGCACATGAATGCACGTGGACCGTCAATTCCAGCAAGCCAGAACAGATGGTCTGCCTACGTGGACCGTCCGGTCTAGACAAGACAGAAC
>NW_010965625.1:1433420-1435351 GCF_000463585.1 Tarenaya hassleriana
GATTCGAATTTTCAGAGTTTGATCGGGAGTAGGGCTTCGGGAGCGCCGCCTAGGGTTTATATAAAGACTCTACAGACGTCCAAAAGAGGGGAGACAGACTTTATACAGATTTTGGAGAGCTTTGGTGAGAGAAATAGGAGTTTTACGGGATTTCGGGAAGAAGAAGGAGAGTTGGAACGTGAAGATCGCTTGCTGTCGACATGAGTCTTTCTTCTCCCTCTTTTCTTTCTATTTCTGGTTTTATTCTGTGTTTTTCCATGAACCGTGAGTAGATCCACGGCTGTGGGTTAGGGATTCGTTTGTGTTTTGGGTATGTTTGAACCTTAACTTGGTTGCGATTTGGATTTGTTTCGGTTTTATTGATTTGTGCTTTATTCGATTGGTGTTTGCTGACCCCTTGGCCAATTATTTCAGATTCTGAACTACATAGGAATATGGGTTTAGTTTCGGATCGAAATCGATAGAATAGATCGTATTATTCACATAGGAATATGGTTTGATCGATCTAGGGTTGATGATAGTGTTCTTCATGCATCTAGTTTGATAAATCACATAGGGATATGGATTTAGAGAACTTTAGATAGTGAGTTATATGCCGGGAGGTGATTTCTCTATTTTTGTTGCTTGACGATTCCCGAATACAGATTCAATATCGTAATTCTCGCATGCTTAGCATATACCCATACACGCGAATACGGTCCCGACACCCACGGTCATCTTAGATTGCTAGTTTACACATTCTTATTGCTTTGCTTCCTTATTTCCTATTCTTTCCATATACTTCCACCATCACTTTCACTTATACTTGCTTGATTTAGTCTCGATTAGGATTTAGATTTAGTTACCGGTCCTTGCGTTCGACCCCGTGTTACGACGATCCGTATCCTTGCGGTGAGTTGTGAATCGGGTAATAGATTTTAGACTCGATACACACGTATCAGTCACCTCTCAATACCGGAGTTCACCAGACGTCGGCTACAACCGACGCCATCGACTATAACGAGAGAGCCCATCGTTGCAACTCTCCCTCGCCGACCATCCGCCGCAGAAATACTTGTCAGGTTCGGGCCCAAACCTGGCAGAGTAAGTCCGTACCACCTTTACCTCCTCGGGAGACCCTAATCTATCCGAATCTCACGTATGTGTGATGCCCTCATCCTCGGGATACTCATATCCCGAGGTTCGCTCCGTCGCTAACGGAAACGTTGGCGCGGTTCCAAGAACCGTGTGTTCCTCGTCACGCAATAGTACCGACTACAATCGGCTATCTACGCAAGTCATCGAGGCGCCCATAATCGTCCTATCGTTCAGACGTTGGCGCGATCATATCATCGCCACATTCACAGTCATATCCCATATGGGTGAAATCCGACCCAGATCGGATGGCCCATGGATGGGACACAATCTTGCAATCATCGTGCAATCATTCACAAACGCCCGTTTCTACAATCACGCGCTAAACGTTAATCCGAACCCTTCCGAATTAACGCTAGTGTCATGCCAACTACCCCAGTCACATGCATTTATATAGTTTATTTACTATACATGCATTTCCGCTTGCGTAGTCTTTTATATTTATTTATATATTTTCTTTGAGTATCTCCATTCATACTACCGTATTGTACCTCCAGTATGACCTATCTGGTCCCGGTCCGCCCGGATAACCGGTTCGGTTCATTCCATAGTTTTTAACCTTACCTGTTAGTCATTTTAGGTCCAGACTACGTGGGGTCCGGCCTGGCCCATATTTCCGGTATATTTTATATTTTTCATTTTTTCACAATTTGAGCCGGGGTAATATTAGGTCCGTCTTATCAAGTTTTTCAATTTTCCACATGGTGAAATTTTAAGGTTCCGTTACTCTTTTTTTTCAGACCGATCGGTCTAGTCCCTAGACCGATCGGTCCAGTCGGTTCGGAACGGACGTTCCG
>NW_010965625.1:1435425-1437756 GCF_000463585.1 Tarenaya hassleriana
CTGTCCAGAACGGACGGTCTGGACTTCGTCTTCAACCTCTGGACTTCCGTATTTCTCCTGCAGACCTAGAACGGACGGCCTGACCTCAGGCCGTCCGTTCTAGTCCTTGGAGTTCATCAAAATCACTCAAACATGCATGATTCACTATGGGTAATACACTAAAACTCATAAAATTGCAGGTTGAGCACGAATCAAACATCAATTTTGCACGAAATCACTCAAAACCCAAAACCCCATGTCAACAGACTTCCGAATTAAACTCGAATTCACTCACCTCGGGTTAAATTTGTGCGCTGGATGATGGATTGGAAGTTCGGCGATGCTCTCCTTGATCTGTACAAACTGATTCGAGCGTTAATCTTCGGATTTTGAGAGAGAATTTTCGGGTTTGAGGGATGGAGGGGAAATGAACCGAGGATGAGTTAAATAAACTCGAATTTTGGCATATTTGGATGGAATTCGGACCCAGGCGTGGAAAAATCCGGACTCAGACGTGAATGATTGCGTCTTTGGGTCCCTTTGGTTGAAAAATCGGGATTTTTGTCAGAGATTGGTGGGTAAACATCGCTTTTAGGTCGGACCCGGATGAAAATCGCGACTTTGGTCGCTGCCGACAGTCTGGTCCATCCGTTCTGGGCTCTCCGGAACGAACGGTCCGAGTTTTTTTTTTTTTGAAAAACTGGGTTGTTACATTGAGTAGATCCACGGCTGTGGGGTAGGGATTCGTTTGTGTTTTGGGTATGTTTGAACCCTAACTTGGTTGCGATTTGGATTTGTTTCGGTTTTATCGATTTGCACTTCATGTCAATTGATGCTTGCTGGTCCCTTGATCAGTTGTTTTAGATTCTGAACTACATAAGAATATGAGTTTAGTTTCCGATCAAAATCGATAGAATAAATCGTATTATTCACATAGGAATATGGTTTGATCAATCTAGGGTTGATGATAGCGTTCTTCATGCATCTAGTTTGATAAATCACATAGGGATATGGTTTTAGAAAACTTTAGATAGTGAGTTATATGTCGGGAGGTGATTTCTCTATCTTTATTGCTTGACGATTCCCGAATACAAATTCAATATCGTGATTCTCGCATGCTTAGTAAATACCCATACACGCGAATACGGTCCCGACACCCACGGTCATCTTTGCTTGATAGTTTACACGTTTTTATTTGCTTTCTTATTTTAGTTATTTTAGATTCCACATACTTCCACCATTACTTTCACTTGCTTGCTTTCGATTTAGTTTCGATTAGGATTTAAATTTAGCTACCGGTCCTTGCGTTCGACCCCGTGTTACGACGATTCGTATCCTTGCGGTGAGCTGTGAATCGGGTATAAATTCTAGACTCGATACACACGTATCAAGTTTTTGGAGCCGTTGCCAGGGATTGGTTAGCCTATTTCTAGGTCTTCATTGATTCTAGATCTTTGCTTGTTTTCTTTTTCTTTTTGTTTTTCTTTGGTTTTTGTGGATTCACTTGGTCTCGAGTTCTTCTTTTTCTTTGTGGTTTGCAGGGTTCTAGTGCATGACAAGGAGCTCTATTCGGAGAGAAGACCTAGTCTACGATCCGGAGATTGAGCGTACTTTGAGAGACATCCGAACACAGCAGAGAAGAGAAGCTATGTCGAGGTCAAGTAGTTCACACGACCGTACGGTTCATGACGAGGAGTATCAAGAGAATCAGAACCACATGAACCAAGAGCGCATGAATCCGCTCTACGATCAGCATACCGAGGGCGAAGCTACTTATGTTGCAGAGGAGACTTTAGGTTCTTACATTGTACCGAAGCACACCCAACTCCTATCATGCATCAACAGACCGCCCATAGACAGTTTTGAGCTACCGCCACAGTGCATCACGATGTTCAGTCAGGCGAGTTTCAGAGGACGGCCTACAGAGGATCCCATTGCTCATTTGACTCAGTTCAAGATGTTGTGCAGATCAGTTAGGAAGGCACGAGGGATGACCATCGAGGATGTACACTTGGAGGCCTTTCCTTTTTCACTGATGGATCGGGCTAGAGATTGGCTCTACACTCTTGAGCCAAACTCGATTACCACATGGGAGGAGCCAGAGGAGCAATTCATGGCGAAATACTACTCCCCAGAGAAGACCCGAGCCGCACAGAGAGCCATACATAGCTTCACTCAAGAGAGTGACGAGAGTCTATACGATGCATGGGAGAGATTCAAAGGCTATCAGCGCCTTTGTCCACACCATGGCATGGATAAGCGACTGTTGCTATCCACGTTCATCCACGGACTACGACATGATACCAGAGCTTGGATGGATGCAGCCTGTGGAGGGAGCGTTTATGAGATTCC
>NW_010965625.1:1437915-1442186 GCF_000463585.1 Tarenaya hassleriana
GCAGTCATGTCTGATTTATCGGCGATCAAGCAGCATATGGGACTCAAGAATACGTCTATCCCGCACAAAGTCCAGCCTGGAATGTTTTTGGTTGATCAGGCCACATCAGAGGAAGAACCGATTGAGGATGTCAACTACACTGGAAGGAATCAATACCAGAATCCTTCCAATCTCTACAACCCGAATGCGCCTAGGAACCATCCTGGTTTCTCCTACAGAAACCCGAGCGGAGCATTGAATGCACAACAGCAGAGCGTTTCCAGAGTCCCTTAGAACCCCCCGGACTTCATTCAGTCACGTTTTCAGGGGCAGAATCAGGGATATGCGCAACAGAATCCAGGATACGGACAGCAGAATCAGGGTTACCGAGCGCCTCAACCTGCGAAGCACGATGAAGCGGACATCAAGACGATGCTTGCCCAGCTAATGCTCGATCAGAAGACAACATTTACTGAGCTAAAGACCGAGATACAGAGCATAAAAGTCAGGCAAGACACTTTTGAGAGGAGATTAGATGGAGTTGAGGCTCATCTGAAGCATGTGGACATGCAGATTGCAGAGCTTGCATCACAACCCTCTAGACAGCAGGGCACATTTCCGGGAAAGCCCGAACCGAATCCACGAGAGCATGTCAATGCTATTCAGCTTATAAGTGGAGAGAACCTGCATGATACACTCCCTCTGACCACAGAAAAAGGGATGACGTCTAGATACACTGCTGAAGAGAAAGAAAAAGCCATAGCTCACGAGACACCTAAGGTGCATATAGAGGAAGTCGAACCGCCATATGTAGCTCCTCCACCTTATGTACCACTCGTTCCTTTCCCTTCTCGATTGAAGAAGCATACTGGGGATACACAGTTGTCTAGATTTGTTGATATGCTTCGGAAGTTAGAGGTTAAGGTGTCTTTCTATGAGACGATACTCCAGATCCCTTCTTATGCAAAATTTTTGAAAGATATCTTGACTAAGAAGAGGGTGATTGGGAAGGAGACAGTATCCTTAAGCAGAGAGGTGAGCGTAGCGATTCTACAGCATGAGTTACCACGGAAGAGATCGGATCCAGGTAGTTTCTCGATTCCTTGCAAAATCGAGAACATTGAGATTGACCGTGCGTTGTGCGATCTGGGCGCCAGTGTGAGCTTGCTTCCGTTATCCATCTACAAGAAGCTCAACATTGGAGATCTCAAGCCGACGAGGATGGCACTACAGCTTGCGAATAGATCCGTCAAGTATCCTACAGGTATTCTCGAGGACGTCCCATTGAAGGTCGGGGATTACTATGTTCCCGTTGATTTTATTGTTTTAGACATGGACGAGGACTCAAAGATACCGATTATATTAGGTCGACTGTTTTTAAACACGGCCGATGCGGTGGTTCATGTTCGTTCTAGTCGTCTTACGATGAAGATAGGTGACGAGACTGTGGAGTTCACCTTAGATAACGACATGAAGCAGTCATCCACCACCGACTCAGCGTGCTATGTCGATGTGCACGAGATCTTGACTCAGGAAGCCTTCGATCAGTTCCAAGATATTGATCCACTTGAAATATCCCTCCTGGCATCGAATGAGAGTATATACAACAATTGGAAGGATATTCGGGAGCTTACGCATGCATTAGAGGACGAAACTGAGGAAAAATTCGAGCTTCTGCGTTCTGACTCGACCGAATCAAGTATTGACTCGGACCGAGTCAACTCTCTGGAGGTTTTAGAAGCTCTTTTAGCTTCTGACTCGGTGTGCACCCGTGTTGACTCGACCTCCTTGTATTCTGACTCGGACCGAGTCAGTTTTCTGAGCAAAGTCGAGCCACTTCTTACTGTCACAACCGAGCCAGCCCGGAACATCTCCGAATCCTTTATGACGACCACCCTAGATGTTCTAGAGCCCAGAGAGACACCATTTAGCACGGGGACGCTGAATAAAGCAGATTGGAGTTTAGCGAAAGCCCTGAAGGTGGAGATGAAGCCCTTACCTCAAGGGCTTATGACAAAGGAACACACACACACGAATAGGAACACAAGACCGACATTGGAGAGAGGTACATATCCCGCTCATAATTCTATATCCGTGTTTGAACCTTCCATTACAGGTTGCCGAGTAGGGAAAATGAGCAAGAAAGGATCGAAACGAGCAAAATCATCGCTCAAACATCCACAAGATCCACCTCCTTCACAAGTTTGGAAACCCAAGGAGGATAGAAGGCTCAAGCATCCACGAGATCCAAAAGATGCGCTTAACGCTCAACATCCAGGGTGGCGAAAGATCGATTATCTTCGCCTCTCAGACCCTCCCATCGTTTGAGCAAGATAGGTCAAACTAATGACTTTAAACAAGCGCTTCTCGGGAGGCAACCCGAGCACTAGGTAACTTTTCTTTTTCTTTGTAACATAGGTAGTAGAGATCATGGTTGTATTTTGGATCTTTCGTTGACATATCGGAATCTATTGCTATCATTATGCTTTTGTTCGGATAACGTTTGTTGTTCTATGAGCGTTCACACTGACACATGAGAGATGAGCATCGGCTTCTGAGAGACGACGTTGGATAGGTTCCAGTTCATAGAGTGATGTGAGAGCTCTTGCGTTTGACGTGAGTTAACTTCGTTGCGAGCGAACAAAATTCCGCAAAGCTAAGTTTCTCTATCCCTCTTATTGGTTCCGTTGATTGTCTTCGATTCTACTTTTCCGGACGAGAGTCTACACCGTGGACGGTGTATGGTTCAAGTCTGGGGGGTGGATAGATCCTTCACACATTCAGGTCTATCTACTTAGGATTGCATTTAGTTAGATGCATTTTATCATGGCATATAGACTTAGGAAAATTTTCCATTTTTTGCATATCACTTTGCATTAGTTGCATTTACACGTTTTTTTTATATATTTTTCATATAGATAGGTTTTTTATTAGGTTTGCATGATTGCATTTGACATATAGATTTAGGTTCATATAGGTTCACGTGCATACCTCAAAAACCCGTTTCGAGCATCATTTGGGAGATTTGTAGGATGATAGAGTAGGAATATCTTGATGATCTATTGACTTTGTAGAACGTGGTTGAACCGTGTCAAATTGATAGTTCTCCAGACTTTCTATATATAGTTTGTGGGATGCTGTTGTTATTTGGAACCTACGGAGTTGAAACGACTATATCCAGGTTATAAGTTTCGTTTAGAACCCTTTTTTTCGAGTCTTGCAGGTCGATGAAATCTAGTTCAAAGGATATCTTTGGAAAATAAAGCATCTCGATACTCCGCTGTCAGAATCTCGTCAACGAAAATCGTTCGAGGACATGAATGCATCGATCGATGGTTCGGATCGAAGTTGTGGGTCGGACATCGCATTGAAAAGAAAAAAAAAGAAGAGAGAAAACCGATGTCCTTCAACTTCAACGTCCTAGAAACCCGAGATGCGTGTGTTTGATAGAAAAATTCTACAAAAAGGTAAAAAATCTAGGTATGAAGAAGAACTAAGATCGAAGAGGCTAAGTTGAGATAAGGATGGGTTCAGAAATATGCTTGGTGAGTTGTAGAGATTCTAATGGGTTCTAGGTGTTGGTTTAGTGCTCTATGATGTACTGTTTATGAGCTTTCATTAGATACATTCGATGTATTGATACTTTCTATGGTTTTATGAGAGTATTTGATTCATTACATGTTCTTGCATACTAGATCTGTTATGAAATCCATGTATCATTATGAATGATACTAAACTCCCTAGTCTTGTGACATTATGGGAATGATGACATAATAAGACTAGTATGATGTGTGATTGATGATCATAGCGACGATCATACGTATTGGATACGATCACTGTCATAGGTATTCGTTGAAGAACGGAATACTGGATTGACCCGCATGAGATTGTCACATGGACTAGCGTCATGACTTGAATCTCATATGGCGGTTCCATGATTGGATCCTAAGACCTGAGATATCTACGGAATCCAACATGAGGAGTTGCGTGCTTTGAATACGTCAAACGTCCTGCGTAACAGGAGGACTATAAAGGCGTGTATCAGGTACGAAACGAATCATGTGCTGGATTGTAGATAATCAAGACGGTATTTGTACCTCTCGTAAAAGAGAGAGATATCGCTGGACCCCTCGTGTGAGCGAGACTGTAGAAATGTGTGGCCGCACTATAGACAAACGCCGTCTATTTCAGACAGTCGAACTCAATGAACGAGAAAGCAGTCGAATCAGATAAGGTGGCTTGTCCATGCCTTATATTCGACATATGATATCGTGATACAAAAGGATCATCAA
>NW_010965625.1:1442624-1443027 GCF_000463585.1 Tarenaya hassleriana
AACGGACGGTCCACGTGCATTTCTGGACCGTCCGTTCTGGGCTCTGGGTATTTTCGTAATTGAACCGAAATTAGGGTAAAATCACTTTATAAGGAGATTAAAACCCTAATCACGGATGAGACTTTGGGCAGCCGACTTTTGCAGTTCTTGGAGAGTTTTTGGTGAGATCCAAAAAGCTCAACAAGTTCTAAGTCTCGTTTTCTCGAAGTGCAAAAACCGAATAGAGACTCGAGTCCTAGCAGACAAGTTCCAATCGTTGGAATCCATCCCGAGACGTTGATACGTGTAGAGGGCGAGGTAATCTTCCTGCCTTTCATGATCGGACGAATTCTTCAGTTGATAAAGGCCCCGGATCGATTGAGGTAAGCGTTCTAACGTTTCTACGATTCATTAGAAGCATGGT
>NW_010965625.1:1443498-1444639 GCF_000463585.1 Tarenaya hassleriana
GACTTCTGAAGTCGAGACCGAACGTTCTGCCAGCCTGGAACGAAAACAAAGAAGTTTACGGTTAAGCCGTCAAACAAAGAAGTTTACCTTTAGAACGGACGGTCCGAAGTCCAGATTCCGAAAATTTCCGTTTTTCGAGATCCGATTACGCAATCGTTGCATAATCTGATCAACTATAACTCAAATAGACATGATTTATTCTTATGGATGACCCATAGTGAATGAATGCATGTAACTTAATCAAGATATGGTATATGCTTAATTGAGTGGGAGCTCCGGGATTGGGATTACATAACCGAATGGACGGTCTATTCGGATTATGAACAATCGTTGCACAGAAACCGGTTAGATCTAGAAGCTCTATAAGTAAAGCACTTGTCAATGCCTCGATCGTACGTGTCATGGGCCATGCCAAAGCTGGGTGTGTCGTATTATCTTGGTGAGGCAAGATGGAGAAATGGTGGTTCTCATAGCTTGAAAGTAGATGCTTGATCTAGGTGCGGTTTCGAAAATCCCTTGTTTATGTAATGCTAAGTGTGTACCTCCCATTACTAGAGCGTCTGTCAAGGCATCGATCGTCCGTAACACGAGTCATGCCAAAGCTGAGCGTGCCGGATTATCTTTGTGAGGCAGGGTAGGAAATCGTGGTTCCTACAGCTTGAATATGGTTTATCTTGGGTTAAGTTGTCAAGTTTTGACTTGAAACTTAATGGTACAGATGAGACGAGTATGCACTGATATTTGATATCATAAGTCTCATAAAGGATCTAAGAATCACATTGGATGTGATTGACATTAGATGTCTACCTAAATAGCATAAGACTGAGTGTAAAAACTTGTTCTTATGTGAAATACGGATCTTAGTCCCATATAGAAATTTATTGTAGGGTTATTTTTCTTTATGGGAATATAGCTCATCTTTGCATCTATGTTGTCATTGTTTGATGATGGACTAGCTGGTAGTGGATCATAGATAGATTAACACTGTTTGATGATGGACTAGCTGGTAGTAGATCATTAATAGAATCTGCATTTGTTTTGTTCGTTCTGTTTTGTCTCTTTTGTAGGACATGGCGTCAACCGGTAGCGTACCGAGTTTGACGATGCAATCTATCCTTGAGAAGGATAAATTGACCGGGAC
>NW_010965625.1:1444785-1446091 GCF_000463585.1 Tarenaya hassleriana
CATGTTTGAGGAGCTAGCGCGTACTGAAAAGTACAAGACGCTGAAAGCTCTGGTGAAGACGGAGATGCCGAGAGGTAGCTCTGTCAACACCCACGTCCTCAACATGAGAGCTCATGTTGAAGAACTTGAGCGTATGGGAGTAAACCTCGATGGTGACTTGGTTGCGGACTTGATCCTGATGTCATTACCCGAGGACTATAACCAGTTCGTGATGCAGTACCATATGCACGGGATGACTAAGAGCTTAGCCGAATTGCATGGGATGCTGAAATCGGCCGAGCAGGATATCGTGGTGCCCAAGACTGTGCTTGTTGTTGAGAAAAACTCCGGCAAGAAGCGGCGGGGTAAATCCAAAAAGAAGGCGGCGAAAAAGGCAAAAGTTGCCTCTATGCCCAAGCCTAAGCCCGATAAGGGTGACTGTCATTACTGCGGAGTGTCTGGACACTGGAAGCGTAATTGTCACCTTTACGTGGAGGATCTGAAGGACAAGAAGCTTGGTGAAGCTTCTGCCTCAGGTATTCATGTTATAGAAGCTAACATCTGTACTATATCTTCGTGGGTATTGGATACCGGAAGTGCCTCACACATTTGTGGAAATGTGCAGGGACTAAGAAGAAGTAGGATGCTAGCTAAGGGAGAAGCGGATCTACGCGTCGGAAATGGAGCAAGAGTTGCTGCATTGTATGTTGGCGTTTACGATTTGCATCTTCCTTCTGGACTTGTTTTAGAATTGAGTAATTGTTACTATGTTCCTGCGATTAGCAGAAACATTATTTCTATTTCATGTCTGGATTTGGATGGTTTTCGATTTGTGATTGAGAACTCGAGTTTGATGATTTATCGAGACGATATTTACTATGGTAAGTTTAGTACTCACGCTATAGATGGATGATGTCGAGTTCGAAGGCTGATCATTCAAGACGTATAAACCATTAACTAGATAACCATTACCATAGTAAATATCGTCTCGATAAATCATCAAACTCGAGTTCTCAATCACAAATCGAAAACCATCCAAATCCAGACAAGAAATAGAAATAATGTTTCTGCTAATCGCAGGAACATAGTAACAATTACTAAGCTCTAAAACAAGCCCAGAAGGAAGGTGCAAATCGTAAACGCCAACACACAATGCAGCAACTCTTGCTCCATTTCCGACGCGTAGATCCGCTTCTCCCTTAGCTGAGATCTCATTGTCGTCAGTCTGATGCTTCTGCCAAGCATCCTTGACGGCTCTCGTGGCATTGGCCGCAGGCTCTGGTGGTAGAGCCCCTTCCAGGACGTATGACTTCTTGTCGTGCTTGAG
>NW_010965625.1:1449096-1461143 GCF_000463585.1 Tarenaya hassleriana
AAGTATTGATGATAACATGCGATTCCGAATTCGAGGACGAATTCTTTTTAAGGGGGGAGGATTTGTAATACCCCGAAACCCGATTTGAATATCTAATTATTAAAAATGAATAATTAAATAGAGATATCACGAAATCACTAAAAGTGATGGTACAATATCGGGGAGAGGCACGAGGATCGTCACGTGCGGAAAGGACTGAGAAAGAATGAAGAAAAGGAAAAGAAAAGAAAAAATAAATAAAATACAGGGTTGGTCCGCCGGACCAGGAATGGTCCGCGGCGGACCAACCGCTCAGTCGGAGTGGGAACAGACGCGCGGACTGGGAGGAGAATTTCAAAAAAAAAAAAACTGACCCCGGTCCGGCGGACCAGGAAGTTGGTCCGGCGGACCGGGAATAACAGATTCCGCAACTTGTCAACTTGCCACCTTGGGACGCGGAATTCGCCGGATTTCGGGGCCCGCTTGCCGTCCAGCCGCCTCCCACACCTCGAGGACGTTGCAGGCTCGCCTATGGGCTTGGGCTTGAGCCCACGAACTCCCTCTCTCGCGGCTGGGACTTAGGCATTTTTCGGACAGAAACAGAGGAAGAAGGAAAAGGGGAGAAATGGAGAGAAAGGGGACGAACCAGTGCAAGGGGAGCTCGGGGAGACCAAGAGGGATGTGCCCAGACGTGTCCCGAAGCTTCTCACGTCGTGTGGAGCCACGAGGAACGCACATTTTTACTTAAAAATAAATTAAATTGATAATATTTATATTTTAAATTAATTAGTAAATAGTTTTTATCAAATGATATTAAAATTTTAATTAAAACTATTATAAAAAATATATTTTAAAATAATATTTTTTTTCATAATTTATATCAAACGCAATCGCAATCGCAACCGCAATGAACCATTCACTTCCAACCGCACCCACCCGCAATTGCTGTCAACAACAACTTATCAGGGTTCGGCTGGTTGTACCGCAGCGATTGCGGTTGCGGGTGGCAGCGTAACCGATCTTTTAGAAATTAGATTCGCTCTTGAGATCACAAGAAACCCAACAGGATTGACATGTAAATACCACATAATATTTTTCGACATATCAGCAATTGTATTTTTTATTTTTTAAATATAAAATTAAAAAAGAGAATATCTCAAAATAATATTTGAATTTCTCAATTTTCATAAAATAAAACATAAATTTGTTTTATATTTAAAAATTTAGAAATTAGATTCGCTCTTGAGATCACAAGAAACCCAACAGGATTGACATGTAAATACCACATAATATTTTTCGACATATCAGCAATTGTATTTTTTATTTTTTAAATATAAAATTAAAAAAGAGAATATCTCAAAATAATATTTGAATTTCTCAATTTTCATAAAATAAAACATAAATTTGTTTTATATTTAAAAAATAAAAAATTATAATTACTGATGTGTCGAAAAATACTATGTGGCATTTAATGTCAATCCAAATTAAACTACAATTTTGACATGTCAATAATCAGAATACCAGTATTCATGGTCAAATATAATACGAATATGCAAGTTCACGATTTATTAGAGGATATCAAGAATTTGGGTATTAATCTTCCAAAATTAAAAAGTTAAGATTTTTTTTTCATTTTCCATATCCATATTAATAGAATATTTGATATTTTTAATTAAAGATAAAATTATAAAAATCAGTTAAAAAATCTAAAATGACAACTATTTAGAAAAAAAAAGTAATCTCTAAAACTTTAGACATTCATATTGTAACTTTTTTTCTTTGCAATGCTATATTTTCGTTTGCTTTTTCCGCATGATATAATTTGGTCTAGGGTACACCCACGACATTGTACACAAAGAAAATACCACAAGACCTAATTTTGGAGGAAAATCAAATCAGCATTGGATTCTATTCAATGTGTAAAAAAAAAACAAGTTAAAAGCTAAATGGCATCAAATGGGAAACTATACATCTAACACTAAAACTCATTAAAAGCACAACACTTTGACCTTATCCCTCTGTTTCCCTCAGCTGTTCCTTCCTGAGCAAGAAATAGTTAGCTGGGTCTCTGTGATACATGATGAATCTCTAAGCCATGAATAACGTACCTCGTTTCGGCCTGACAACCTCAGAAAACATGCCGGTAGGGGCTTAGCTCCTTGATGTTTTTTGTATTTGAAGATCAACTTGCTAGGGCTTGATACTCGAAAGCAGAGATCGGAAGGAAGCTGACGCGGTTACACTGTTTTAACCGAGCCACAGCTTCATGTGATTTACCGAGCATCAGGTCGATGTAGATCCCCGTAAGAGCAGCTTGTAAGTTGTTTGGTAAGAGGGACAATGCCTCTGCTACCAAATGCTGGGCACGGTCAAGCTCTCCTTGTGTTGCGAGCAGGACAGCGAGGTTTGCGTAAAGTGTCCCACGAGCTTCTTTTGGTTTGAGGAAGACAGCTTCTTGCGTTTCTCCGACGGGAGAAGAGTCCTTCGGCTCTTCAGAATCGACGTTTCTGTGAATGCACCATTGATCAAGGTCCTCCTGTGGGAATGGGAGTTTGAAACCGTCCTGTCTGTGCAGATAGACTGATAACTGTCCACCCGCGTCTTCTGTTCTGTTCAGTAAGCAGAGAGCCTCCGCCGCATAGATATGACCCAGGAAGAGATAAATCTTGGAACAATCCGGAATTTCCAAGAGGGATTTCGCTGCTGACAAGGCCTTGACGGGATTTTCCAATTCCAATTCAACGAACGCCATATTCGCCAGGAGGGCTTGCCTGATCATGTGATTTTCCCAAGCACGGGCATCCTTGTAAAACGAAAGGGAGTTCTGAATCATGTCTTGGTTCAATCCTCCTTTTGCCTCTTTCGTGTCAGTGTTCTTGGAGGACACACCCGTTGGATCTGATGATGATTCTTCCATGGACTCATTCGTCGCCAAGGATGATACTACCTGAAGTTCTGATTTAGAGTCATTCAAGTTGGACTTGTTCAGCAAATACAATGCATTTGAGAGACAACGCCGAGCCCAGGGCAACGAAAGCTTTGGCCAATGTGCTCGTTTTCTTCCATCCGAAGCTGTCTCCATTTCCCTTTCCCAATAACATGAATTCTAATTTCCGATCTGTCCAAAGAAGAACTACCCCCTTCCAAAAGACCCTTCTGTAATGCCATCAGACAGCATTCAGCAATTACGGAGCCACAAGAGAGGTTGCCTGTTGAAAACCAGACTAGCCTTCTGGAAACACCGAGCTGCGAGTAGAGGTTTCCCACAAGCCAAGTAAAGCAATCCACAGTTATATGTCACCAACAGAGATTTATCCTGCGATAAAGATAATAACTTCACAGGCTTCTCCTTGCAAAGCGACGAACAAACACCCAGAGCCTTAGAAAATAATACGGAAGAAGTATGATATTTCCCGAGCTGATGGTATATGCAACCAAGGTTGTTGCTGAACATGCTTGAAGTCCCTGTTTCTGTATGAATACCAGAAGCCATCAACAGCTTAATAGCTTTCCGATGATGCCCACGAGCATATTCAAACTGGGATTTCAAGACAAGAGCCACAGATGAGTCCCTTCCTCGAGCGATGTTCATTGCATGTTTGACCTCCCGCTTCACTAGTTTCAAGTTTCTGGTGAGAAGCAAGAACCGGACCTTGTAAAGCTGCAACTCAAGCTTCAGATCGACAGTGGAGATCGACCGGTTACCTATGTCCTTGAAAAGATTGTTTGCAGGAAAATTGTCAACTGGCTTAGTTAGGTTTTGCGACCCAATTTCCTCAAGCACATTGTCGTATTCCAAAGTTTCCTCTGACAAACTTCTAGACAAAGTACTTCCGGCACCAGCTGAACCAGAATACGCAGAATCTGAGGCCAACGAGCTGCTCATGAGAGAGGATGTTTTCGGTACCTGGTTTGTAGAATTTCCATTTTCACCTTGAGTCCCACAACCAACACCATATGCTTTCTCCATACAGTGTAACACAGCCTGTGAATAACCATTTGCCAGAGACAAGGCCATAGATATCAAATATAGAGCTCTAAACCCATATCTACTGATTAATTGCACTCTATTCCAATATTCCAAGACGAATCAACAATAAAAACTTACCGCAAACTTTGCAGCATCACGACAGGCCAGCACAACATCCAGCAACAAAAAACAGATTTTAAGAGCAATCCTCTGCATATGAGGAGGAGGAAAAATTAAAACCAGTAGAATAAATTTGGCCCAAAAAAAAAAGAAGCGAGAATACCTCATCTACAGGTTTGATATTCTGAAACAAAGGTTCTAAAATGGACAACGCTTTTGAATATTCATGCAGATGAAACCAGGTAACAGCCTACACAGGAAAAAAATTACAAAATATATTCGAACTTCAGCAAGAAAAAGGGCCAAAAGAGTCTCGGACTTGGGAAAACATCAGAACGTACAATGTTGAGGAGTGTCACTGTATTATCAAGTTCCTCCTTGCAAACAGAGCTGCAATTCTGTCCAGCTAAGCTGCTATCTTTTCGCACCCCGGAATTATTTCCAGGGTTGGCAGTGTCAACTTGCTCGCTGGTTGCACGAGCAAGCTCTTTATTCTGCTTCTGAGGGAAATAGAAGGAAAGAAAAGTAGGAAACAGAGAGACAGTATCGACATCAAGACCGGAAGAAACTACTAACATAACTCTCTCACCCGTGTTTCCGACTTTCCGTACAAAGCCATAGTACAGAACTAGAAACTAGGAAGAGAAGGAGAAAGAATGGGAATTCAATTTACCAATCTAACTCTGTTATCATCGATCGAAATATGCTCAAGAAAACTATGACGCAAAAGAGCCAGTAAATGGTGAAGACAAAATGTGGATATCAAAGGAGAGAAAATAAATTGTGGATCAGAAAAAATGCCGATGAATATGGATTTACCCTAACAGACAGAAGCCCGAAAGGAAGGTTTTAACGCAATACCTTAACATGGTTAAGTGCTTCCAGTAGCTTCTTAGGGTTAGAGCAGCCATCTCTAAAGTACTCCGCAATTGCGATATTGTGAAGAACCTAAAGAAAATAACAATCACTTGATGAGTTCAAACCAAGCAAAATTCTAAACATCTACTATCATTTCAGATCAATGCCCTCAAATATCTATCATAAAAAAAACTATCTGGTTCATTGGCATAGCAGACAGAACTCCAGACAGTGACTGTTAACAAAAGTATTTATGTCTTAATTACATATGCTGCAGTTCTAAATTTGCTATACTAAATGAGCGACAAAGGGGCCTTGATTACATGAGATTAGCTAGCCTGATCGAAAACCCAGCTAAAATCTAAGATACCTAGGTGCTGAAATGACCGATGTGATCTCGCAATTCAGAAAGCAAATCATTTCAAGCATCTCTAAGATAATACCCCAGATTTCATGAGAAATCGCCACCAGCATTTACACAAACAGAACGAACTTGAAAGAAACAAACTAAGCGAATCACAAATCCGACCTAAAATCCAGTTCATAGAGAAACATCAATTCTAGGAATGTATAAAAAGGTGAAAATTGCGAGGATTGTCAATCCAAAGTGAGACCCAGTTGACTTAAATCCAAAAATGTAACATCTACGTAAAACCCATTATACACACATCAACGAAAGCCCACCTTGAGATCGTTCTCTTTCATCTGCTTGAGCTGATTCAGAACATCGATACACAGCGTATTTGCCAGACTGGAAATACAACACAGCGTCCTTAGCCAGTGCGGAGGTAACAGAGAGAACGGCGTCTTCGTCCAGAATCGAACGATATCTACCGGCGTCGGAGGCTGCAGCAGAGGAAGAATCTCGCGAATCCATAGCAGATCAAGCCAAATCCAAACCTCAGATAGGAAGCAAACCCCGCTCCAGCTTTCGAATGCGCGAAGATCGAAAACGGTTAGCGTTCCTTAAATCGTGCACTGAATTTCCAGGCAGAGGAGGCAATTGAGCACCAGAAATCGGAGAGCCCTAGGAATGTGAGGAATTTACAGAAGGAAAGCGAAGTAAGCAGAGGGAAGAAGAGGGAAACTTCACAGAAAAAAAAAAAGAAAAACTTCACAGACCCTTCATACGTGGCAATTCACTCAAATAAACCAAATGTGCCGCAACTATTTCATTGATACACCTTAAAAAAAATGATCAATTTATTTTATTTCTTATACACCTTTTTACACCTTTTTTTTAGTGAAATGAGTAACATATCCAACAATGTAAAATATCTCAAATACCCTTGTTCAACAATTTAAATAATTAAATTTCCAATTAAAATAGGAAAAATTTAAGGGAGAGTAAATGTTGAGCTTTCTCTCTCCTATCGTCATGATCCTTTCGAGTGGGTCCTTTCGGGTTCCACCATTGAAACTGTAGCATTGAGCTGAAGACAGTTGTTTCTGCGTGTTTTTATCTGTTTGAAGCCGAAATCAACCGGTATTGTACATTGGGATTAAAATCCATTGATTTTCAGTTATTATTTTATCCTATTTCTATTTTAGGGTTTCAGTTCTTTTTTGAAGAAATCCCTTGTAGTATTGGAAAATTTTTCTGTATTTATAGAAATATATACACAATGGGTTCGACTGGTTGTACCGCAGCGGTTGCGGTTGCGGATGACAGCGTTTTCAAAACGTTTGATAGCGATTATAAATGATTAGTACTGACTGGTTGAGAAGTTACTGTTGGTAGCGATTGCGGGTGGGTGCAGTTAGAAGTGAATGGTTTATTACGGTTGCGGTTGCGTTTTGATATAAATTGTCAAAAAAAAATATTATTTAAAAATAATTTTTTATAATAGTTTTAATTAATTTTTTCGTATCATTTGATAAAAATTATTTACTAAATTTATAATAATTAAATAATAAATTTAAAATATAAATATTATCAATTTAATTTATTTTTTAATAAAAAAATAATTTTATTATAAAAATTATTAAAAATAATCATTATTAAACTTAAAAATTATACTATTGTATTTTTTTATTTAAAATATAATACTAAAAAATAATATCAAATCATAATACTAAACAAAATCATCACCAATATATATATTAATGTTTTATATAATTTCTAATAAAAATATTTTAGTTTTTTTGTCAAAACGCCGGAAACCGCTACCAAAACGCAAGTTGGAAGCTGCGATTAGAAAACACAAGTTTGGTTGCGGTTGCGGTTGGTTGCGGTTCAACCAGTCAGTTTTTTAATCGCCCGCAACTGTCGGAAATCGCAACCGCTCCGTTTGCGGGTGGCGGCGGTGCAACCAGTCGCCCCCAATGTCGAACTAAAGTCGTAATGTAGTTGACCTATATTGACAACGATTATATTATTTCAATGTTTTGGATTTCGTTAGTCTGAGCATCTGATTTTGGTTGAAAAATAGACTCGTATTATAGTCGCATTTTTGTGATATTTTTTGCTGACAAGTTTTGTTACAATTTCAACAGGATGATGGATGGTGTAGAAGATTGTTACACATCTATTTCTGTTTGTCATGATGATATTTGGCAAATAAAAAATGATAATGGTCTATTTGGGGGTTGATAATAAAAGAAAGACAATATGTGTGTTCAATAAAGCAAGTAAAATCACACATGAGGAACTCATTCAAGCTGTATTTGGACAACTGTAAATTGATTCAGGAACAGTAAAGTTAAGCTTCGTACCTATGGTTGTTGATGGAAACCGACCGGAATATATATTGGATGATTTGAGGGTAAAATCATACATGTTTAGCAAAAATTTCGGTGAAATAGTTGTAGTTGTAGTTGGCACTTGAAATATAATTTCGGAAGACCGGTTTTTATGCCAAAATTACAAAGAATTTTAATATAGTATTATTTGCAACTTAATATTAATACTTGTCTTTGTCTGCCTGGTAGTCGTTGCCACTTGAAATTAGATAAGTGGTTATTGCATAGTCTTATGTACGAAGTAATACTGTACTTTGTATATTAGTCGGTAAATATAATTGAATGTACTCGTTTTATTGCAGAGTGATGCTCCACCGAGATCGGAATTTTATTATGATTTCGATGATATGAACAAAATTTCGGTGAAGTATTTTCCAAGTGTTTTCATATCGAAATATTGGGTTTTCTAGAAAAGCATTTGACCGAAGAAGAGATGAGGTATTTCACAGAAAAATCTCAGTTTAGACATCTATTTCATATGAAAAAGAAACGGTCTTTAAAGATGAGTCTAATGATAATGCTCATCAATCGTGCGGATAAGACAAAGAGGGAAAGTAAATTATGGTTCGTCATGAACGGAGTACCCATTAGATACTCTGTGTGGGAGCATACGATTCTTTATGGGTTAAAGTGTAGTAAATTGTCTGACGATTGGGAAACACTTGGAGGGACCAATTTGTATAGGAAATACTTTGGTCAAGAAAGCTTCGAAAAGGTTTGGAAATGTTTTCAAAGTTGCCTAAGGATGAATTAGAGGATAGATTGAAGATGACATATCGATTGCTACTAAGCTATGTCATAGGGCATCAAGATTCGGAGTTTGTTAATCATTTTTTGCTCAAGATAGTTGATGATGTGGAGGATTGTGAAGCATTCCCTTGGAGAACGTTCAACTTTCAGAATGTTTCTAGCAGTGTGCATAATTACTTGAACAAGCACATGAAACCGGTTAATCAGTGGAATTTACCAGGTTTCATAATTCCTCTCACGATAAGTGATTTAAATTAATTGATAAATGTGAGATATTGAGTAATACATTATTAATGTTTTGTAGTTGATATTGTAGATGTTACCATTTGAGTGCATTCCTAAACTTCGCAGTGGTAGATAGTACAGTGAGGTGAGACTGGAAGGGAATGTGATCAAGACATGTCCAAGAATGTGTAAAAGATGTTTCATCCCAAACAAAAAATATGGAATGAAACAAAGATTGACAAAGATTGGCAAGACACAGGTATGTTTTTTTTATGAAATATTAATAACGTAGCTGTTTTATAAGCGCTTTAAATTTTTGTTCATTCAATTGTTAGGACATTGAGAACTATCTACAGGCATCTGATGCTGAATTAGATCTGGTTAGGGACATGACAGAGAATGACAGAGAACCAGATGGCGTTATTGCAACAAAATCAACATATGCCAATTCCCATGTAGCTCTAGTGTAATATGGTGAACAATAGTCAAATAGTTTGTCTTTTTCACTGTGTTCATGCAACGCTTTTATTGCATGAGAACATGGGTATTTTTGAATGTCTCACACCTTATATTCGCAGCACTTCTCTAGATCAACGAAATATGTTTTTCCCTCGTCATCAGTCACTTCATATTCCTTCCAATTCCGATTTATCTCCCTCACAATAAATACCTTCGAAGTTCTATATTGTTGATGTAGTTTCTTGAAACATACGGTGTTAATTCTTGAGTACATGAAAATGTTCGGTTCATGCGCTTACACCACCACTCCATTGTTTTATTCACAATCGCATTAATCAAGCCGAGCAAAGGTAGTGTTCTCGCCTTCTTCAATACAGAATTGATAGACTCTACACCACTGGTTGTCAATAGGTTATACCTTTCTCTGAGAAAGTAACATCTCGCCCATTTCGTAGGTTCCACACTTTTGTTCAGATATTCAGCCACTGTGGGAAACCTGCATTTCAAATCACAATATGGTCACTTCTTACAATAAGCCAATAGAATTTATACAACTAGTAATACAAATCAGATTTCCATAACTCATACTTTTCAGTGAATTCCTCCCGTAATGCTTGGAACTCCTTCTCTGTATAACACTTTGCACATTTATAGAATAATCCAGCAACAGTTTCTCCTTGTTTCTTCTTTTTACCCTGTACTCCTTTATTCACCAACGTCTTGATACTCTGGGATATGTGATATGCACAATATGCATGTTTAGCTCTCCTATACACACTGCGAACAACATTTGCTATGCTTTGATGTCTATCCGAGATCACAACCATATCATCGCTATCCGAAATTATTTCAACCAACTTCATCATAAACCAATTCCAAGATTCATCATTTTCTGAATCAACTACGGCAAAAGCAAGGGGATATAAATGTCGATTTCCATCATGGGTTGTTGCGACAATCAAAAATTCTTTAAAAGTTGTTTTCAAAGATGTTGCATCTACTGCGATTACTTTTCGCATTGCAATCCACCCTCTAATACAAACATCCAAAGCAAAAAAGACATACTTAAAAGTTTGCTCGTCTTCTTTAAGGTGAATATGTGTAACCAGACCTTTATTTCTTTCCTTCAACATATGAAAATAGCTTGGAAGTCTCCTATAATTTTCGTCTGGGTTTCCCCAAACACCATCAATCGCATTTTGTCTCCCTCTCCATGTCGTTAGGTACGATATCTTGCACTAATAGACCAATGACATCACCCTTTCCACTCCTGGAAGATCAACTTGACCCACGTAATGGCGGTTCAAGTAATTAACAACTATATATATACATCTAACTCTTTCTTTCTCTTCTTGAAGTATAGGCGAGCATGTATGAACGTTAACGTGCTTCGTCACTACAAAACCCTGCGAATTCTTTTTATTTTAAATGCTCGCAGTCTCCACAAGCAACCTTTTTCTCGGAATCGACATCTTGCTCCCCATACATGTCGATCTGACTTGTAAACATAGTATTCGAAACATGAATCATGTGAAGCTTTCTTTACTTTCATTTTTAACTCGACCTTTTTCAGAAACTCGTTACCCACCGTAAAATCCAATATGTTTCAAGTGAGAAATCTTCACAACCATCATCACGTATTCGACCACCATTCTCAACTTCATTAACTAACTCTACTTCATCTATATTATTCATCTGGGTCGTAATTTCAACTCCAGTTTCGTTAGTCGTAGGTTCCAATTCATTGTCATGTCGTATGTCCTCATGCAAAGTTCGATACTCAACCCGACAAGAATCTTCAAACAATGTAACGTGATTATGTTCTCTATCTTCTCCATCTACTCTTCCTAACACACAATCCACAACTAAACCGCATGTCTTATATCTCTTCCTTCTTTGTCATTTGCAATATCTCCACCCTTAGCTTCACCAACACACGTATTACATTCAACACATTCGTCATCATCCTTTTGTTCGACATACATCCATCCTCGTCGCCCATTTGTCTTATTGAAAATAAAGAATTTTACACTCATGTCGTCAAATATATATTCCGGTTGTTTTCCATCAATGACCATCGGTAAAAAGCTTAATTTTGGTGTCGCTAATTCCATTTTAAGCTGATCACATATACATCGAACAAACTCCTCATATATCACCTGATTTGCTTTGTTACCTCCACATATAGTCTTCTGATTTTCTTCTTCCCCTTTCCATTCAAATATTCCATCGTCATTCTTTTCCCAAAAACCACCGTACCGAATGCAAACAGATGTGTAACAATCTTCATAATCATCCATATTCCTGTAAAAACATCAACATTTATCATTTTTCTCAAAATTTTGTTCTTTACAGCAATGTCTACAATAATTTTATTCCATAATATCAAACCCAATAACAGAAAAAACAACATAATAATACTCAAAAATCATTGGGTATTATTTGTATCTTACATATTCACCAAAATTTGCTTTAAATTGCATAATAAACTGGAAAAAAACTAAGATTCGGAGATGATTTACCTTTAATGGCGATGAAACAGAGAGAAGACAACGGGAGAAAAATGTCGACGGAAGAGAGAGAAGATGATGGAATCTGAAGTGTAGTGCACTTTTTTAAATTTTAATTCATTAGGGTATTTTCGTCATTTTTTCTTGGAATAATCACATAAAAATACCCGAACTTTTACAAAAATCCCAAATAAATACCCGAACTATAAAATTATCATATAAATACCTGAATTTTTCAAAACTCCCACATAAATACCCAGACTTTTAAATTTTTTCCAAATCAAACAAACGCAACTGCTGACTCAGCAAAAAAACTGCTGACTCAGCAAAAAAACTGTTGACTCATCATTCAAAAATATTATTAAATGTCCAGATATTCATCTACATGTATTTAAATTAATATATGCATATAAATTCACATATATATACAAATA
>NW_010965625.1:1461252-1486075 GCF_000463585.1 Tarenaya hassleriana
CATTATTATTATTTTAAAATACTTATTAAAAATAATAATGCATTATTATTATTTTTATTTTTAGTAATATATATACATAATATATATATTTAATTATAATTATTTTTATGCATTATTATTATTTTTAATAATAAATTTAATTATAATTATTTTTATTGTAATATATATGCATTAGTAATGATATATATATATATATATATTGTAGTTATGTGTATATGTGTTTTATTAATTATAAATAATTTTATTTTTAATATATATATATATATTTGTATATATATATGAATTTATATGTATATATTAATTTAAATATATATAGATGAATATTTGGATATTTAATCATATTTTTGAATGCTGAGTCAGAAGTTTTTTGTTGAGTCATCAGTTTTTTTTGCTGAATCAGCAGTTTTTTTGCTGAGTGAGCAGTTGCGCTTGTTTGATTTGGAAAAAAATTTAAAAGTTTGGGTATTTATGTGGGAGTTTTGAAAAGTTCATGTATTTATATGACAATTTTATAGTTCAGGTATTTATTTGAAATTTTTGTAAAAATTCGGGTATTTTTATGCGATTACCCCTTTCTTGAGGTTATATATATCATTTTATTTTAATTGGGGTGTAGAATCTAATAGTTTTTTTTTTTTATATTTTGAGGGATGTATCAATGATACGACGCATGAATGGTATGTGTGAAGTTTGCCCGGAAGAAGAACTCCAGGCGCAGGGAACGACGCAGTTGGAGAGTGGATTACAGAGAGAGAGAGATGGGTATTAGGCCATACATGGTGAACCATAGCAAACAGAAAAATAATATATATATATATATATATATATATATATATATATTTTTGTTTCATTTCAATTACAATTTTGAAAATTTGATTGTCTTATCTGAATTAGTTTTTTCTTTTTTAAACTCTCTACTCTTTTATATACCGGGTCTACTGATAATTATATTTTTTTTATAAATATTTTTGCTATTAAATTATCAGTTACAAAGAATATGATAAAAATATATGATATACGAAGACATATTTTGTTACATTATTTAAACAAGGCAATAGAAATCTAACGTTTTTTTTATGTGAATGTTCCAAATTCTATTTCATTTTCATCAAAAAAAATTCTATTTCATTTTATTTTACTCCATGAATTCATTACACCGGTTTTGCCACTAAGATATACAAGTGGTGTGTCTTTTTATCCTTTGCGTGGACCTCAAACTAATGGGCCTTTATGCCCATAAATACTATTATTGAATAATGGGCTTTCGGCCCACAATTTGAGCTACGAATAATTATAACAATATTTTTATGAACTGTTAAAACAAATGTTAATAAATGTAGTTGCAATATTTCCATTTTTATTCCAAAATAGCATAATTTTTTAAAATAATTCACACACACAATATAAGATATATATATATATATATAGTAATCGAACGGAATACTTGAAAATTGTTTTTAAAAGGTATGTACTAAGTTAATTTGAATCTAAATTTAAACAATATATTATCTTCACTCGAGTTTTTGTAGTGGTGTATTTATTTTACAAAATAATAAACTTTGGTTTAGGGTGTAGCCGAGCCGAAAATCTCGATATTTGTTTTGAATCATATCATTCAAAATTCTCGAATATTTTTTTTTATAGAAACGAATTTTTACAATCGAAACGAACCGAATCAAACTTTCTTAAAAAAAACGAAACCGGAACCAAATCGAACCGGATAATATACATGTTTGGAATATGGTATAAATTTTTGAATACCGAATAAACTGTTCTCGAATCGAATTGTTAAAATGTTGAACCCGAAACAAAAATGGAATATGGAATGTCGTCGATTGGTCGAACAAAAATGTGGGTTAAATCGAAATGAACAAAAGGGTGTCGGGGCATTATATGCACGTTTGGTTCAAGTTTTAGAGTGAAATAAAAACAAAGCAAAACATGTCATGCATTTCCATGCCCGTGTCTCCAATTCTTGTACACGTGGATACTTAAACCCCTATTTATAGGGGTAGTGATGGATCGGAATAATGCATATTGATACGGGTGAAATCTTCAGAATATTAACTTTATAATATAATATAATATTTCTGTTAATAGAATTTGAAACCCAAACGCATATTCATATGTTTCTCATATCTGAGTTTCGGAATATGTAAAAATGTTACGAATTCTGTGCGAAATTGTGAGAACTTTGGTTATATAAATGCTTTTACAAATGTGAAAAAAAATGCTTTTATAAATATATTATTGGGAAGTTGAAATAATTTATAATATCTTCCTTTAATAGTGGGCCGATTAGTAAGATCAATCTACATTTTACCTAGCCTTTTTCCGCTGCCTTTTATATAGAGCTTTTTTTGTTTACAATTCGAAAATAATTATTTAAAGAAATTAGATTTATTATCCAAATAAATCATATAAAGAAATTTACTTTGTGATTCTTAATCAATAAGTTAAAGATTCCAATATTATTTTATAAATAATAAGATCAAAATGGTTACAGAATCTTATACTAGTGTTTTTTTTTTGTTAACTAGGAGGTTGACCTGCACTACAAAAAAATATGACATTTTCAATGGAAAAATCCATTGAAAATGGTCTAATAATTTCAACGGATTTTCAACGGATAATTTTCGTCGCAATATCGTCGTTGAAAAAAATTATTCGTTGAAAACCATTAAAAATATCAACGGAATTATCCGTTGATATTTTCAACGGAATTTTCAACCGAAATCCGTTGAAAATTTAATGAAAAATTTTAAAACGTATTCTCCATCCCGAACTCATACTGTGACTCCGATTTGACTCGACCCTTAACCCGAATCTAGTGATGTCAATGAGGTTGGTCCAACCCATTTGGATTTGAAGGATAAACGGGTTAGGTTGGGTCGACCCATTAATAATAATGGGTTGAGTTGGGTCGACCCGTTAAACTCGTATAAACCATATAAACTCATTTATATATTTACAAATTACTTATACATATATATAACTATTAATATGTATACTCATATAACCTAAAAATTATCATTTTAATATTCCATTCGGTTTATCGGTTCAATAAAATTATATACAAAATTCGATAGTTTATAAAAAAAATTATACATTTCTTTAAAAAAAATCATACTTTTTTATTTTTTAAATTCGATTTGATGTTTTAAAAATATTGTCGTTTAGATTTTTTGAACGGTTCGTTTCGAAAGCGACACCGATTTTTTCAATACGATTCGATCCAGAAATGGTGTCGAGTTTCTCGGTATGATTCGAATTTTTCGATACAACTCGATTCGGAACGGTATCGAATTTTTTATACGATTCGAATTTTTCGGCATGATTCGATTCGAAAATGCCACCGAGTTTTCGGTACGATTCGATTCGGAACGGTACCGAGTTTTTATACGATTCAAATTTTTCGGCACGATTCGATGCGAAGCCAACACCGAGTTTTTCGGTACGATTCAATTCAGAACGATACCGAGTTTTTTATATTATTCGAATTTTTCGGCACGATTCAATGCGAAAACGACACCGAATTTTTCGGTACGATTCGATTCAGAAAAGTACCAAGTTTTTTATACGATTCAAATTTTTTGAACGATTCGATGTGAAAACGACACCGAGTTTTTCGGTACGATTCGATTTAGAACGGTACCGAGTTTTTTATATGATTCGAATTTTTCAACACGATTCGATTCGGAAATGCCACCGAGTTTTTCGATACGATTCGATTCAGAAACAAAACCAATTTTTTTGGTTCGATTCGGAGCAATATCGAATTTTTCGACATGATTCGAATTTTTTGATATACTTCGATTCAAAAACAAAACCGAAATTTTCGGTACGATTTGATTCAAAAACGAGACCAAATATTTCGATTTAATTCATATACATATATATATATATATGTATATATATAAATATCTATATATATTAATTTTTATATATCTAAATATAACAATTTTAATTAGTTACAAAATGAGTTAATTTTAACTAAATACATAATGGGTTTAATGGGTTAACCATTTAACCCATAGGTTTAATGGACTAAAACCCATTTAACCCATTTTAAAAAATTAACCAAATGGACTAACCCATTTGGGTTTATAAGTGGGTGGATTGAGTCGACCCGTATAACCCGACCCATTTTTACATCTCTATCTGAATCCGACTTAACCTGAACTTTATCTTCGTATCCAATTTAACTTCGGAAATTCTGAAATTGTAACTCGAAATCCGCTTCCCACTAGGTCACACATGCATCCTTCCACTACTCCAGTACGAGCACGTTTAACTGCACAGTTCTGATTAACTAACTTTCAACTGCTCCAAGTTAAATTTCTGATATAATATAACATTAATACATATATATATACATGTACAAATGTTAATATGTATAAATACTTAAACATATATATGCACTTATACATATATATAAATATTTATACATATGTGTATACAAGTATAAACATTTATATATATATATATACATATAAATAGTTATACATATATATACACATAAAAATACTTATACGTAAATATATATATAAATGTTTATTCGTATATATATATACAATATATACAATATCTAATATATCACTATAGTATAAAATACATATATATACATAATATATATATATATATATATATATATATATATTTATACGTATCAATATTTATATTTATATATATACATGCTTAAATATATATACGTATACATAAAATATTGTTTATATATATAAAATATATATATATATATATATATCCAATCGATCTTTTTTGAAAAATCGTTGAAAAGTTCAATCGATTTTTTCAACTAATATTTCGTAAAATATTTCAACCGATATCCGTTGAAAATTTCAACCGATTTTTTCAATCGAAATCCGTTGAAAATTGCAACGGATTTCCGTTGAAATATCATTTTTCAACCGATATCCGTTGAAATTCCATTGAAAATTTCAACCGATTTTTTCAACCGAAATCCGTTGAAAAATTATTTTTCAACTGAAATCCATTGGAATTGCGTTGAAATTTTTCAACGGAACTTTTCAACGACAATCCGTTGAAATGATCAACGAAATTTTAACGGAATTTGTCATTGAAAATCCGTTGAAATTCGCTGAAATTTCATTGAAAAAATTTTAATGGATAAATCCGTTGAAAAATTCCATTGAAAATCGCATGTTTTTTTGTAATGCTGGGTCGTCGACCCAACCTACATCCACTTAGGTCCGGGAGCAGTCTTTAGGAACCCGATGACAGGGATCCAGAGAGCAACACCCTCCCAACCGAAAAATTATTCCCCTCTCTCCCCGATAGCTGGAATCGAACTCGTGATCTGTGATCTAAAAAATACACCCAACTCAACCACTCATCCATTACTAACTGTGTATCTTATATTAGTGAATTTTAATATTAGTGAATTTTATTTTTTTTCTATCACCATTTATAATAGTATTAGACACAGGGAATTATTGAACTTCTAACGACCTGATCAATATTAGATAATCGTTTTTGCTGGAAAACAATATATATAATTTCGAGTTTTTTCTACAAATTAAGGTCAAAGACAAAATCTCACAACAACGGAAACATTAAGGATTAACACTTTGCAAAAACCAAAGGAAAACAGCAGATGGCATATTCTGACTCATCGAATTTGTAAAAAACGAGACAAAGGATGGGTATTGTGATTGTAATTTGTAAATAAACAAAATCCAAAAAACAAAAAAGTAAAGAAATATAAAATAAAATAAGTTTTTTTGTAATACAAAATAAAAAGAATAAAACGAGAGGGGAGACAAAGAGAGCCAAGTCCCGGCAAAGACGGGCAGTAATCGTCTCTTTTCCCTCTCCAGTGGGCCACACCCCCCACATGCTTTCCATATACCCTTGCCTTCTCTCTTATTTATAAAAAAGAATTGTCTATAGTTCTATATTTTTTATTTGTGAACCGTAAGATGAGGTTGAATACTTATCATCGTATCGGATACGTATGTTTTTGTTTAATTATTTCGAATTTTCTCCAATATTTGAAGTCGATGTTCGTCTATTTGATTTAGAATATACGTCCCTCTTTGAAATTGAGGTAATATATATTTGTGTAATCGATTGAATTATCCAAGTTTGGGTAATATTTATTTGTGAATCTTGAGATTCTCCTATAGAGTGACTTATTCGGGTTTCGGTTAAAATTCAGTTCGATTATTTTAATTGTTTATTTAGACTAGTTAGTTATTTTATAGTAATAAATAGTTACATATCATAATTTAAAGTGCTCAAAAATTAACTTCTAAATGCCAAAAACAAAAATGATTGTTAAATTACAAAGAAATAGGAAGAATTTTATGGTCGAGTGCTTTTATATTGGTGATATTGATAATATATGTGAGTTAGGGTTCTAGATCTTAATTAAGATTGTTTGTATTTTATTGTAAATATATTTTTTGTCAATAATATTTATTGATTTAATCTTTGTTGGATTATTTTCAAATAAAGATTATTAATTGAAAACATTTAATTGACATAACTCAAAATAAATTTTAAAAAAATGTCGGGAAAGGTCGTTTGGCAGCTCAAAATCACAATATAAATATTTAAAAGCATGGAAACAGCTCAAATTCACGATATGAATACTAAAAGACATGGAAAAGAGCTTTATTTCATGTTACTTAAAAGCATATCTCCACATTTAATTTTGTTTGAATTTCCACATAGCGAAGGATTTGAAAACTGAAAACCATAAAATCACTATTAATTTATCGTGAATTAATCTAAACAAAAACAATCGAATCTCTCTCTGAATATTTCAGATATTAAAATTAGAAACCATATCTTTATATATATATATATATATATTGGTTTTATATATCTGAAATTCGTATACTAAAAAATTATTTTGGTATTCGTTATCCAACCCGAAATTTATTAAGATTTAAAATAAAGGTAGTTTTTATAATTTTAAGAAATATGAAAAGTATTTTCTACTTTTTTTAAAAAAAATCAATCTTAATTTTTTGATATTTAAAAAAGAAAAAGACATACTTTTATAATTTTTAATAAATACAAAGATATTTTTATTATTACAATGACGATATTGAATGAGTCCGCTTCTTTGATTCGTGAAATGATATTTTCTTATTGGAAAATGCGTATTTATGATGCCCACGTAACCCCGTGGCGAAATTCTGAATACCCATTAGGCCGCAATCCAAAAATTAGATGTTTAAATAATTTGGATTTTAATTCGAGATTAAAATGGATTCAGATTCGAAGCAATGCACGAAACGATGTCGTATCAAAGAGTGTAGGACCCAAAGACGAACACGTATATGGGAGAACGTTTTCATAAATAAATATTATAATATTAATTTATTAATTTTTTTTTAATTATTATCGAAATTATACATTTTAAAAAAAAAAATTGAAAGCAAGTACCGTTTCTAAAACGCCGTTCTAGATCTCGAATGTTTCTATGCATATATAGTAATTATTTAATTGCCTGTTATTAGTCAAGTGTAAAAAGGGTAAAAAGACAAACAATTTATCTTGTTCTATCATTCATGTAAAGCTTTATCTTCTACTTCTACATTTGTGTTCGTTACCTAATATATATATATATATATACACACACACACAAATTTGATATAATATATTGGAAATATAATTTTGTAGATTCGTGTGATTCTGAGTATGTAACAAAAAAATAAATGAGAAAAAACAATTACAAAAATCAAGTTTCCAAAAAATACAAAATAAAATCCACTACAAAAGTTACACCACAATATTTTTTTTAAAATATCATTTTTAGAAAGAATAAAATATTAAATAAAATTATTTTTAGAGAGAGAAGAATTGGGGGCAATAAAATCCCAAGAGCCATCCGTCAAGGTGGTTGACGCAATCTACTTTATATGAATTTCTCCAAAATTAATTACGGTACAGAGCCAAACAAGAAGATTTTTTTTTTTACTTAAATAGTAATAAAATTTCTACTAAGTTGTTTTTATTAAAGATCAATGGATAAAATTTATCTCGTTACAGATATCTAATCACGGTCGAGAACAAATTTTACTAGAAGATACTTTTATTTTATACATTGAATATTCAGTAACAGATTCGGATGACTTAAATTATAAAATTTCACCTTGGAAATATTATTAATCAGAAAATTGAAAAATTAAAAAAATTCTGGTATATTAAAAACAAACTATCTAAATATTGTCAAATACTAACAATATTTAATTATTTAAAAGAAAAATCTTTATAAATACGCATTTTTTTAAATATATCAAATAAATATTTCAACTTTTAATTTGAATACTCTAGATGCCAAAATGTACCAAATTAATACATCTTGAAATTGAGAACAATTCTTAATCAAGACCTAAATTGATTTAGACGTTTTTGAATAAATTCATAAGGATTTTGATTGGAAATTATGTCAGTTTCAAGAATTGAGGTATTAATTTGACATATTTTAAAATTTGAGGTATTATATTATCAAATTAAAAATTGAAGTATTTTTTTATAAGTTGAAATATTTATGAGATTTTTCCTTATTTATCATAAAATGTTACACGAGGCATCGTGTAGTAAACCGATGATATCACACACCATGTCATCTAACATTGCCATGTCTTTATAAAAAAAAAACATTGCCATGTGAATAAATTTTTTTAAAAGATAAAAATAAAATTTTACACACATAGATATATACATAAATATGTATACACATACGTAGTGTGTGTGTATATATATACATATACATATATATACATGCATACATATTCCCACCACTATTACAAAACCGTACATACATTTATATATATATATATATATATATTATACACAATATATACACACACAATAATACATAAATGCATGCATAGATACACACATATATAACACACCTATATATATGATATATATAATTTTATTTTATTTTTTAAATTTTGCTAATGTGACAATGTTGGATGACATAACGTCTGACGTGATTGCCTAATTATATTTATGGTTTGTCAAGTTACCCGCCGCTAACATTTTTGACAAATACTTAACGTTGTTAGGGGATCAGTTCAAATTTTACAGGATTTATATAGTCAATTTTTAATATAACACTCAAGGAAATTTTCATATTTGTTTTTTAAAATTTAACAGTCCGTATTTATCTTAAGAGTGTTGATAAAGTGGGTAGTTTATATGAGATTTTCTTTAAAATAAAATGTTTTTTCAGTACGATTTAATTTATTTATTTTTGTTTTGTGAATATAATATATCTATTATGTTATCTACATAACAACGAACATGTGCGGATATATATCATTTAAAATTTTATTTTGTAATTATATTAATATGTCCCAATAAATTGTTATAGATCGGCATCACAGATGTGTTTACATTGTATAAATCTTCAGATTGTTTTAAATTATCAGAATATAGAATTGAATTCGAAATGGTTCAAACTTACGACAATTTCATCCAAAATAATTCCAAATTGCCAGAAATTATCATGTCCATGAAAATATTTGAAATATCTTTATTGTTGTGGGAAGTATAACAAACAGAATATATAACTAAAATTACTAAACATTTTATATGCAAGTAAAGTTAATGATCGTTTTACGTCATATGTTTTTCGAATTTTTCAAGTTTAAATGAACAATTATTTAATTCTTATACAAAAAAGAAAAAAAAGAAGAATCTCTCATGAGACATATCCGTAACCATAGGACATACCAAACACTAAGACTCAGTCGTTCGACTCTGTACATACACCTACCGATCTTGTGCAAAGTATACCATGCACATGCTATATATATATATATATATATATATGGAAATTATAATAAAAATATATAGAAATTATTAAAAAAAAGGAATTTAAAGAAAAAAAAAAGAGAAAGGAAAGAGTCATTTTGATTCTCCTCGGGATCGGTGGTAAGAAGACCTCTCCTTTCTGCCTATAAATATCTTATTCTCCTCAAAACCCACATTCTCACAAACATACACTTCTCTCTCTCTCTCTCTACATTATCTTTCTCTCTCTAAAGCCATGCAAGTACCTTTTTGCCCCTCACACCCTTTCTCTCCATGTCTTAGGGTTTCGTCTGCAATGACAATGGCCCTCTCTGTGTTCTTCCACAGCTTTCTTGAACTGCTTATTTGATCTTCAGATCGGTTTCTGTTTCGATTTCGTGATTCAGATATGCAATTAAATCAGGTTTTAGCGGTTCAATAAATCTGTGGGAAGACACAGACAGTGTCACATATATATCTATAAGTGTATATATACATGGTGTACCATTTCGTGGTACTCTTTTTTTTTTAATTTAACTTTTTAATGATTTTTTGTTGCGATTTCGATCCAAGATCTGGTAAGTTATCTTCGGTTGTAACATGGGTTTTCTTTTTTAATTTTCTGCCTGGTGAATTGATTCATGTGATGTCATATGTGGGTTAATGTTGATTTCGCCGATCCAATTTAAAAACCCTAATTTTGAGTCTCGCTAGGGCTTTGTGATCGGTTTATATATATATATATATATATATATGTATACATACACGGTTTAGGGTTGATATTGGATAGACCCATGAATCATATATAAGGGTGTATTGGACATTTTCTGCTTGTCTCCTGAAATTGGTGGAGGTCTAAAATCAGATCTGTCCATATTATGATTTTTTTTTTGTTATATAAAATTGTATAATTTCATATTATTTGTCACACTTGTTCACTATGCGTTAACAACATGAGATTCTTTTTTTTCATCGAATTTTATTACGTTTTGCGTGGTTCCAAATTGTTACAGTTTATAACTTCCATTTCGATGCTTCAAATTAGATAATATCCTACATATACATACATACCCCCACAGATGTGTGTGTGTATATATATAGAGAGAGTTTTTCCTATAAAATGTCGATATCCTTTGTGATATAACGTTTTATTCAACGTGTTATACGTTCATGTTGTCATGCTTGTAAAAACAGTGTTGATTTCTGTCTTTGTATTTGTTGTTTCTCAGTTTTTATACTGCGCAGATTCAAAACGAGCCATTATAATCTCCTAGATCGATCAAAAGATACGGCAATGACGTTGAACATGCAAATTCGTACATGCATGTATGTATGTATATATATATATATGCAAATAATTTTTTGAGAAGTAATAATTTGTTGTTTGATAATTAATGTTACATCATGGACCACATGTTCAATATGAATATATATATATATATAGATATGTATATGCTTACATATGTCTTTGAGGTGATAATGTATGTTGGAGTGTTCGCTGTGGCTAGTCAAAGACAGTCTGGATAATTAAAGATCTGATCCAAATTGATTGTCTTAACCAAAGATTCATGATGATTGCTGACATCTATCTACTAAATTAATCCTTGTGATTTAATTAGTATGTCTATTCTCTAATTAAACCTTTACTCTTTCTTCATGTTCATGTTCTTGTTCTTGTTAATTACCAGTCTCCGATTATATTATTGGCCTTTTAAGGAAAGTATAATGAACTGTTGTTGTTATATATATATATTCTCTATACATGGAAGCATTACAATATGGGTCTTAGTTAACAAAAAAAAAACATTACAATATGGAGATATGGATCTAGATCTAAGAATTAAGATTTTGTATTGATTTTTTTTTAAACTATGGTTGTTAAATGCTAATAAAATATCCGTAATAAATAGCTGTATTTACTTTTGTACGTGGCATTCCAATAATTTGTTATCACATTTATTTTTTTTAATTGATTTTTCAGGAATTATAAGGGGTCACTGGATTATTCAGTATACCTCTCTTAGTCTTAATTATTTACAAATATACTCCAATTAATTGACGTTGTCACATCTTATCTTAATTATACGTAGAGATAATAGGGACGGAGGTTTAGTTTATATTTAGATTCTATCATTTTTTTCATTATTTAATTTTAAATTTAAATTTTATAAAAAATATTTATTCCATTGATATTTTGTGTGTTGTAGATTATGATTGAGTTTTAAAGAAAATTGTTTCTTCAAGTTTTACTGTTATTTTCACATATGTTTGAAATTGAAATTCGGCCCTTCTACCTTAAAATAGTCATATACAATCAGATTTTAGAATTTAGATCATAATATTTAATTCCGATCGATACAATTATGTATTAGTCCATTTCATTCAATTAATTTGTGATTACCTAACGGATAATTAAGCTAATCTTGACTGTTTACTATGAATAAAATTCGAGAGAAAAGATAATGTAGTTAATGTTAGAGTAGGCGCCTGACGAGTGTGATTAGATGTCTTGTCGGCAACTAATCCAACACACTCAAATTCTTTATTATTCTTTTTTAATTAAAAGTATATACTATATATAATGTGGGTACCTTTATATATGTAACATACATATTTATATATCACTTTGTAAGGTGTTTTTGGACATTTTGTGGTCTGTCTTCATTACAATTTACAATCCACGATCGTTCTTTTATTTGTTTAGTGGAATATGCTTTTGTTTGATTCTTTACCCTTCACTTTTTTCAATAAAAGGGAGTTTTAATTGGATTCCACTAAGCTAAGTAAAAAAAAAAAAGTTTGATTTGTTTGTCCTTTGTTTATAAATACATGCACATATATGGACACACCATTTATGTGATTCATTACTCTTATAAAAAGTGGCTCCTAATTTGAAATTATTAGATATATTTACTTATTTCAATCTTGAATTTTTTTTTTTGAGAAATTAAATGAATGGGCCTCAGATTTTTTGGTTGGTTTCAATATGGACATGTGATATGCGTTGCCGGACCCATTATAACAATGTTAATAAATGTTTACCATATGACCAAGCTTCACAATTTTCATTTTTTTTTTCAAAGGCAAACAATATGTGTATGTTCATGGTAATACAAATTGGCATTTAAATAGGTCGGTGAATTTCATAACTGAAATTACACACAAAAACAATGTGTAGTTGTACTAATCATCATAGGTTATATGTTGTTTGGATACTAATTTATTGTTTTCCACGTAAATAATTTTTGAATATTTTTTTTTATTTTTTGGATCAAAAATGATTTTAGCTTTTAATTATTTATAATCTAAGCTTTTAATTGTTGTCCACTACTCAATTCATGCTTGGCTTTTTGACAAGCAAACTTTGTCAAATAAACATGAAATTTGAGGAATCGAATAAATGGACACACAATTTTTTGCGTTATAAAAAGGCTTTCCTCATGTAATATATTTTCTAACATTCTACCTTGAATTTACATGAATTCGTCAATCATACTACAACAATCCTTCTTTTCATTTTCATTGATGATATATTTGTTTATTGGTAATAAGCCTATTAATTATATATGAACCCTAGACATTGAACATAATTGCAATATATAAATATACATTTTTTTGCCAAAATTACATGAATTTTTTTTTTCATTTTCAGTAAGTTGATCGGAAAACTTTAAATATAGATATAAAGAGATGTATCCCAAAAAACAATAAAAAGGAGATGAATGGAAATTATTCATCAGTCTTAACCAAAATCCATATATATGACGTCTTTTAGCACCATTGTTTAGTACAAAATATTGTTATATTTTGGAAATTATAGAGATTTTTTATTTATAAAATTTATATGTTATTAAACAGTTAGTTTACTAATAATGTTATTACATATTTAAACACATCCTTTGATCAATAAAATACCATAACAATGAATTTAACACAATTTTAAGGAAAATGGATGTTGTCCTTATGACAGAAAATGCATGTCCCCAATTAAAATCCCTTTTATTTAATCAGATATTGATCTTAAATCCTTAACCTAATTATCTATTCTTCTCTCATTCGAACCCTAATTCTGAAGTGGGCGTAATTCCTAAGGCCCGATTCTGATCAAAGCCCCAATTCTCTGCTCTTATTCATGTGAATCAAAACCATAATTAATTACTACTCGACACACAAAACCGACATACGGAAGCCTTAACCTCGAATATATACATATCGCACATTCATAACATAGACTGTGGAGCCCGAAACCCTAACCTCAAGAACCATGACTCGACGTATAATCGAATAGGAACCCGAGTTTTCAACAAATGAAGGAGACTGAATCGATGTACGGTGAATCCCAAAGATATATATATATATATAAAGAGTTTCAAAATTTTATAACTAAACGGTTATTTAATTTTAATCGTTTTGATCAGTTCGGATATAAATCGATTATGTTCGGTTCGGTTTTCAAATAACCGAACCGTTTGTGTATCAAGAGATATCGAGAATATTACAGAAGATCGTTAAGATATAATGAAAATTATAATACTATTACAAAATATTATATTTCTACTTATAAATATTGTAATGTTCTATTTTGAATAATGAGAAATCAAATGATTTTTCACTCTTTCTCAATTATTGCGCACCTTTCCTAGCAGTAACCCGACCACAAAATTCAAAACCGGCTCGTCATCCCGATCAATCCGTAGTCGTTTTCTTATGCAGGCAGCTTTTTAAATCCTTGAAGGAGCATATTTCTATGAAATTTACAGCCGTATTCCTCAAGCTACGATATAAACAAAATATATCCAAGAAACATACAAACCTCAACCAATTTGAACAATGGTAATTAAAGATTCCATCTCGTATTCAAATTGTAAAATAATTAGGTGTTGACAATAATTTATTTAATTACGAGGTTAAAATATAACTTACGCGGAAAGTAATGTATTAATTCAATTACTCATCATGATAACTAATGTAGAAATAATTATAACATTATTGAGGTATTTGAATCTTTTTCTTAGATAGAGGTAATATATGGAATTGATTAAAGTTGATTTTCAAAATATCATCATGTTTTTTTTAGTAAAGAGTGGTAATAAATTAATATAGGACATCTTTATTGCATCTATTTTCTACATTTTCCTTAATCCTTTTAATTAAAGATGATTAGATAAAAAAAACAGACAAGGTGTCTGTTATGAACAAAATGAAAGATATTAACAACTTGATGAACTCCTGAATACGGTTCTAAATCAAATCAATACTAAAATCTGAAGAAAATAACTTTTTACTTTTTTTTTGGTTTTATTCAGTAATATCAGTTTAAATTTAAGAAAAAAACTTTAAAAATTTCTATTCGTAGCTTCATTTTAATTTCATAAGATTGGCTTACATTTTGTCATTTCCACTACATATCTTTGCAGTTACAGTTTCATGCTACTAAATTCATATTTTCACCTAAAATATCTAATTTATACTCAAACCCATTTTTATTTGGAAAAAGAATGTTTCGAATTTTTTGTTTTTGAGCGATATTTATCGAAAGAAAGAGGACCCATGATCTTAGTGGGGCCACAAGGCATCAGTCCTTTTTGCGATATGGACCTATTAGGAGATAAATGAATTAAATAAAATATAAATTTAAAATAAAATATTAAAAAAAAGAATGGCATATCTCTCTTGGCATTTTTTTTTGGTGACTTGTATTTAAAATATTAGCTGCTTAGATCACCCCAAAAGCATCTTTACTTAGAATCTTATTGTGTTTTGTCTTATGGTGCTTTCTAAAGCACGAGACATATTTTACAATAGCATCTCCTTCTCATTCTCTTTCTTTTTTTTTTCTCTTAGCCTTTTCCATTAAAGTAATGAGTTTACTAAAAAAATCTACTTTTAAAAATAAATATAGAATATCGATTTTTACAAAAAAAAAATAATGAGAAAGACCAGGGGAAGGAAAGAGGCATGGAATTGATGTCACATGTTGAAGTTGGTACCAATTCCCGGTAATTTAGCAACCTTTTAATCTTATTAAGCGGAACCAATTTTGTTTCCGGTTTAAAAAAAAAAACTAACCAAATTTGAGATTACAAAATCAGACTTTATTTTTGTTTTATCTAGTTTAAACCAAATCGTATTTTTTTTTATAATTAGAAAATTCACTGAACATATGTCCCAACTGGAGGTAACTTCACTTTAAGGTTGAGTGTTCGATTCCTGACTGGTGGAGAGGGAGGTAATTTCTGGGTTTATATGATCCATATACAAAGGTTGCTTTCGGACCGGAGGTTTACCTAGTCAGCGCGCCCAAAGAGTAGCAGCTAGGGATCCTTCGTTATAAAAAAAAAACATATATCCCAACTACATCTTCCACATAATTAAAATACGTGATAAGAATATACCTTACATGTTCTCTTATCACTAGACCATCCAAATTTAAGTAATCAAATTGAATTCTATTTGTTAATTAAGATAAATATAGTCTAAAAATAAAATAAAACCAATTGCATCAAAACCCGAGTCCTTAACCCTTTAAAAAACCACTAATAAACATTTAAAAAGCTTCTAGGGCTTCCTAATTGGGTTACTGGTTTCATTTCTCTTAGAGGATTGGAGACTAAAAATTCACTCGGACTTCCCTAATTCCACTAATCAAATTTTTTGGCACGACAAGTCATTTGCAACATGGGATAGAAATAGTTCCTAGTCCATCTCCGGATTTACTGAAGATCGGGTTCCATGGTGCGGTGCCATTTGCTGTAAAGCTCGGGTTCTGTTTCTTATGTTGCTTTTTTGTACTCCATAAGAATCCTATTGAAGATCGAATGCTATTACCTGATGTTTTTTTTTTATAATCCTCAGGACGTGTTTGTTTAAAAATTAATAAAATCTATAATAGTGGTCATTTACTTTAGAGGCAATTATGGAGAATTCGCCAAGGGTATCAAAATGGACCAATTTGTATTTTTTTTTGAATTGGGCTCATAAAATTTAAGCTTAAAAACGGACGGAATTGGTGAGTTCGCCACGAGATGAACTGCATTTTTAAATAATTTTTATAATTTTAATATTTCTAAATAGTTTTATTAATTTTTATAATATTTTGTATTATATTTTTTATTTTTTCTTTTTCTTTTATCGCGAACTAGAATGATTTGGTCGAGCCAGATTTTTTCTTGACTCATAAAAAATGGATTAAGGTGATGTATACTAAAAAAGAATTGGCTCAAACGATCTAAAGGGAGTTGGATCGAGCCAACCCGTTTTACACCATTAAAATTGCCTAAACAAACTCGCGTTCACCGCAAATCGGAAAAAAATCTAACCTCCTATAGCAAAAAGAAAAAAAAATCCCAAAAACTGAAAAGCTATCAATCTATATAGTGTGATATGAGGGACCAACAGACATCATAAAATTCTCACATCTAAAAACAAAAACAATTCCACAGAAAATTTTAATAAAAATAAAAATGAATAAAGATTATGCCAAATACCATGCGTAGAAACAAAATGGAAAGAAAAAAAAAATTCGACCAAACACCAAACACATTTAATTAAATAATACGTAGTTATATTTCAAAGTTTTAATTTTATAAAACATGTTAGATTTTATTCTAAAATCAATTAATAAAAATATATAAATAATTAAAATTTAAAAGTTCAAAAATTAAAATATTATTAAAATATGTATTTAAATAATAAAAAACAATACATTTAAATAGCATAAAAATAAAATGAAAACGAGTACATAAACCCTAAATATTTAATTTCTAAAATCCAAAATTTTAAACTTATACAACAATTATTTTAAATCGTTCTGTCATATTTGTATGTAACTTCATTGGTTCATCGCTATAATACATAATTTTATTAATTTTATTTTTTTATTTTTTATTAATTAATATTATTAAATATTAGATTTGATGATGTGACATAGAGTTGATGATGTGGCATGTGACTCATCAGAAATATTATTATTTTTCCTTCAGGATTTTTTTGCCAATTTTTAAAAGTATAAAGTTTTATTTACCAATTTATAAAAGTATAGGGTTTTTTCAATCAACAAAAAAATACAGGATTTAAATTGTGACGAGAAAAAATTATAGGGTTTTTATTGAAATTTACCCATATATTTTGGCAATTTATAAAAGTATAGGATTTTTTCAATCAACAAAAAAATACAGAGTTTAAATTGTGACGAGAGAAAATTACAGGGTTTTTATTGGAATTTACCCATATATTTAGGTTCTGAACCAGCCTTAAAATTTCAGAACAAAATTGACACCCTAAATATAAATTCAAGTAATATTTTTGTTTATGTTTTGAAAAAAAAAACACAAAAAGGGTTTAGAATCGCGAGGTTGACACTAGGGGTGGGCAAAATATCCGAAAAATCCGAACCGATCCGTTATTCGATTCGTATCCGAACCGAAAATTCGGATATCCGGAGTTTACGGATCGGATACGGATATTTCTTTAGAGATATTTGTCGGATACGGATCGGATACGGATATTAAAATTGAATTATCCGACATATCCGATCCGATCCGTATTTTGTAATAATATTATTAAATATAAGAATAATTTCATATGGAGATTTAAAATGCTTAATATTTACACGTTTTTAAGGGTGATTCAAAAAAAATTTTATATATATTGAGGTTTATAATTTAAATCTTTTGAATATTAAGATTTATTATGTTTAATGTTTTGAATTTTGAATTTTGAATATATTTGTATGTGATAAATTATAATTGTATTTGTATTTGAGTTGATTTGGAATGTTTAAATTATGAATTTTAAATTTGTGAATATCATTTATCTTAAATAGATTATATATTTTATTTACATTTGAATTTATTATTTAATTTAAATTTAAAATTTTATAATATTTTAGGTCGGATACGGATATCCGCAAATATTCGTGATTTTTACGAATATCCGAAATTGCAAATATCCGAAAATTACGGATCGGATACGGATAACAAAATCGAATATTTGTGTGGATCGGATACGGATACGGATATCTCAAAAATCCCGGATATCCGATCTGTGCCCACCCCTACTTGACACGACGAAACCAAGTCGATGAGATAGAATAAAGAAAACCGAATATTTCGGTATAATCCGGTTTAGTGGATACCGGTTCCTCCACAGAAGAGAAAAAAAGGACCAATCAGTAGTAGCATTCGGGGAGAGAGGGGGCACAGTCGATGGCCCCCATCCAAACCGGAAAAAAAAAAGAAAGCTAAATGCCCTACAAAAAAAAAAAGCTCTTTTTGTACACAAACCGCGAGATGGTGGTGGTGATGATTATGCCTCCATTCCTCTGCACCAACCTCTCTATCACTCTCTCTCTCTCTCTCTCTCTCCAAGTTGTTGTTGTTCTTTTTTTTTTTTTCTGTCTTTTCCTGGAATCTGAGATTTTTGATTCGTGGGAGGGTATTATGAGTGTATATAGATGTACATGCGTGAAATCCTGAAACCCCTGCGATGATTTGGAGCGAAATCAATGGAGGATCATCATCTTCGTCACCGTCGTCGTCATCACCATCATCATCACCATCACCAAAGCACGGAGAAGTGCGGTTGCTGGGCCGTCCTGAAACGCGGTGTTCGAGGAGCCACCGCGTCTGCGTCTTCGACGCATTCTCCAAACGCTATTCCTCGCTCTAGCCTCGTCTACGATGACGCCGGTAAACAGTGCTGCTTCGTCCTCACTCGAAATCGAATCTGTGAAGAATCCTTTGTTGCGTTTTCGGTTTCTTCTCGTTCCCTGCTTTTATGGATTCTTTTCGAAAAGTTGATTTTCGGTTGAAGTTGAAGTGTGAATCTAGAGTTTCTCTTTCCAATTTTAGGAAAGTCGAAATCTGGGCAGAGTGTAAAATCCGAGTGTATTTCTGTCTGTGGATGCGTAACTTCGCCGCCATTTTTTTCTTTATTTTTATTCTTGGGTTCCGAAGCTCGACTTTTATGTTTTTGTCAGTATGTTGGATAAACTTTCCGGGAAAATTCTCAGTATAACAGTTTGATGGAGAAACTAGAAATTGAAGAACATTATTCTAATCTGGGTATAGAATATGGAAAAAGACAAGCAACTCAGGGACACAATCTTTGCCTTTGGTTGGGTCTTGGGTGTTAGATTTGGTTTACTGTCTCAAATCTTGAAGCTGTAACCATAATGTTGATCAGACTCTGTGGTAACGTTTAATAACGCCCAAGCATGTGGGCTGGCAGGCACGGAGATACGGTATCTGAACGCGAGCAACCGAGAACTCTGTCCTCCGAACGAGGCTGATTGGGGCTCGGAGAACAAGAACAAGGGTCGGTGTCAGTTGCTGCAGTTCTCGTACCAGGAGCTGAAATCCGCCACGGGCAATTTCAGACCGGACAGTATTCTTGGTGAGGGAGGATTCGGTTATGTCTTCAAAGGATGGGTAGAGGAGAACGGGACCGCGGCAGCCAAACCCGGGTCGGGAATGGCTGTCGCCGTCAAGAGTTTGAAGCCTGATGGTCTCCAGGGTCATCGAGAATGGGTGGTGAGTTTTGAAGCCTTGACATTCCTCATAGAGATACTCGGTAGACGATAGATGAGATTATATGCTGTTTCTTGATTGGATCGGATAAAACTCCCTCGGAATAGATGGATCCAAATCATTACATCTTCAACAGATGACGAGATGAGTGTGGCTAATGTTGTCTGCGTTTGAATTGCAGGCGGAAGTTGATTTTCTTGGACAGCTTCATCATCCCAATCTCGTGAAGCTCGTTGGCTACTGCATCGAAGATGATCAGCGACTTCTTGTATACGAGTTCATGACTCGTGGAAGCCTCGAAAACCATCTCTTTCGAAGTGAGTTCCGTCTCTCTCTCTCTGTTCTCGAACACACTCGTTCGCTTATAAATACAAAATAAATCTGCAATTTACTGAAATGATGGACGAAATCTACGAAGGGACCATACCTCTTCCGTGGTCCAATAGGATAAAGATCGTGCTTGGTGCTGCAAAAGGGCTTGCCTTTCTCCATGGTGGTCCTGAACCCGTCATATATCGAGACTTTAAAACGTCAAATATTTTGCTTGACTCGGTATGTCGGATATGCGCTGCGTATAGCTAGTCTGGTTTTCATTGTTATGTTCGGCGCGATTTGGTTCTGAAGTTTTCCGTTTCTTCCTTTTAAGGAATACAATGCAAAGCTTTCAGATTTTGGTTTGGCGAAAGCCGGCCCTCAAGGCGACAAAACTCACGTTTCCACGAGGGTGGTAGGAACGTACGGCTACGCTGCTCCTGAATATGTCATGACAGGTAACTGAAAACATGAAAGGATGGTTACATAAACTGAGTTGCATTACAAAACACAACTAAGAGCAAAGGCGGACATGAGTAGGGTATTCGAGATTTTCGGATTATCTGAATCCAAATCCGAATATTTCGGGTCTCATGAGATATTACCCAATCTCGAATTCGTTTTGGACGGGTATTTCAAGTCGGATACTCGAGATAATTTTTGCATACTCGTGGGCACCCGAACTCGAGATTCAAATACAAAACGTCAAATTTTTCATATACGAGAAATACTATGACTACCCGAACATGAACCCGAAATTTTGAAAGACTTCATTCTAAACCTTAGGTCTTTTTACATAATTTCTTTAAATCCTAGAGGTCAATTTACTACTTGTGTAACTGCGGATAACACCCGTCTCGCACGCAAATACCCAAATACGAATCCAAAATTCGGGTTTTCCTAATAACAAAACCCAATCTCATTACATGTAATCGTCGAAATTCAAGATTTTTTTTTGGTCCATTCCTAACTAAAAGCCATTTCATTGTGTTTTCCATCAGGACACTTGACGTCAAAGAGTGATGTATACAGCTTTGGCGTGGTTCTGCTCGAGATTTTGACGGGTAGAAGATCGATGGATAAGAAACGACCCACGGGAGAGCAAAACCTCGTGACCTGGGCACGCCCTTATCTATCAGACAAGCGAAAATTTCACCATCTCGTGGACTCTCGTCTCGAACTGAACTACTCTATCAAGGGTGTCCAAAAGATCTCACATTTGGCTCACAACTGCCTTAGTCGTGACCCGAAATCTCGACCCACCATGGAAGATGTCGTCAAGATCTTAACTCCTCTGCAAGATCTGCACGATTACGCGGTTTTATCGTACAATTCACGCGTGTCTCGGCAGGGGAAGCCTAAGAAAACGGGGGATCTCGGGGTGAGTCTGCAAAACCACGGTATGAGATCAAATAGTATCCGCGATTCACCCGTCAATGTGGTGGGGAAAACGTAAGCGAACAAAGGAATTATCCGTGTTTCCGGGTTTTTTTTCTTCCATGAAAATGTTTGCTTGAAGAACAGAATTGAAGATGGATTGAGATTTCTGAGATCATTTACATTTGAACCCTTAGCAAAGTTCAAACGATTGTACTAAGCGTTAATGTGTAAAGTGTATGTATCATGTATGTTTCATGGTACGGTTTGCTGTTCCTGTCTTTTAAGAAAAAAAATGGCGCGACTCAAAAAAATATTATCTTAATTTCTTGAATCTCATTTTTTTTCAATAATTTTAAATAAATTTATTACTCTAGAAAAAGATTTACTTATGTAATAATATGTTATATTATTTTATTCAATAAGATTTATACGCACGTTTTATATCATGAATTGAAAACCCCAAACGAGTAATTCTACAATTATTCATACCTTTTTACTCAAACATTGTGATCAATATCATATCCATAATTTTTTTTAATATCTTGAATATATCACGTTGTCTTTGCGACGAAACGAGACTCGATAATTTTATTTTTAAAAACTTGAATATTTTCTACTAATTTTATTAACAAGAAAAGAAAAATATAAATTAGTACATTTATATAGTTGAATGAATTATTAGGCAGAACCATATTTATAATTTGTTATCTAAGCAATTGAAGGGTGATACAAGTATTTATATCTCATAAGGAGTGAACGGTTGACCTTTTAAAGGTAGTTGCCACCACAGTTTTAAATGAATGTTCATGTTTTCCATCTAATTATAAATATATGCAGACAAACAATAACAACTAACATTAAATTAATAGTTATGCAAAAAAAAAAAATATGCATTGAAGCTTATAGAAAACAATTTGGCAACAAATTTAGAATGGTATTAAAAATATATATGAAATATTTTTTATTGATAGATAAATATTTATCCAGGTCGAAACATTTATATTCTCATCAAAAGGATAAAAAGTTGGAAACATAAACATCACATTTGTTTTTTTAAAAAATATATGTAAATGTTTCATTCCAATGTATTTATTGACAGACCTTTAAAAAAATTAATATTTATATATGTATATACCTATGTGTATATGACAATTACATTGTAAAGTTAAAGTAGAGAACGAATACACCAATAGAAATTTACTTGCATAATTTAAATGATTATTATAAAACATTATAATATATTACTTATTAACCGAATAACCGATTAGTATTAACCGAATAACCGATTAGAATCGAATAAGATATAACTATAATCAGACCGAATATAATATAAAAATCGAATAGTTATAATTTTTTTAAAATAAAAAAAAATAGGAATCCAACAACCGAATAAAAAGAATAAAAAAAATTGACAATTTTTTTTGAAAAAAAGTTTTTTTATAACAAAAAATTAGATTCGAACCGAATATAACCAAACCAAACCGGATGGCCACGCGCCCTGTTTACAACTTACAAGGCCCATTCGAGTAATCACGCGGGGATAATCGTTTTCTTAATTGTTTTTTTTTTCTTGTTTAAATCTAGTATTCATTCCCAAACGCGTAAAACTTCGTCCTTTCTTTGTCGCGAAGGCAATCAGATCAATCTCTCTCCCGGATCGATGTCCATGGAGGAATCGGAGCTCCAGGGTCTCTCCGGCGACGCCGATTACGCTGCTTCTCAGCAACAAGTAAGCGGTTTCAACTAGTTTTTGTGTTCTTCGTACCTTAATTCTATCAAAATTGAAATCTTGATCATTCGGATTGATCCGTTCGATTCTGCACAAAGTATTTTCATTTGATTTTCTACATTTAGCTAACGATTTCTATGTTTTTTTGCTGGAAATCTGAATTCGGCAGGGCTCAGCGAGCATGATGCAGTGCGATTGCGGGAACAGAAGCTCGTCGAATGAACGAGAAGGTGGTGAAATGGTGTATGTAAAGGATAGTGTTGCGATTCATCCGACCCAGCTCGCATCCGAGAGGATTAGTGGGAGACTGAAGTTAACTAAGCAAGATTCTGTTCTTTTTCTGGTAATTATTGCAGCTTCTTCATGATTAGTTTGCTTGAGGATTCGACTGCTCGAGATTTCTTGTATTATTAGAATTGCGTGTGCGTCTTAAAGGGCATGTATGTGTTGCTCACTCGATCACTAGAAGATATTACGTACTATGCTATTTAAATTCATGTATTATGCTTGCATTGAAATGTTGCTGCATTTTCTTGTGTGATGCGTAGTCATGGATTCCGAACAAAGGTCAAAGTTCAAATGCAAATCTCACGGAGAAAGGTATTCGTTTTGTCGCCTTGGATTGATGTATTACGTTTTGATATAATGAGTGGATGATAATGTGTTAACTTTGTTTTCGGTTGCTGCCTTTTCTAGACAGTGATCTGTATACCATCAGGGCGGTTCCGTTCACAGAAGTGAAGTCCATCAGGCGGCACACCCCTGCTCTCGGATGGCAGTACATAATCGTTGTGTTGTCATCTGGTAAGCGAGATCAGTATGGCTTGTTGTGGGTTATTTCATCAAGATTTGTTCATGATAAAAATATCTAAGCACTAGTAAAATTTAAGCAAGTTGTAAAATCAATTTTGTTTTTGCCACATGTGCAGAGTAATCTAGATTCTAGATAGTTGAGATAGTTGCAAATTACAAAAATGGAGAAAGGAGTTGTAAGATGACTGTCTGATTAATCTCTGGTCTTTGTAGTGTTTTTTTTACCACACAAGAAAGCGTGGTGCCCCCCCCCCCCCCCCCC
>NW_010965625.1:1486651-1493965 GCF_000463585.1 Tarenaya hassleriana
TCGTGGGACCCCCCCCCCCCCTCTCTTTCTCTAAGGGTAGAATGATTCAGCGAACAGTTTAATCTTGAATGGATGATTAGTATAGTTTCAACTGTCTCCCTGGTTGTTTGACTTGTTGTATTTGCTTCTGAGATAATGCAATAGGATGTTCCTGTTCCAGGGCTTGCATTTCCACCTCTTTACTTCTACAGTGGAGGAGTCCGGGAGTTTCTTGCAGTCATAAAGCAGCATGTATCTCTTGCAAGGTTTGTGTCTGATGTGACAGGCATCAGTTCCCTTTCAGTCATATATTTGTGTATGGAGATGTTTCATCTTGGATTCTGATGGATATACCCCTTTTTTCCCTGTTCTGCTTAGCTTTGTAGAGAGCTTTTGTTATTTACAACCGGAGCTTGTTTTCATAGAACTGCAATGCTGGTTACACATTTGATAATGGAATACAAATCTTTTTTTCATCTTAAGAAAAATTATGAAAGTAATGTTTTCTAGAACTATGGATGATCAGACCTGTGAATGAATTAAAAGAATGGATAATATCATAGTTGTAGACTGATGTAAGCTTAGCTTTATACAGGTCAATAGAAGATGCGAACGTGTTTCTTGTGAATGATTTTGGAAATCCATTGCAGGTAAGGGTTCTTTCTTTTGGTTTTTGTGTTTGCCAATTCCCCAAACTATGTCAAGAAATCACTGATTTCCACACGTTTGATGATATATCTGTTACCTTCCATCTTATAATGCATGAATAAACATAAAACGCTGACCTTAGGGAGCATTCTTGGAGCAAATAGAGTTAGTTTACCTAGCTATGAACAACTTGTGAGTGGTTCTTCAGCAAGTGAGGCTTATGTCTTCTATTAAGTGTCAATCATAACGACTTTTCTTATTTTGGGACATGAATGTTATTGCAAATATCTGTAGCCTTTAAAAATGATTTGATTTGAACAATGTGTTAAACCGTTCAAAATGTACATCAGGAACAAGGAGAGGAAGAAAGCAGGGGCGCTGAATTTGCAGAATGCTGAAGCCGAGAGGAAGATGGTGAGCTTGGGAAGAGGACGCCCTCTGCTTAGTATCGAGTCTGTTTGTACTGGATTTTATATTCAGTTGGTTTGTTAGAGGTTAAAGTTATATCCGAGGATTCTGGATATTCCAGTAAATCATAACACAAACATCAACTTCTACTGCATCTTTAAGTTAGATTCCCATGTATTTTAATTAGTGTCTTACCATCTTTATTGAACTCTAGCATCTTTAGTAATTTTTCTTTTTTGCAAAGCTCGTTTTGGCTACCTGATTGAGCATTGTGATATATGTATGTGTGTGTGTATATATATATATATATATTGTGGTATTAAGTTGTCCTACTGGTCATAATGGGATCTCTAGAGTTTTGACAGTTCTTCATGCTTTTCTAATGTCAGTAAAGATGGTTTTCATACTAATGGGTTTCTGTAGTTGTCTAAATTCGTTATGAATTGAAGCTGGACTATTTGACAGTGCCTTTACATACACAAAGGTTGATTAATTATTTCCTTGTTCATGATATAGGTTGCAGGATACACAGGCTCTGAAGGTTCTTTTAGTTTATTGAGAAGATACTTGGTTTTTGGTGAAATATTTGGACATCCAATATGCAAATTTGGTCTTCTCTCAGATTTTGGATATCAATTATGCAAATTTTGAATTCTGTTGATAAATGTTTATGCAGTGTATGCGGAGGCTTCTGAATGATAGACCTGTTCTTTTTCTTTTCGATATGAAATCTGTTAATGGAATTGATCCATGCTTGACGCCTCTGTTAAACTCCAAATGCTGGTAACTGGTCAGTATTCGAACCCCTGTCACGGTGCTCACATGTCAAAAGTTTAACTTTGCTTTTTGTTAACTTTGCAGTTTAATAAGCTGAGTTTGGTATGGGGAAAACCAAGGCAGTCTCCTTTGGGACCTAAAGAGGTAAGCCTTGTTGAATCCAAATTGTAAGCAATAATCCAAATTCCTGAAATTGTCGGAAACAAAAGTCGATTGGTTTGGTATTTTTCCCATTTAGCAATCATCTGTGATCTGCTATCTGTCTGTCTTTGTTTCCATTCCAGAACATAAGATTGTAGCTTGACTCACTTTGCTTCTGAAGCTTCAGGCTATGCCTAGCGCTATACCTACCTGTTTGTCAGATTTGTCAATTTACTGAACTGAAGATTTCTTTAGGTTTAGTTAGATCGTGTTTGGATTATAAAGCAATTGAACATACATCCACGCCTTTTGGCAAAGTGGTCATATCTCCACAATACGTGGGCATGATGATATAGAATATATTCCGCTTATTTGAGTGTTACCATGTCTGCGCGTGTTACTTTTTTGCTGTCTTCTTCATGTTTGATGGTATTCAAACTTTTGTTGGGTTCTCAGTGGGCAGTTTTCTTCGACTCTGAAGGATGAGTAATGGACTTGAAGGCTTTACGAGAGAGAGTTATCTATGGAGGCATTGAGCATAAATTGCGAAGAGAGGTTCTAACTTTCCTAGTCCATGTGTAACTTAAATTTAGCCTCGCTTAGCTAAATGCTGCTGATTGGTTGTCAAATGCAATACCTCCACTATAGGTCTGGCTCTTTCTCTTGGGATATTATGCATACAACTCGACATATGCGGAGAGAGAATATCTTCGATCTGTTAAGCGAATGGAGTATGCAACAGTGAAACAGCACTCGAAGGTCGGATCTACTTCCTTTCACCTCACTCGAATTTATTGTTTCATAGGTGTTTCTTCTAAATGTCATATCATACTCATCCATAATGGACCCAATTAAATCTCAAGACTCATGGATAGAAGTCACCCCAAAAGCTAGCTTGTTGGAGAGGGTGCACATAGTCTTTTAAAGACTCAATTGTTCCTACATATAGTCGATGTGGGACTCTAACACATGTCTGAAACTCCTGGAAGTTAGCTTTTATCTTGGCTCACATATCTCCTTTTCCTGTAGTATTATTGTGTTGTCAAAATTGTTTGTGGGAGCTAATAGCTCCTTTTCCATTAACGTTGAGGCATTGCTCAAGCAGCTTCTTTCTTTTACATTGGAAGGCCTGTCCTCTGATACTCAGTACTCTTTTAACTTGTGATCTTTTAATAACAGAGCATCTTTCCTGAACAAGCAAAGAGGTTTACAAAATTTCGGGAGAGGAGGGGTCTCATAGATAAAGATGTGGTTACAAAAATTTCGAATTATAGTGTTACATGTGTTGCCTCATTCCCCAAATTTCCAACTTTGAGTTCCTGTTTTTATTTCCATTCGTCTAGGTAAGAACAGACAGGTCACTTAAATTCTATGACGCAGATGACAATCCAAATGTTAACCGCTTGCGCGACATTCTTTTGGCCTACTCTTTCTACAACTGTGATCTGGGTTACTGCCAGGTACTCTCTTCAACTTGCTTAGTTGATCCTTAGCTCTACATTTATGCTAGTATTCAATGTTTATGCATGAAGATGTATTTCTTTAATATGTTGCGTCCTGAATTTGGACATGGTATTCATATCTGTGTCCCACTGCTTAATGTGGAAGTAGGAGGAGCCTGGACATTTACTAAAAGAATTTCAGGAAGTTTGGTGGTCATCATACCTTTGTCCCACTTGGTAATGTGGAAGTCTGAATCTGGGCATTTACTACAAGAATTTCACTAATTTTGGTGGTTATATGTAGTTTAGGACCATGTCACGTCAGTGGGTTTGGGAAGGTCTAGTATTAACCAGTCATATTTACCCTGCAGAACCTAGTCTTTTGTTCTGTCTTTTACTTCGTAACTTCTGCTTGCGTGACTTGGGTGTCAAATGTTTTTTTCGAATTGTCAGGGAATGAGCGATTATCTGTCTCCTATCTTGTTTGATGGAGGATGAATCAGAAACATTTTGGTGTTTCGTGGCACTGATGGAATTTCTTGGACCAAATTTTAACCTGATCAAAATGGCATGCATACTCAGCTCTTTGCACTGTCCAAGGTCTTTTCTTTTTACAATATAACACCGTGTGCACTCTCCGTAGTTTGCTTGTCTTCCTCTTTATCAGCATTTGACATGGGATCTGATTCTGAAGCCTTTTTCTATTCTCCTCTCTCTATTTTAACAGTTGGTGGAGTTGCTCGATAACTCGTTGCATAATTACTTTAGCCAGAACGACTGCTTGAATTACTTCTTCTGTTTCCGCTGGATCCTGATTCAGTTTAAAAGGTTTGTGTTTCACTCCCTCCCTTAGGGGATTATGTTTCAGGTGTCACAATTTCATTTTAATACTATCTCAATCTGGACTTAAACAACGTGAAATCCTATTGTTCCTTCTTTTTTTCCTGAAAAAACAAGTAGTGGTTTTCTAATACATGATAAGATGTTGTACGATCAACCAAGATATTGATCGCTGTGAAAATGTTGATGTTGATGTGTATCAGGGAGTTTGAGCACGAGAAGACGATGAGGCTGTGGGAGGTATTATGGACCCATTACCTTTCGGAACACTTTCGCCTATACGTATGAGTTGCAATCTTGAAGTGTTATCGCCGGAAGATAAATTGGGGAACAGATGGACTTCGACACGCTCCTAAAATTCATCAACGAGCTTTCTGGGTGTATTGACCTCGATTCAACGCTCAGAGACGCGGAAGCTCTGTGCAGTTTCGCGGGCGAAAATGGCGAATGGCGCTGCTAGCATCCCTCCAGGAACCCCGCCTTCTTTACCCGTGGGGGCGACGGTATGTTATATTCTCAACACGACGACGTACTGTAGATAGCCTTATCATTTAAGTTTTGCACATAATTATCCAAACATTAAATCAATGGACAGATCCTTTTGTATGTGCCTCATGGTCGATTACAGAGTGTTAGAATTCTATGCTCTCTGATCGATGTTTCACTTGAAGAGACTAACACTGATGGGCCAAGAATAGAATACAATGGGCAGAAACAGTTGGAAACTTATCATGCAATGATTAAATTCTTGCCTAGACTACGTCCACCGTGCTAATTCTCATAGACTAGAGCATTGAATACAATGATGGAAAAACCCATCTCGAAATTGCTTGCAGGACGAGCAAAGTCTACGCAAGAATTCATCCCTCGATGAGTTCCAAGGAAAAATAAGCCCTAAAGCAGCGGGAACAAGTCAGCGAAGGCAAACGAAGACTGGAGATCGTCAAAAACAGTAGTTGCATAGTCAGAAAACGCCAATGGGGAAGCTATGCCATAGCCATAGCCATAGCCAAAGCCGTTCGTCCCCTCCATCCAGGTACTCGTCGTAACGATACTATCTTCTCGTTTTCCGGTATTAGCTTCTTCCACTCCCCGGTCAATCACTTCAGTAGATGCCATCAAACTCTGTGATACGCATTGCTTGTCCTTGGTGCTGGTATCGATGTCCTGCGTCTTGCCTTTCAATTCATCGGCCTTTCGCTTTCTTGACTCACATTTCTTGTTCAAATGGGTATTCCAGTAGTTCTTAACCTCGTTGTCTGTCCGACCAGGAAGCCGACCGGCAATCAGCGACCACCTGAGGAGATAGAGGTGAAAAGAGTGCCTGTGATCTTAATGAGCATGTAGATGGAAGAGTTCATGTGACTGACCTGTTGCCGAGGAGCTTATGCATACGGATGATGAGGTCTTCTTCCTCGGGTGACATTCCTCCACGCTTGATGTTGGGTCTTAGATAGTTTTTCCATCTCAGCCTACAGCTTTTCCCGCCTCGTTTCAGACCTGAAATGGACGAGAATCGTTAGCGAGTGTCGTCGGGTTAAGTCTTGATTGGTGAAAAGTTAGGAGTATGGGAGAGGACCTGATCTCTGTGAGATATCTGCCCAGTTTCCTTCTCCATAAGTCTCGACATAGCTTCTCAAGATCATGTCTTCTTCTGGTTTCCACAACCCTCTCTTCACTTGAGACTTTCCTTCTCTCTTCTCCATCTCTCTCTCTCTCTCCCTGTCTGCTTACACAGCTGAAATGAAGGACTATCATTGTCAAGCCTTTATATAAGCCACACAGAGAGAGAGAGAGAGAGAGAGAGAGAGAGAGAGAGAGAGAGAGAGAGAGAGATCTATTGCATTTTCATGTGGGTCTCCATCTTACTAAATTATTAAAAGCACTGAGCCCTGCACTTTTACAACTGTCATAAAAATTAGCCAAACCATAGAAATCATATGGCTTGTATATCCACATATTATTCTTATAATAAATGTAAAGAAATGAATTGGTTTATTTATGGCATGAAATTGGAAAATCTTCCAAAAAAGTCTCATCAACCTTGGTGGTTGTGGTGAATCCCTTTACCAAATTCATAAGGAAATTGGGTGAGAGTTTATTGGGAAGAGAGAGAGAGAGGGTCTCTTTCACTTTCACTTTTACCTTTTTTAGTTCATCACTCTCTTCATCTGTGCAGTTCTATGGTAAAAACATTCTATATTTCTCTTTATTTTTTTTTGTTACTCTTCTGAAATTATTTAATTTGCAATTAGAATAATCTGATTGGAAATTTCATCAATTATACTATATATTAGTAATATGTGGTGAAATATTCGACTTCATGTACTATATTTACAAGAATCATTTACTATGATTTTTACTAGCACTACTAAAATATTTCGGTTCTGTTTTATTCGTTGTTCCTTTTAAATTACACTAAACGTTGTAACACCCTCCAACATTTTACTAGTAATCACATTTTCTTAATGACGGTTCAAGAAGAATATTTTATAATTACATTATATTTGAAATTTTCCGAAAGCCCTATTAACTATACAAAATTTCAAAAAAAAAAAAAAAGGGGGAACAATATACTATTAAACGCATGAAGAAACCCACAAACTTTACTAACAAAAGCCGAAATCCACGAGGGTTAGATCCACGTATATTCTAAACCCTAATATGAACGACTCTATTATAAAAGTCCACGTGATATATAAACATATATAGAAAAGGTCTTTCGAAAACCCGATGACGATACTACTTAATTTTTTTCTTAATCAAATATTTTAGGAATTAGGATAGCTTGAATTTACATGTTATTATTTTATCCATTTGACATGATTTTTTTAAATTGTATTATAAGTTATATTCCATTAAAAACAAATAAGTAATTTGATTACCAAAAATAACATCAGACAAAGACTTTCTGACAATTAGTTATGAAAGTCAAAGCTAAACACTAAACCAACAAAAAACTTTGGCAAACTCTTCTAGATTTTTTGTCGCATAATCGGTCAAATACGATTGCTTTGCTCGAGTCTTAAGACACATATATTTGTTGACTGATCTTGATATATATATATATATATATATA
>NW_010965625.1:1496821-1518344 GCF_000463585.1 Tarenaya hassleriana
TCGACAAATATATATATATATATATATATATATATGTAACCCTAGGTTTTGGTTTTTCTTATAGATTTTTTTAATTATTTTTACCAATTTATTTGGTTTTGTACACTCTCTTAATTTTTTTTCTTCTTCTACTTTTTTTAGATGCGTATTTTTACTGATATCAGTAAGCAAAAAAAACTTTTCATATTGTAATTTTGCCAAATTGTCATCTTCCCAATAATCATAAAAAATTTATTCACCAAATTACAACTTTTATTTTATATTCAATAATATACTTTTTTCTTATGATCTTTAATAAACAAAAATATTAGTATTCCTAAAAGGACTATTCAATATGTTAATGGACATAATTGAAACTCTCGCTTTTAAATGTAAGATTATTAAAAAGGTCTATTATCACAAGACAAATTCGATTATCTGACCCACATGTTTGTGGTCGAGTGGCTAGCGTGTTGTCCCCCGGGCCTTCACGTCAAGCGTTCGATTCTCCGCATATGGGGAGGGGAGGGGAATTTCTGGTTCTTTGCGATCCATATCCAACGGCTGTTCCAAGACCTCGCGTGGATGTAGTCGGACTGAAGACACGGAAAACCATCCTGGGTAACAAAAAAAAATCGATTATCTGAATTTACAAAACCCAATATATATATATATATATATATATATATATATAGTGAGATTCGTATATTATTCATAGGTAACATATTAGTTCTTTAAAAAAAATTGTCATTTGCATTGTCAAAATAACTTTTCGCTTTTTTACAAATCTGAAAATATTGAAATTTAAACAGTAGAAACATCTATACAAGTGAACCAATAGTACAAATACATATATATTTTAGAGTCCCGTGAATATATTCCTAATCAATAGAATTAGACTTGTTCGCCAATTTTATTAGTGTATTTTGTTCATTATTTATTTACCAATTTTTGAAATTCAACAATCTCGTTAACCGTATAAAACAGAAGAAGATATTCATCTTCCTTCTCGTCATTAATAGTTGGAAAGCAAAATTTGACCGTTTGTTGAAGGGCATTGTTCATATGTATAACTAACTACTACTATGCGTGTACAACTTCGGATACCCCTAATAATAATAAAGTATCATAACAGAACACATATATACATGTGTATATACATATATATATATAAGAGAGGCTTAGTAAATTATTTTAGATTTTAACGTTATTTGAAGAACAACACTCTCTACTGTTTTTTTATAGAAATGAGTAATATTTATTTTAGAATCCGTTCGGTTTGATTATATCTCATCCACCTTGATTGGCAATTGTGCTATTTATTTGGTCATCAGTGTAATGGCTTAATGCTAGCAGTAACACAGGTTAGCATATAGAGATGACAAACGGATTAACCCATTTTAATTAGATGGATTTAATAGATTTAATCCATTAATATCATGACTTAAATGGATAAACATATTAAACTCAATTAATATAATATGATAATATAAGATCGAATCTATGTGATTTATTTAAAAAAAAATAGAAATTGAACTCAAATTGAATATGAAAATAATCGAAAAAACGAATGAAAAAAAATTAAAATGAGAATTTTATCAATAAAAATTCGAATTCGAAGTCCAATCCTAATGAAAAACGGATGGATCAGGCGTTGTTACTAGTATGGACCATGGGGTTGGGTTCCGAGTTTTGGGAAGGAGTTTCTCTTGCAAGGCAATAATGCAGCTTTGTGATCTTTCCTTTTATGGCATTTGGTGTATATCCGTTTTGGGAGTTCCCCCTTAGGCCCGTGTCATCATATATGTTTGATATCATACTGTGGCTTATGTTCTTTTGGAGCTTGAATCTAATCTCCCGACAAGGGTTTTGGTTTATAACAGTGACTGCAGTTTGATGCTTAAAAAAGAAAGGTGTTTTGATCTTTTCATTCAAAATTGAGAAATTGGGATCTATCAATTCTCCAACCGATCAACACCAGTCGGACCCTCGAACCTAGGATCTATCCAGACGGGTTTTTTCTCCCCTCCAACTAAGATATGATGCGAGTGCATACGATCAAACGAATCTAAATGAAAGAACCAATTTGTAAAGGAGACAAGAAAAGGGCAAGATAGTTTTAGTACAGATTCAGCTCCCGAAGTTTTCTTTCGCATTTGTTTTTTTTAAAAAAAAAAAAAGGTAAAGAGAAGAGTGTCTTATAAATCAAAATTGGTCAGAGCATGTGGAAGTTTCACTCTCTCTCCGCCGCCAACCATAAAGGGGAAAAAAAAAATCATTGAGAACCTTACTAACATCAATTCTCTTCCATCGCATCAGTTGATTGGTGGCCTGCAACCGAGTCCTCCAGTGCCTCAAGGAACGACGCAACAGTGAACTTATCTGCCACGAGAGTTTTAAAAGCAAAACAAAAAACAAATCAATCAGAGAGTACCGTAAAATGTGATTTCTTGGCACTTCGGGTTTTCACACTTACATTTACTCGGGTCGACGCCAAACTGTGACAAGTCTATCTGCCCTGTTCGAAGTACCTACAACGATTTAACCAATAAACAAAAAATTCGAACTATCGAATCGGGAAAAAAGGTCGAACGACCAAACGGCGAAAATGAAAAGAAAACGGCTTACATATGTGAATGAATCTACTTGCTGACGGAAAGGAGGGCACTGTAACAACTCCAGTATATCCTCTGGCTTACGATGGCCCTGCAAGCCCAATTAACAATATGACATACAAGTGAAGGATTGTCGACACTTTCCATCGTAAAAATACCAGATAAAAAAAGTTCACAGATAACAGTTTATGCATTAACAAAGTTGAAGACCTTAGTCACCAGACTGCTGTGCGAAATTTTAAAGCTCGTCCTAAGCAGATAAAGCGATAATTAGTCATTGATTACCACGACGACTTGGAAGAGAAATCAACAATCCTAAAAAAACTTGATCATAACAACTTCACACATCCAACATTGCATCCTATTCTCCTCCTTAAAAAAACGCAAGTCAGCACAATTTCTCATGCATCTGAAAAGAATCATAACCTAAAGGGATATAGACAGATTACGCAAAGAGGTGCAGGTACAATTCATTCTCAATAGAATACAGATGCGAAACTTAAAGACTAGCGGTTAGATACCTCAGGTAAGAATGATGATAATCGCTCGTCTACTGGTAGCATCTCAAGCAATGGCATAATGAACTCTGGCTTCAAGATATCCCCTAAAACCAAGCCTTCAAACAGATGAAAAATGAGAAGATGAGATCAATGATGAGGTAGAGAGACAACAGCCCTGATGGAAAATAACTTATATAATATTAACACCGAACATAGTTGACATACAGAACTCTGAATCAAATAAAAATAGCTAGAAAAGCATATCATTTTTTCTGTTGCCAGCCACATGTAGCTGAAAACTAAAAGTTTAAAAATTGTTACCTTCATCTTCATCTCCAGGCATACCTAATAGATAACACCATAGTTAAATGAATCAGGACTACTAAACAAGAAAAAAAAAAACAAAAAGCTTATGATGGATGTAGTAGTAATATCAAGTGACAGAACATGTACCTGCAGGCCCAGCAGAGAGGTTGTTCAGAATTCTTTGCAGGTCTGCCAGCTTAACCGGTCCTGACGAAGATGTCACATCACTGACTTCTGTAGCCATATTCGGAACAACCAAATTTCCAGCTCTACAAAGAATAAAGTTCAAATAAGTTGAAAGCCCTCTGCTCGAACAGTTGTTCATCCAAAAAGTCAAATGCCATTAGCAAGAGAACAGCAGTCAGTCTCAAGTCTATCAACTCCAAATCACTCACACAGCATAAAAGCTATTCACACCACAAAGAAACATAATATAGAACAGTATTTACATAACATTGCATATATATATGTAAACAGAATCTCTTAGTTACAAAAAGCTGATATCTCAATTTCAGTAGGCCATCTGGTCAGCTATGTCAAGAAGAGAACTATAAAGCTCAAAGACTGGTCACGAGTAGCATGTCAGCTTCAAAAGAATTCGTCAGACTGACCACAATAAATAGGAAGTCATTGTCATAATTCAAGAAGCTGACCAAAATGCAAACAATGTGTTCAAAAACATAAATGAAAAAGGGCCAGGTATTTGCACTCTTTTTAGTCGAAGATCTCCGCAAACTAACGATAAAAAACGACCGAGATATATTAATTAGTACCTTGATGAGACATCATCTTCAGCCATGTCTTCAGTTTCCTCAGGAATAGCAGAAGCAGGACCATCTTCACCAAGAAATTCTGGCATACAAGAAAACTTTTCAGAGGGGTGAACTATACAACTGTCCTAATTGTGCCATATTATGATTTGCTAGTGGATATGAAATAAAAACTCGCTTTATTAATTTTCTCAAGGATTATGCACAAAAATAGCATTCTCAACACCTGAATTGATAATCGATATGCAGGACCTCGTGAGCAATATACTACCAGTTCATTCAATTGTATATTAACCGAAAAAAGTATTGGCCTTATATAAAGGGCAACCCGGTGCACAAAGCATTGGCATGATGCGATTAAAAAAACAAATATCACTCATACAAATACAGACCACTGAAAACGAGTCGAACATGTTCTTGCATATTTGGTCGTCCACATTTAATAGAGATTTGGCATAATTCATCTGATTGTGGTGTTAGACTTAGATTGTTATCAGAGACCCGAGATCAATTTGGGTAGGAAATCTCATAAAGTGCAAGGCCTCCAACAGAATAATAAATGTTGGTTTTCATGCTATGAAATGAAAACACAAAAAAAAAACAAGTGAACCAGGCATTAGTCATTTTGATGATGATAGAAATAAGTTTATATGAACCAGTGAATAAGAGGGGAAAACAATTTCCCTAGATGTAGTTTGGAGAAAGATGTTTCATTTATATAAACCTAAACCAAGGATTTGTCTCTCAATTGGTGGGCCACATCGATAAGAAAGACAACACCACCACACAAAGAGAAAGACCTTAGCTGTAAAATACAATTTTGTCCAAAACCATGCGTAACGAGGTAGGGATGTTACATGCCTAGTGGTTGGTTTAGGTACTGATTGATTGTGGAGCACAACTCTGCATCACCTTCAGCTCTAGGCTCCTACAAAAAGAAGTTACAATAATAATTTTCAGAGAGTTAAGTTTCAAAAAAGCATACAAAATCATGAAAAGCACAAGCTCACAGTTGACCTGCATCCAGAAGAAGAACTTGCGGTCATCACTGTTAAACTTTAGAATGTACACCCTCCCCGATGATTGATTGACCTGTAAGCAGACAAAAATATTGTGCTCAAAATGACATAACATTGTGGCTAACAGCGGAAATGATTTTCGCATGCTATAATTTCAGTTGCACAACATACCTTCTCGAATACAGCTTCATCAGGGAAAACAATTTGATCCTAGAACCAGTAGCGTCAAGGAGAAAATTTCATAATTAGTGACTACCCACTACCTACCACTACAGTCCCTATATGTAATAACAAACCACTGGGCAACACAACCAGACATGCCAAAAAATAAAACAGAAGTCTCAATTGCATAGAGATTATCTAAGTTCCTGGGCAGAATACAGCTCAGAACATGGAGAAACATAATTTTTGGTAGATCAGAAGCACGGAAAAAAATGATCAATTTTTCTTTTATAAAACTTGAGGAGAAAAGGATACATCTTCTACAACATTTCTGTCACGATCTAGCCACTGGAAATGTACCAACCCCTCTTCACCCTAGAAATAAGCAACAAAAGGAAAAACGAAAAAAATATTAGATTCATTCTGAACACTGCCTAAAACAAGTGAAAAGTGAAAACTAAGAGTTTTGACACCACAAGTTAGAGATCTGAGATACTTGAATTCTACAATAACAACTCCAGCATTGCAAGTTGCAAAAGCTAATGATTCTCCAAGGAGCGACTAACTTCCAACAAAATAAAATTCAATATGAATGCAAAAATAAAATAGAAGCATATGAATAAGAATATCGACATTACTCTAGCTATGCGGACAAGTCCTTTTCTTGAATCAGGGACAACTGTTGATCCCTGCAAAGACATCTTACCGGCACGAAACTCCAACATAATTTCCTGCCCAAAGACAACCATAAGGTAACTGAAATAATGATAGAAATAATCAACATGCCACCGAAATGTCATAAATCATTTTGCCAGTTCTTTTTCCCAAAGACAAGGCATATCCTTTTCTGTTAAGACTGCATACCAGATACTATCCCAAAACAATTAAAAATAAATTATCTGAACTATCAGAGGATGGCTTTCCAAAGGCCCTACAGGAGTCTTGACATGTTCCCATCCCAACAACATTACCGAATTTAAACCCCATAGAACTGCCACTCCACCATGGAATGAAAGCAATAATTGAGTATCACATTAAATAAGTACTAAGCAGTATTTCCTAATGAACACAAGAAAAGTAAAAGGTGGAAAATTGATTTGAAAACTAAAAGCTACGGCAAACATTGAATAAGAACACCCAAAACATACAACCTCAATCAACAACCAGGGGAAAGTCTAATTACCTGCATCACTGGAAATGCTTCGCCAGAACCCATATCTCTGCCTCTTACCAGTTAGCTTCATAGCAAACAAAAAGGTAATCAATCACATACATTGGATGTAAAGAGGAATTAAAATATGAACTGCAGTTTCCAGCTCTTAAGTAGTACCCAGTATAAAAGTGATGTTCACTATACTTTTGTTCCAGAACAAACAGATTGGGAACAGAAAAAACCAAGGAAAGGTGATCAAATTGGGAAATCATAACAAAGATTAAGACCAACTTGCAGCAGCACGGGCCAAATATAAACCGCAAAACAATTTAATGATATTCACTATTACATTTATTTCGGAATTAGGGATAGGGTTTAGGGGCGCAATTCAGAAATCATCAAGACCCCATTTATACGTATACTCGATATCCGCGAAAATTGCAGTCGCATAAGCGTAAGAAGAATCGCAAATAACATTGTTCTAAAAAAAGGAACACCCAGTCACCAGAAACTCAACAACAAGTTCAAGGAAAACAATCGGTAGGATTCACGAAAGCTGAACCTAGCTCTTCGATAGAATCGTAGGATTTGATCGAAACGAAGTTCACAAAACCCTAGACACGCCAATCACGCGAACGTATGAACAAAAAAATCACCAGAACCAAAAAAAAAAAAAAAGATTCACGAATTTTTAATAATTTGAAGATTTTGGAGTACCTCAATAGAAGAAACTTCGCAGCGAAATCGATTGCCGGAGAGAGAGGACGTCCTTCCTAATTCCCTATTTTCTTTTTCCCGGGGCTCCTTTTTTTCTCTCTTTTTTCTCGAGCCCCTTCCATATACTTCTGCAGACGAGTCCCACTTAGATTCTGGATTTCATACGGATTTACTAAACTACCCTTGAATGATTACGTTTTTGCTCAAATGCAGGGGGCTAAACCGTCAATTCGAAAGTCCCATCGGTGTGCGAAAAGATTTAGGGAAAAGGGCTTTATGATTAGCCCCTGAATTATTTTATTTGCTAATAATTCTCCCTAAACGTCCGATATCCTAAATCAGACCACGTAATTAAATTAACCGATATCGGAACCCACAGGGTCGAGTGATAAACTCCAAGGGTCGGTCCAATTAATAATTGGGTTAAATGGATAGAGTTAGACATTTATTTGATTTAATGGGTTACATGGATTGGACAATTTCTAAAAATGTTTTCAATTATATAGACAAATTAGGCTATAATTTATGGTATCTAGAAAAAACTATAATAAGGGGCAAACATAATTTTAATGTTTTGATATAGGAAATTAAAAAATATAAAAAAAATTATTGAGTCCCTGTGAACGTGGTATCGAGTCCTCACGTTGCTCTCCGACGCCCGTTCGTGCAAGAAGGAAAGAAGACAGCGAGATTTTAACGAGTTCGGTTACCGAACGTTGCTCGGTACTATATCTCGGTCGGACGGTGCCGAAAAATCCACTAGAGAACCGAGAAAATAACCACCGGATACAACATGGTCGGCGGTACTTCACAAGTCCGAAGACTCACCGACGTACTAGTCCGAAAAACAACCGAGGAGAACGAGGAACACGATGCCTTACCGACCTCGAGGTACTTACCTTGAGTCGCCGCCGATCCTGAGCTTCACCGTCTCCGAGAAGCTCCTCTGTCATCGTCACCTTCTTCTTCTCTTCTCCGGTCTCCCTCCTGATCACTTGCCTCGAGTCACGAGCGTGTATCTCCGCTAACGACATTAGGGTTCATTAACTCTTTACAAAATGCATCGTTTTTAGACAATGGGTCATTCCTTTTCTCTGCCAAATGGGTCGCTGGGCCAAGGAGCCCAACAATCTCCACCTTGGTGGAGAAAGGAACAAGAGTAATAAACAAAAATAAACACTAGTGGAAATTCGTCGTTTCCAGCACCGATCGACTTTCATCGATCCATCGACTTTCACCAGAAATTAAGTTCATAAGCTTACCTGATTCGACATCTTTTGTATCGAGATTTAAACCTCTGTCGCCTTGAATCTGATGAAGCTCGCCGTCGGTGACTTCACAAGGCTTCAGATCTTCCTTATTCCATCATTGATCCAGCTCATCTATCCCTGAAACACTCGGTAAAGGATCAAAACGTTCACACCGATAGATCTCGCAAAAACCAAAGTCCTAACATACGTCGCCCGACTGGCGAATGTTACCCCTGGTGGTATGACTCCCTAGACCATCTAACTAACCCTCCCGATAACGTCCAAGACTTTATCTGCTAGCAACCCGAGGATTATACCCCTGGTGGTATGACTCTATCTGTCTCCCGAGTCTAACCCTACTTCTCTGAGACTATCTTGAGTCATACTACCGAACCTGCTAGACAACCTAGTCCTGGATCCCCGTAGAGTCTACACTACCTATGAGTATGTGACTTCTACCCCCAAACCCTAACTTGTCAACTAAAATTGTCTCCACGGTTTTATCCCATGAAAATGCTCCTAGTCATCTAGAAATACTCCACCGAGAATGAGAGACACACGAGTGCACGTGCTCCACCCCGAGAGGGAGTTTCTAGCGCTCCAACCTTCATGAACTCTACACCGTGAAAACCCGACACCTCCCAACTCACATCATCTCCTGAGCAACCTACCCCAGGAAGCTCCACCTAAATGTGGAGACCTCATCTCATGACCTACTACCGAGAACCAAAGAATCTTCTGTTTACTCCTCCGAGGTTAATACGTCCTTCTACCTCGGACTTTTCCTTCATCGTCATCTGGGACCTACAACTCCTCTGTGTAGTGTCCCTACCTACCCGCGGAACTAATCACTCCACCTGGCCCTTGGCCTTCTCCTACGAACCGATTTTTCGGGTTTGCGCTAAACCCCTAGTCCTTCCACCATACCCCGTTTCGGGGTATACCGAGTTAGAAAATCTAACAACATCATCTTAAAATGATATAACCCGAGTCTAAAACTGACTCTATCGGAAGTGACTTAACCGATCCTAGAAGTGACTAAATCATGACCTAAGGGATGAAATCGAAAACTAAAGGACTTAACCCTAGATATCTTTCTACCTAGACAGACCTAATGACCTATGATCTCAACCTATAAGACTTATCCCTAGGCATATTTCTACCTAGCCGTACTTAACGTACTCTAACCTTAGTCTATCGGTCCTAAACCTAGGTATGTCTCTACCTACTCATGTTGGGTTCCCTTCGGGTTCCTAGCATGCGATCTCATCGATCTAGGGTTTGGATTCTAGGTTTCACGCAGCGGAAGGAAAGATCTAAACCTAGCCAAACGTCACACAAAACCAATTGTGTAATAACCCGAACAATCGTGTATATCGTCGTGGGATTCGAATACTTACCTCGTTCTTTCAAGATCTGGAAGTATCAATCGATCCAGGGCCTGTTTTAATCACCGAGAGTTGAAAGCACAACTCCTCTACACGTATCCACACCGGCGGGATGAATTCCAACACTTTGGAACGTATCTGCTAGGATTTGTGAAGAGAAAACGATGTCCTTGACTTGGAATCGATATTCCAATCAATAGAACTCAAAATCAAACTTCTCTAAGCTCTCATGAGTGTCTTGGATGTCTGAGGTTCGTTCTCTAGGGTTTGTGGCGGCTCACTCATTAATTAGAATTGCCCAAAACCCTTAAAACGCGAAATAGGAAATCTGCCCGAAAGTCGGACCGTCCGGTCTAGGTCTTGGACCGGACGGTCTGGCTTTCCACGTGGAACGGACGTTCCGCTTTCCCTCGCAGAACGGACGGTCTTGATGCCTGGACCGTTCGGTCCACACCTGGACCGGACGGTCTGGCCCTTTGCAGAACGGACAGTCCATTTCTACTGGAACGGACGGTCCGAATTGGCTGGCCATCTGGAACTCTTCCAGATCGCTCCGTCGCTCTTTTCTCGCGTTGTTCTCTTCACGTGTGATCCATCCCTAATGGTGTGTGACCCTGTAGGCCCACTCGAAGTGGCAGTGGCTTCGGAAACATTTCCCGAACCACAAGTCATGGTTAGCCTCTAACAAGACGCCATGACCTATAGCGTGGCCACGCATTTTCACAGTCCGATTTCCACGAGGGGCCCAGCGACATCTCTCCTGCGTAGGAGGTGACAAGTCCCGTATTGCATGTCTACTATCTGCATATGATTCGTGAACGTATCTGAGCAACGCCGTTATGATCATCCGGTTAAAGACGACGTTTGACGCAGTCAAGACACGTCACTCCTCATATCAGATACTCTAGACATCTCAGGTGTGAGGATCCAAGAATGAACCGCTGTATGAGATTCAAGTCATGACTCATGTCCATGTGACAATCTCATGCGGGTCATCCAGTAACTCGTTCCAAACGAGAACCCATGATTGTGATTTGCATCTAATGCATATGATCATAATCATCTATCACACATCATGCTGGTCTTAATTCATCATTGTTCCCACAATGATAACTGACCAGGGAGTTTAGAATCATCTGCAATGATTCAAGGATATTTACCGTAATATAACAAACATGCTAATCATATAACGGGAAAAGTAATGCATTCATAAACCAATGAATCAATACATAGTCAAAATGTCATATCACGGATCATCGTAGAGCATTACAACCAACAACTCAGACCTAATAGACTCAAAGGATAAGACCTGATCGGACTTAACCTAGGTACATAACCTAAACTGATCTAACAGACTTAAACCAAACCTAATCCGGACTCCAACCTAGGTACATCTTACCTAAACAGATCTAATAGACTTTAGATCAGACCTGATTGAACTTAACACAAGGTATATTTCTACCTAATCGACCTCTTAGACTCTCAGCACAAACCTAATTGGACTTACTCTAGGCATAATTTTACCTAACCGACCTATTAGACTCGAAAGACAGCCTACCTTAAGACCTGATTACGTCTAACTAGACCTAACTCAAGGCTAAACGTGATCTGATTACGTCTAATCAGACCTACACTGTAACGATCCGAGACCGCTACGAAATATCAAAGCTTTCCCCACACATCAACACGAGACCTTTTAGCATGTTTTGTCCTCACTCGCACACATCCCGGAAAGTACTTCCCAGGAGGTCACAAAGACTACTCCAGAGCGAGCATGCTTAACTTTGGAGTTCTTTCGAGATGGACAACCGAAAAGGTAGATACATCTTGTTGCTATGAGTAGCTCAATCAATTCCTTTAAGTTATCTTTGACTGTGTAGTCTCATACCTACACAGCCCTCGGATCCCTCTCATTCTGGTGCGTTCGATTCATCCCTGTACCCCTTACCCAAAAGCTCGTCAGGAGTCGCTCCTTGTTCATGCCTCTCGCACTGGCGATCACTCCCTGCCCTTCTACGGTATCCTGAGCTGTCACAGGCCCACCAGCTTCCGTCTAGTTCGTCCTCGAACCACATCGTACTAGAAGAGTACCGGCTCTGATACCATTTGTAACGACCCGAGGCTGCTACGGAATGTCAAGACATTCCCCACACACCAATACGAGACCTTTTAGCGTGTTTTATCCTCACTCGTACACATCCCGAAAAGTACTTCCCAGGAGGTCACCCATCCTAAGACTACTCCAGAGCGAGCACGTTTAACTTTGGAGTTCTCTCAAAATGGGCAACCGAAAAGGTAGATGCATCTTTTTGCTATGAGTAGCTCAATCAATTCCTTTAAGTTAACTTTGACTTTGTAGTCCCTTACCTAAACAATCATCGGATCCCTCTCATTCCGGTGCGTTCGATTCATCCATGTACCCCCTACCCAAAAGTTCGTCAGGAGCCGCTCCTTGTCCATGCCTCTCGCACCGGCGATCATCCCCGCCCTCCTACGGTATCCTGTCTTGTCACATAACCATCGAGTCTACATGGCCCCCAACAAAGTCATAATCAGTCCTATCACACCGAGTCTACCTGGCCACTACCAAAGTCCTAATGATCAGACCTACAACAAGTACTATTCAGACCCCTAACAGCCCTAGTTAGACAACCAAAAGCCCCAATTAGACCACCAACAAAACCTAATCAACAAACCTAAACCAACTCTAATTGACTTACCAACCCCTGATTAGGTAACCATAAGTCCTAGTCAGACACCTAAAAGTCCTAATCAACAAACCTAAGCTAATTCTAATTGATTTACCAATCCCTGATTAGACTTTTAGTACTCTAATCAGACCGAACTAAGCCTAATATGACTTAATTTCCTTCTGATCAGACCCTAATCATACCTAAAACCAATCCCTATAGACCTGTCCTGATCTAAACCGACCTCTACAAACCTGTACCTAGTGATTCTAGACTGAACCAGCCCCTAAAACCAATTCGTTTTAGTTAAATTCCATCTATTCAGACCTAACCGGTCAAAGTACCGGACTTTATGACTCAAAACCAGGTAATTAGGAGTCATATCTAGTCATAAACTAGATAATACCTAAGTCTACAACCAAATTGTTAATCTGATCAGACCTAGACTATGTCATTACAGACCTTCTAGACCTCTAATCAGACCTAACTAAGCATATTTTGACTTAATTATCTACTGATCAGACATACACTATGCTAGACCAACCCAATTTGACTTAAACCAGACCTAATCAAGACCTAAATAACACTTACAAGTCTACTACAGACCTATTCCAGCCAATTCAAATCTAACGCAACATCTTACCCAGCTAAACTTAGTCAAATCCAACCTATTCATACCTACACTGAACAAAAAACATGAATCTATGACTCACATTAGCTAAACCGAGATCTAATAAGGTCTAACCCTAGTGAATTTCACTAAACCAAGCCAAATTGAACGTTTAACCGATCTAGACAAGGGTAAACCGATCGCTACAGATCCTAAACTACCCTAAACCAGTCGAACATGTCCTAAACCAAACACTATCAGACCTAATTGAACCAATCAGACCCCAAACCAGACCAATTCTAGTCCTAATCAGTTAAACTAGACCCTAAACCGATCAAATCTAGTTTTAACCAGACAAATCAGACCTCCAATCAGACTTAAACCAGCCTAAACCAATCTGAAGTGACCCAAATCAAACCTAGTTGACCTAAAACGGACAATTTTAGCCCTTACTAACCAACTCAAACCTTAAAAGCAATCAATACAAGCCTTAACTAGATAAATCAAACCCTAAAACAGATCTATACCTAGCCTAAACCAATATGAGTTTACCTATACCCGGACCCAATTGATCTAAACCGGACAATTCTAGCTCTAACCGGACAAATCAGACCCTAAATCAGACCTAAACTGGTCTAAATCGGCCTACATTGACCTTTATCGGACTCAATTGGCCTAAAACCAATCTGAATTAGACATAACCGAACAAATCAGACCCTTAATCAGACCTAAACCGGTCTGAACCGGTCTAATTTGACCTAAATCAGATCTAGATTTACCTGAAACCGGTCTAATTGACCCTAAACCGGACCTAAACCGATCTGATTTGATCTAAACCGGTCAACTGTTGACCAAATTGGTCAATGAATTGATCGAACCCGGGTGAACCGGTCTGAACCGACCGGAACCCGTTCTGAGCCGGCTTGAACCGGCCAGAATCCGGTCTGAACCGACGGAACCGGGTTGAACCCGGCTAAGCCGCCTTAGACCGGACCAAATCAAATCGAACCGGCTGAATCGATTTGATTTGATGTGAACCGACTGAACCGAAATTAATTTCGGTTAAATAGGTTAATCAGGTTTAATTCGAAATTAGGTGAATTAAACCGAACCGGTTTAATTCGAAACCCTAATTCCGAAAAAAACTAAACCCTAGCTACTGAGTCAACCGAGTTAAACCGATTGTTGAGACACTGATTTCGAAACCCTAGCCGTGAGTTGATCGAGTCACGGCCAAGTTTTCACCGGAAATCTGACCGAGTTTCGCAAGGAAACTCATTCCCAACCCTGAAATTAACCCAAAACCACCGCAAAAACCGAGCCAAACCTACTTGACTCACCTAGTCCGAAGAGATCTTTATCGAGTTTCAACTTTTCCTGTTCCAGATCGTCGATTCTTGTCATTGGTAATTCTGAGGACACTTGATATGCCTCCTCCAACCACCGAGATAACTTCTTCGACCCTGAAACATCTCGCAACCTAGTCAGAACGCTCAGCAAAACTCCGACAGACCCGAACTTACCTTTTGTCGGTGATTTCACCTCCCTGGATCTGAACCAGGCTCTAATACCACTTTGTGAACGTGGTATCGAGCCCTTACGTTGCCCTCTGACGCTCGTTCGTGCAAGAAAGAAAGAAGACAATGAGATTTTAACGAGCCGGTTACCAGCATTGGTCAAGCTTACATCTTGGTCGGACGGTGCCGACGAATCCACTAAAGAACCGAGGAAAGAACCACCGGACACAACACGGTCGGCGATACTTCACAAGTTCGAAGGCTCACCAACGAACCATTCCGAAAAACAACCGAGGAGAACGAGGAACACGACGCATTACCGACCTCAAGGTACTTACCTTGAGTCGCCGCCGATTCTGAGCTTCAGCGTCTCCGAGAAGCTCCTCTGTCATCGTCACCTTCTCTTCTCCGGTCTCCCTCCTGATCGCTTGCCTCGAGCTACGAACGTGTATCTTCTTCGAAGACTAACGAGATTAGGGTTCATTAACCCTTTACCAAAACGCATCGTTTTCATATAATGGGTCGTTCCTTTTCTCTGCCAAATGGACCGCTGGGCCAAGCGAGCCCAAAGTCCCATTTTGTAGTAGGGGCGGACCTATGTATAAGATAGTGGGGGCACGTGCCCCCATAGTCAAAATTTTTTAAAAAAATTGAAGTTAAAATTTTTACAAATTTTAATAAAAAAAGAACGATGTCCCCATTAATTATTGAATATGGCCCCCACTTTTAACTCTCTTACTTTTTTTATCTATTTTTTTTATTAAATTTGACTAATTTTTATATATATATTTTTTATGAATGTCGCCACTGAAAAAAGTTCATGGATCTGCCACTATTTGGTAGACATGGATACCCCCCGTATATAACACATGCATATATATACATAGGTATATATAGAAACAGTATAAGTACACAAATACTATACATTTAGGCACAAGCATATATACATATATATATATATAAATAATCAAAGGGAAAAAACCTTAAAAATTTCTAAACTTGTAATTTGGAGTAATATTAATTCCTAAACTTGTAGATATGTTTATTAATTCTCAAACTTGCAAAATTGAACACGTTAAATCTTGAACTTGTTAAATGGTTCCATAATCGTCCATAGTGTTATTTGGTCAAAAAAACGAGTTGACCGATCCGACGTGGCGCGTGACGTGGCGGTAATTTTCTGAGTTGGCTCGCCACGCCACGCACCACATCGGATTGGTCAACTCATTTTTTTGACCAAATAACACTATGGACGATTATGGAACCGTTTAACAAGTTCAGGATTTAACGTGTTTAATTTTGCAAGTTTGGGAATTAATAGGTACCTCTACAGGTTTAGGAATTAATATTACTCCAAATTATAAGTTCAGAAATTTTTATAGTTTTTGTGAATAAAGTATGAGTATCTTTTAATTTCTAAATTGATTATTAATTGTTTTAGAAAAAATTATATTAAAAAGGATATTTCTAAATTAAATGTATTTTTTTCAAATATCCTTTTTAATATATTTTTTTCTAAAACAATTCATAATCAATTTAGATTTTAAATATTTGATAGAAAAACTACCACTATTAGATTATTTTCTCTATAACAAAATATAGTTGTTATTATAATAAAATGTACTGGTGTGATATTGTATGTTTTTTATAACTTAAAAAAGTTCATGTTTTCTCTATTTCGAAATTATTGTAAAAAATTTTAAAATCTAGGCCTAAAATTATAAAACTAAAGTCGTTATATATATATATATATATATATATTTGTGTGTGTATTTTTACATGATTCAGGATATGTCATGATTTGACAGTTCACAGTAGCAATATTACTTACTTAGGCTACTCCTCTTCTTGTAATTCGTTATCTTATCTTTTTTATTTTTTTAGAGAAAAAACTTAAAAATTTCTAAACTTGTAATTTGAAATAATATTAATTCCTAAACTTGTAGAGGTGTCTATTAATTTCCAAACTTGCAAAATTGAACACGTTAAATCCTGAACTTGTTAAACGGTTCCGTAATCGTCCATAGCGTTATTTGGTCAAAAAAATGAGTTGACCGATCCGACGTGGCATGTGACGTGGCGAACTAACTCAGAAAATTACCCCCACGTCACACGCCACGTCGGATCGGTCAACTCGTTTTTTTGACCAAATAACGTTATGGACGATTACGGAACCGTTTAACGAGTTCAGGATTTAACGTGTTCAATTTTGCAAGTTTGGGAATTAATAGGCACCTCTACAAGTTTAGGAATTAATATTACTCCAAATTACAAGTTTAGGAAGTTTTAGGATTTTTTCCCATAATCAAATAATAAAAAGTTCACTAATAAAAATATGTTCACGGACACGTATAAAAGTTTGCCCGACGAATCTGGACTTTACCACTATTTGATTACATCGATTTCGGACGATGGCTAAACGAGAACAAGGAGGAAACGTCACAACACCGCATCACCATAGCGAAGCTGCTCCTACAAGTCTCTGTATACTATATTTGGCGAGAGCGGAATTCACGGATCTTTAAACAAGAGGCCACATCCACAGCTTCTCTCATTGCCCGAGTGAATGATACAATGAGATGTTATCTATTTTCTATAGAGAGTGAGGGATCCCAAGAGTGCAATCCTATATTGTAGAGCTGGTACTACCTCTCCGACCAACGGCGAGACGAGACGTGGTGCAAGAAGGCAGAAAAACAATGTTTTATGCGGTTGTGAGTTTTGCAAATCCGAATTATGGAATCCAATCTTTTGGCTGTAAAATGGGGGCTATAACCCATATATGCTTGGTCTATTGAGACTATGTAAACATTATTTTATTTATATATTCATCTTTACCAAAAAAAAAGTTTAAACGCATACGGGGCAAATTTACCAGAAATTCAAGTAACAGTAATGAATTAGCATGAACTCGAATTCATATTCTAGTATTTTCTCAAATTTTAGGTATTTTACGGATAGTCGAATGTTATGAAGTTTGAAAAAAAAATTATATATATAAATGAATTTCAAACAAACCCGTCTATCTTTACTAAAATATATTACAAATGCCTGAATTTAAAAAATAATAATAATTCCAAATCACACGTTGACCGACGTTAACCGATAACGCCGTCAACGACTTAACGAAATCATTCATTGGAATTCCTACATGGCATGTAAAAAAAATGATGCAGCAACAACAGTAATGATACGTCGACAAAAAATTGACATGTCACCAATAATTAAAAAATAAAAAATATATACATATGTGTTGTGAAAAACGAAGAAATATAGAAGACCCGAGAATCAGATCGTTAACTAGAAACCGAAATCGATCGTTTGAGAGACCCGGGAACAAGATTTCAATAATTTTCTTTTCTTGGAATTGTGTACAAATGAAGGAGGGAAATGAACTATTTATAGAAAATCCGAAGTTACTGTTCACGTATACGTATTTATGAACAGTAACCGTATGGCGGCTAAACAGTAACCGTATGGCGGCGTGAACAGTACCCGGCTGCGTGAACAGTGCCCGGCTGCGTGAACAGTACCGTAGCTTCACTATTCATTTATAACACTCCCCCTTGGAGCTACGGTTAATCAAAATGTATTTGCGTGTCTTATACTGCCTCGTTAAAAACCTTATCAGTAAAACCCCTTGGGATAAAACCTGATAAGGGAAAAAGAGTGCAGTTCCACGCTCCCCCTGTATATCGGATCAAAGGTCTCGTAGATGACGCATTCCAATGTTATGTACATGTTTCTTGAACATTGTTGTCGGTAGAGCTTTTGTGAATAGGTCTGTTGCATTATCACATGATCGTATGTATCTGACTTCAATCTCTTTATTCTTTTCCAGCTCTTGAGTGTATGCAAAGAACTTCGGAGGAATATGTTTTGTCCTATCGCTTTTAATATATCCTCCCTTAGTCTGTGCAACGCATGCAGCGTTATCTTCAAATAATATTATTGGAGCTTTATTGGTTGATAATCCACTAGCTGTCTGGATATGTTGAGTCAAAGATCTAAGCCAGACACATTCCCGACTTGCTTCATGTAGCGCGATAACTTCTGCGTGATTAGATGACGTAGCAACCAATGTTTGCTTTTGAGAACGCCAAGCTAATGCAGTTCCATTGATTGTGAAGATATAACCTGTTTGTGATCTTCCCTTATGTGGATCAGATAAATATCCTGCATCTGCAAAACCAACAATTTCTTGTTTTGTACTTTTAGGGAAAAATAATCCCAAATCGATCGATCCTTGAAGATAACGGAAAATGTGCTTAATCCCATTCCAATGCCTTCGTGTAGGATCTGAACTATATCTTGCTAACAGATTAGTAGCAAATGCTACATCAGGTCGAGTACAGTTGGCAAGATACATAAGAGCCCCTATTGAACTTAAATATGGTACTTCAGGACCAAGTGTCTCTTCACCATCTTCACGGGGGCGAAATGGATCTGTTTCAACATTCAATGATCTATTAATCATTGGAGTACTCAGGGGATTTGCCTTATCCATATTGAACCGCTTTAGTACCCTTTTTGTATAATTAGATTGATGTAGAAAAATTCCCGTATTCAAATGCTCTATTTGTAATCCAAGACAAAACTTGGTTTGTCCGAGATCTTTCATCTCAAATTCTCCTTTTAAATAGGTGGATGCATCCTGAATTTCACGGGGAGTTCCAATGATATTTAAATCATCAACATAGACAGCAATAATCACAAATCCAGACATCGTCCTTTTTATAAACACACATGGTGAAATAGGATTATTTGTATATCCATTTTTCACTAAATGTTCACTCAGACGTTTATACCACATACGTCCTGATTGTTTTAGCCCGTACAATGATCGTTGTAACTTGACAGCGCATAATTCTCGTGGTTTTGATTTCAATATTTCGGGCATTTTAAATCCTTCAGGGATTTTCATATAAATGTTTGTGTCAAGTGACCCATATAAATAAGCAGTAACAACATCCATGAGACGCATTTCTAAGTTCTTTGAAACTACAAGGTTAATTAGGTATCGAAATGTAATCGCATCCATAACAGGAGAATAAGTTTCTTCATAATCAACTCCTGGTCTCTGTGAGAAACCTTGTGCAACAAGGCGAGCTTTATATCTAGCAATTTCATTGTGCTCATTTCTTTTGCGTACAAATACCCATTTACATCCAACAGGAGTAACCTCTTTCGGTTTAATAATGACGTGTCCGAATACATTTCGCTTATTCAACGAATCCAATTCAGTCTGTATTGCGTCTCTCCATTTAATCCAATCTGGTCTCTTTTGACACTCTGAAATGGATCTTGGTTCTGGATCCTCATTTTCATCAATTTCCTTTGATACATTATAAGAGAATATATCATCAATCTCTTTGATTTCTTTTCGACTCCATAATGTACCATTACTGATATAATTAATTGAGATCTCATGATTTTCATTGTCTGTATTTATACCATCATCATAAGGTACTTCATTTCTTTGATTTGGAACGCGTTCCTCCGAATCGAGCATTTCATTTTTCTTGGGCCCTTTGCTCTTTCGGGGATTTTTATCCTTAGAACCAATAGGTCGTCCACGCTTCAGGCGTGCTTTGGAATCGTTTATTACATTTTCTTTCATTTGTTCTTTCGGAATTTCGATTCGAGCTGGGACATTCGCAGCATCTATATATGATCTTGTTACCTTAGTTGTATCTGCAAAAGCATCTGGTAACTGATTTGCAATGTTTTGTAAATGTATGATCCTTTGAACTTCCAGTTCTCGTTGTTTTGCCGGGGGATCAAGATGTGACAATGATGGTGTACACCAATTAAGATCATTTTTAGTTCCCGCCATTCTATCATTTTCTCCCCCTAATGGTGGGAATTCATTCTCATTAAATTGACAATCAGCAAAACGAGCCGTAAAAATATCTCCAGTTTTTGGCTCAAGGTATCGTATAATGGATGGTGAGTCATACCCAACATATATTCCAAGCCTTCTTTGTGGTCCCATTTTTGTACGCTGTGGTGGGGAAATCGGTACATATACTGCGCATCCGAATATTCTGAGATGCGATATATTAGGTTCTTGACCAAATGCTAATTGCAATGGAGAATACTTGTGATATGCACTTGGTCTAATACGAATTAATGTTGCAGCATGCAAAATGGCATGACCCCACACAGAAATGGGAAGTTTCGTTTTCATTATCAATGGTCTAGCAATAAGCTGGAGTCGTTTGATTAATGACTCTGCCAATCCATTCTGTGTATGAACGTGTGCAACTGGGTGTTCAACATCAATACCCATTGCTACACAGTAATCATTAAATGCTTGTGATGTAAATTCTCCAGCATTATCAAGCCTCACTTTCTTGATTGAGTATTCCGAGAACTGAGCCCTTAATTTAATTATTTGGGCTAAAAATCGGGCAAATGCCAGATTACGTGATGATAAAAGACATACATGCGACCATCTGCTTGAAGCATCAATTAATACCATAAAATATCGAAATGGTCCGCATGGTGGATGAATAGGTCCACAAATATCACCATGAATCCTTTCTAGAAATGATGGTAATTCATGCCCGATTTTAGCTTGTGATGGTCTGATTATTAATTTTCCTCTAGAACATGCATCACAAGAAAACTCATCTGATTGAAAAATCTTCTGGTTTTTCAATGGGTGACCATGAGAGTTTTCGATAATCTTTCTCATCATAATGACACCAGGATGACCCAATCGATCATGCCAAACTTTGAACATATCGGTAAACTTCTGGTTTACTGTGGCATATGATTCAATCACATAGATAAATATCCTGCATCTGCAAAACCAACAATTTCTTGTTTTGTACTTTTAGGG
>NW_010965625.1:1521015-1533629 GCF_000463585.1 Tarenaya hassleriana
CAGTAACCGTATGGCGGCGTGAACAGTACCCGGCTGCGTGAACAGTGCCCGGCTGCGTGAACAGTACCGTAGCTTCACTATTCATTTATAACAATATGCACATATATATGTATAAGTATGCATGCAATATTTTATATTTTATTGACGTGTTAATTTTTTTTCTAATAACATAGTGTTCACAAGCTGTCATTACTTTTTTTTTTATAATCTATAAATTCACCGAAATTTTGATCCAATTACCTCTTATAAAAAATTGGAAAAGTTCGAATAAATATCATTTTCTACATTTGAATTTAAACAAAAAACATATTAAATTTGTTATGAACGCTTTTGGTTTTAGTTTTTATTTGTTATCATGTTTTGACTCAATTTTGTGAAATTTAAAAAAAAAACAAAAAATAAAGAAAAAAATAAATAATCTTTTTGTTTTTTTCACGCTTTATTCCCTTTTGTCCCCTCGACAGGTCAAATTTACGTGTCCGACCACAGAATATTTACAGCCTATTTACGTTCACACTCGGACTATATATATACATATATAATTTTTAATATAGTGAAGTATTTTTTTTCTTGGTTGAAATAGTAAAACTGTTTATATTATGTTTTCTTTTAAAATTTTATATTATATTTTTCCTTGGTTAAACCGGTTCACTACAAAATATAATGAAGATTAGATAATATAATCATATATTCATATCTTGATAAATGTACGGTTAAAAAATATTCCCATTTTTACTGCTTTTTATGCATATATACGCATATTTTTATGCTTAAACACATATATATTTCATATGTTTAAATTTGGAAATAAAAGATTAAGAGAAGTGAATTTGATTAGTTTGTGAATAAATCATTTTTATAATTAAACACATTCGATTATGTTTTTGTAGCTGTCCACCAATCAAAGTTATTATCTTCGGAAACTTGACATCGCATTCTTAAAAAAATAATGTGTTCTTAAAAGTTATTGGATTTTATAATTATTTTTAAGAGCTAATTGATTTTATAAAGGAATATACTTTGTCATTCACTTTCTTTTCCAAAATAAATTTCCTTGAAAATATTTTAATACTTTAATTATTTGGGGTCCCATTTGCAAGGAGTTTTTGGAGTCATTATTGATTAAAAAAAATGAATTATTTCCTTTTCATGGGAAGGAATCTCTACGTAGAAACGTCGAAAGACAATTCATGACGTGGCAGTACCTTTGTAGACATAATAAACTAATAATAAAGATCTTATAAATATTAAATAAATTTTTGTATTATAAAAATATTTAAAATAATATTTACTGTATGGAGGAGGAGGGCAAAAAGGGGAAGCTCGCATGTAAAGAACGTCCACGTGTGCGGCCAAAACGCGGTCTAAAGGAAAGGAAGAAGCGTTTCAAAGAAAAAGGAAGAATCTCCACGTCCACGCGTTTTGCTCGCGCGTGCATATTACGAGTTTTGATATCTATAGTTAAAATCCGTATAAATGTATCATTATTATGTTTTTCCATTTTCTAATGTTACTATAGAATACTATAATCGTGGAATGTTTGAATACATTTACTACATAAATAATTAAAATAAAAATCATTTTATGTAGTTATAATTTTGAAAGATTCTGAATCAATAAAAACAATGTTTTATATAATATTTAAAGAAATTTGTTCACATCATTCACATGAGATTTTAATTTTTTAAAAATACGAAAAAAATAAAAATGCAGTACATCATTCATAATATGTTAATAAGGTTTTAACAAAAGTAAGCCATCTAATTTTGAAATCGTAGGAATATAATAAAATAATAATTTCAACTATTGAACTCATGGGAATATAAATTTGTTTATAAAGTGAACTTTATATTCCCACCACCTTGGGTTATCAATTACCAAAAAAAAAAAAACACATTACGTGACATTATAGTAATCTAAAAAATATGTTAATTTTCGTAAATTTTAGTTTTTTATCGAAGATTTTTGAAATTCTTGAAAGGCCTTTGTTGTAGACATTTTTCTTCCCATGCATTAAAAATCATATCTCAATACAAAAAAAAGAAACAAAATTGCATAGTTATGCATTAAATTAAAACAAATTCATAAATATAAATGCGCGCGCGTGAGACAAGACATGGCGAGAGCGAGTCGACCAAGTAAACTCCTCCTCCAACCACATCACTACTCTTAACCACTACGAAATTTCCCTTCTATAATAATTTATTATTATTACATTTCCTTTTTCACAATTTATATATTTAATAAAATAAATAATCAAAGATGTATCAACCAATCAAGATTTGGAAAAAAAAAAACCCAAAAAATAGAAAGACCCCGATCAACCCAAAAGTCCAAAACCCTGTATCCCTCTCTCTCTCTCCCCCCCCCCCAAGAAAACGACCGCCAAAAAAAATCACCTCTCTATAGACTCCTTTTGATCATCAAAGCAGAATCGTCACTCCTGCTTCAGCAAAATCATTAGGGTTTTGGGGGATTTCCTAGGGGGTTTTTTGCGTGGGAAATAGATCACGAAGTCGAGGGATAAATTTTGCTTGATCGGAGGAATCTTTTTTTTTTTTTTTTTTTTTTTTTGTAATGTTGTTGTCGAATAAGATTCTCGATTTCTCTCCATGAGCACTGTCGCCTGGTTCTCTTTTGGGTTTTCAGAGAATCGGCAAATGAGAAGTTCTGGCTTTGTTCTTCTCAAGCTGGCCTTGTTCTTCTTTGGTTCGATTTCCATAGGTACGTTTCCGTTTTTGTATAATTCGATCTCTTCAGTTGGGCAGTGAGCTTGTGTTTCTGTGTCTACTGGGTCTTTTCAGAATTTGTGAAGGTGCAATCTTCTGGATTTCCATGGGGATTTAATTCGGTCTGGGGCTTGAATCTGTACTGGGTTTCTTCCAGATCCTTTTGAGATTTTTGTTTTTGTGATTCAAATTTGTGAGCTCTCTGATTGAAGGATTCTTTTGGAGGCCGGATGGATAGATTTGAATAGTTCATCCTCACTTGAATCAATCTAGAACATATATCGAACTTCGGTTTAGTGTAAAGGTTGAAATTCTTGGCTTTGTTGCGATCCCATTAGTACCAGTTCAATGTTAAACCATTAAGTTGACATCTATGGGGGTTGGTTAAGTTTAACTCTTATTTGGGTTTCTGAAAGTTCAATTCTTTCTAAAAATAGTCTTGTTGTCATGAAGATTAGTTTAATGCTTGAATCTCTTTGGAGCTTTGCTTGACGAAAATCATTGCTTCATCTCATCTCATTGCATCCGTGGTTTAGTTTGCGCTTACCCGAGAATTTCGTGTTTTCCAGAGTCTCGAGTTGTGGGGGCGTTCGTCGGAACCTACGGGATAAATTACGGGAGGATTGCAGACAACATCCCTTCCCCGGATAAAGTAGTCTTACTGTTAAAGCAAGCCAAAATCCGAAATGTCCGCATATACGACGCAGATCACAGTGTTCTCAAAGCCTTCAGCGGGTCCGGTCTTGAACTCGTGGTTGGACTTCCGAATGAGTACCTGAAAGAGATGAATTCAAATGCTGATCACGCGGTTTCTTGGGTCAAAGACAATGTCCAGTCTTTCCTTCCCGAGACCCGGATCCGTGGGATTGCAATAGGGAATGAGGTTCTTGGAGGTCCTGATTACGAGCTATGGGGAGTGTTACTAGGTGCTGCAAAAAATGTATATAACGCATTGAAAAAGCTAAACTTAGAAGATACAGTACAGATCACGACAGCTCATTCACAGGCCGTGTTCTCAAATTCATACCCGCCTTCGTCTTGCGTGTTCAGAGAGAATGTCGTTCAGTTCATGAAGCCGCTCTTGGAGTTCTTTGACCAGATTGGCTCTCCTTTCTGTTTGAATGCCTACCCGTTTTTGGCTTACACTTATAATACAAAGGACATCGATATCAATTATGCTCTCTTCCAGCCGGCCAAAGGGATATATGACCCGAAAACCGATCTGCATTATGACAACATGCTTGATGCTCAGATTGATGCGGCCTACATGGCACTTGAAGACGCTGGGTTCGAGAAAATGGAGGTTATTGTCACTGAAACCGGGTGGGCATCTAAAGGAGATTCAGATGAACCCGCAGCCACCCCGGAGAATGCGAGAACATATAACTATAACCTGAGAAAGAGGCTTGCAAAGAAGAAAGGGACACCTCTTAGACCGAAAAGGGTCTTGAAAGCATACATCTTTGCCCTCTTCAATGAATATCAGAAGCCCGGGAAGACTTCGGAGAGAAACTTTGGACTTTTTAAGGCCGACGGAACCCTATCTTACGATATCGGTTTCCACGGTCTGAAATCCGCTGCTTCAAGATCGCTACTTTCGCTATATAAGGTATGACTCGGAGTCTGTTTGCCCTCACTGCTAGCTATCGTTGATTAGGGTACGTGGTAACACGGCCCGAATAGCCGATATGTACGTATACCGTGTCTATGTATCGAAAGCCATGACGTTTTTCCGAGCTTCTAACAATACCCAGATGTCTGATAAATTCTCCACGGATGTTTATTCGAAATCTCTCCGGCGTTTATACGCAAAAAACGTTCTTGAAATCTTTACTTGTGGCTTGCCTTTTCCGTGTATTGTTGCAGGACGTTTCTACGCTGCTCGTCTCTGGCTCAGCGTTGCTCCTTTTGTTAAGACAATAACCCCCGGAATTGTATGAAGTTTCGGCTCATGGATGTTTTGCCGAATGCATTCACGAAATCAAACGGTGGCAAATTGGTATGGTAAGTGCATATTAGGTTTCTTGCATTGATCAAAGAGTACATAGAGAGCAAAGAGGAGATCTGAGTTATACACAAAACGGTTTGTAACAGTGTCGATTGTTTCGGCCAAATGGTAAGTCGCAGTTTCGATACGTCTTTTTTCTTCCAGCGATGGATCAAACCCGTTTGCTCGATATGAATACCCGTGAACGTCGTTTCATTACATTGGTAACAAAGAAGATCAGAACCCTACAAGTTAACTATAAAGAAGAAGAAATCATCTTTTAATTTCATTACAAAATGCCCTGTCTTGATAGATATTTGATCTTCGTATTCGATTTGATTCGTTTATATCACTTTACCATAACTAGAAATCTGTTTGGAAAGGTCGGGTTGATATACTCGTATTACCGCAAAAGCTATAGCTATGACGTTTAGGACAAATGTGTCGAATATGGCTTAGCAAAGCTACCCGATTTTTGCGTAAAATCGGGTACTCGGACAACGATGGGGACGAGTTTGGATTCGGTGAAATAGAATACCTTACCTTCAGGCTTCGGGTTCAGATTTAGGTTCGGATTCGTCTCTCTCAAGAGGACTTGTGACCTAAAAGAACACTCCTCAAATGTTATATGACTGGTGTTCATGGTCATATGAAACACTGTCATAATCGACTTTATCGTCTTTTCCCGTGTTTTCAGAAAACTTCCCGCAAACTATATATCGATTTACCGTCTTTTTCTTGTCTTTCTGGTAGAATCAGAAATCAGTAGGAATTTAAGGTCTCACACCCAAAGCATGAAAATTTTAAGTACCTTGAGTGAAGCTTCCATGAAGAATCTTTTGACTGTTCTCTCTGCTATGTAAGAAAACAAATGAAGAGTCTCATTGACGATCCATTAGTTGTCCTTCCTGCAAAGATCACATGAAAAGGAAGACACACAGAGAATTTAGACAGATGACAGGGACAGATGATCATCGTACACCGAGGAGAGTGGACAATAGCATTATCACTCTTGTCTCCCACATTACGCTCCAGGGGGGGTCTCGGCCTTTCTCGTCTTCTCCTGTCTGTATCATACATCCACTCGAAAACGTCGTGTCCTACAACATAAATGCAGAAAATTAAATGTCTGGTACTTGTAAAAGCATAATAAGCGTATATGGCGACGGAAATGGACAAAATCAACGTGAAAAATTATGCAGACGTCGCTCTCTCTTGTACCAAAACCCTCCTAAGTGTCGAGTTCTTGCGTAGATGGGCAGAATGAGAGCCAGATTTCTCCCTGAATGCTAATGAAAACAAAGCTAGAATTGCTTGATACAATTAAACAGACAGATTCACCGTTCAGCGAGTAAAATTTTCAGTCGGGTCACCGATCTCGGTCCCTAGAACCAATCCACAGCATTGTATGAAAATCATTTGACATTAAAAAATGGGATAGGCAGAACAAGTACAGTCATGATATGGATTACAAACCTGGCCTTCTTTACATGGTTGGCAAAACTAACCACCCTTAAAGGGTGTCTCTAAAACATTGCTTTTCGCTTTTTAATGCTTAAATCAGAATTCTGACCTTCGTGATTTGAGAACCATTGGCCCCGGTTTGATCCAAAGACACCATTCTTCTTCATCCCAGATAGAAAACATAACTCTTCTTTTCTTCTTGGGTAATGTTGACTAGACCCGCAATCTCTTTCATTGCTACACCCCACATCTTCTAGGAGGGAAGCCTTTTCCATTCTTGCGCACGGCTCGGGAGATGGACCAAGCCTCAAAGACAAATCGCAGATTACCTTAGTCCGTTTATCCAGGGTTTCCTTCAGTTTTGCTTGTTCTGTCTCTCTAGAAGTCAAAGCAGTTGTTGAACGTGAGAAAAGATCTTGAAACCCAGCCTTCTCACCCGGATACGAATCCGGTACACCAATTGGCATGCCAATGATTACGGGTCCGGCACTCGTTTGTTCAATGACACCCGACAAGTTTACTTGCTTATCTGCCCGACTATTAGCCCCGTAATAAAGGGGATAAACAGACCCCAAGGTTACTGGAGCACCAGTGTCTAGTCTAGCCAACTGGTTATGCCCCATCTGCAGTATGGATCCATGTAGAAATGGACGACCACCACAAGGAGCAATAAATTTGTTGTTTTCAGTTGCACTATTATCAGGTATATCCACAGTAATTCCTGCTTTAGCTGAATGGCTCGGTTTATTGGATTTATGGGATTGACAATCACGGTATGGCTCATTAGAAGTTGTATCTGCTGTTCTACCAGGTGCAGAAACTGGTTCTTGAATTCTCGGGGTGAGGTAAGTCCTTAGGTTACTATGCCGTTGGCTTCTTGAAGCTCTCACAGCAACGCATCCGAGATTAAGGGCAGCTGAAACACAACAAAAGCAGATCAGAATACAAAAAATAGAAAGGGAAAGAAAAAAACACTGAAGCTCGCCATGACTTGCATAGAATTACAACTTGAAAACCACTTATGGTAACTAAGAAGCATATCCTGTACTATTTAGAAACTAATTTATATTCAGAAACTCGGATGCCGGATACAGAACGAAACCAAAAGCTCGAGCCTTTAGAGCAGTACGAGGCGAAACACCTTAATTAACAACCAAGACTCTATGGACTATACATCTAATAACTTGGTTCATTCTCAATCTAGCCCCCCTTTTGTACTGAAACTAACCGATTCATGAGAATTTAACTTCCTCCCCGTTCACCTGCCATCAACACTGAAACCTACAGTGGCAAACTCAGGGAAAACATCCATACCTGCCCCATTCCAAATTCATACAATGCATTTGACCCTTAACCGAATAAGAGTAAACATTCATAAAAGCTTAAGATCCTAAAGCAAACAAAAACAATATACCTTCAACACAAGGAGGCAAAAGCTGCCCAGTTTCAGTGCTCTCATCCCTCCTAATGATCGTATCAACAGCATCATTAACCCTATTCCATAGCGTCTCAGCATTTGTATACTCTTCCTAAGCAAACCCATATCGGAAAACCAAATCAAGAAAAACGAATTTGAAAACCAAAACGCGAAAAGAATCGTTACTGGAAATCCAACATAGAAGAATCAGCGAAACCAACCTCTGAATTGGCTTTGGAGTACATGATCTCCTCGGCTTTTAAGACAACCACCGGCAATTTCTCCTGCCATTCCTTGTTCTTCCTCGTCGTCGCGCTATGAGCTTCTCTGACGAGTCTGAATCAAAAGCCGCAGAGAGAATTAAAGAACCCGCCAAACCCAGAATCTCCAGATTTTAAAAAAAAAAATTCTAAGATTTCTGTGAAATGGGCAAAAACCTGAAAATCTGACGGATGAGTGAACCTCTGATGGGTTGGTGACGATCGCTGTGCCAAGCTCGTTTCACGCATTCGTACGGTCTCGGACCAGGCCTCGGCATCTTATTGTTGCCCGTTTATCTTTCTTTTCAGCTGCTGAAACTATAAGCAATGGCAGAGGGAGGATGGAGATGAAGACGACGAAGAGGAGCTGGTGAGAGAGATTAATGCAGTTTTGTTAGAGTGAAAGAGAGGGAGTACTTCAAAAGAAGAGTGGTCTCTTTTCCTTTTATTTTATTTTTTAATTTCAGTTTATTTTATCTAAAATTAAAAAATATGATATTATAATTACCAACCTTGTTATTTAGTATCGGAATAAATCTCGATAATGTTAATTCAAAAATAAATTTGAGAATTATAATAATTGAAATTATAATTACATATTTTGCAAATTTAAAAATAAATTTATCGAACGAAAAATTTAAAAATTAATTTTCTACTATTTTAAAAGTTTTAAATTTCATTATGGGTTTTACTTTAATAATAATGTTATATTGATAGAAATGAAATTGTTTCGTCCTTTTCAATTCTTTTTATCTAAAAGAAAAGTGTACGTGAGAAAAGGTAAAAAAAGAAATGAGGTTGACAATGGAATATTTGCCAAATTTATGCCATGTAACGGAGGAATCATGTCTCTTTAGGGTTTCAAAGGGTTCAAATTTTTTTGGGGTTTAGAGATAAAATAGGATTAAGCAGAAACGTTAGGCTCATAGGCTGGACTCGGTTTTGGTATCCAAAATTTTAGGGTGGTTCGAATATTTTAGATTGAATGATCTCGGATCTACGGGGTTTGATTATCCGGATTTTGGATTTTTAAAATTTTCTTTTTAGAATATGTGTTCCTTTTGATTTCCAATGATACATGAGGATATATTCACTTAGTAATAGCCACAATCTATGGAAGGAGAGAAATGATAGATTGCATCGCAACACTTTTCGGGATGTCCGATACATCATCGGTGAGACGGACAAACTATTTCGGACGAGAATAGCCGCTCTGAGATCAAGCGCTCCTGAACTGTACCAAGGCTACCCACACGCCTAATTGACTTTTGTATCCAATACAAACCTTTATAAAAACGGCAATCCGGTGTATTGTAGGCAATAATATACACATTAAAAAAATCGATATATACAAAAAAAAATATGAAAATGGATATACAAAGATATTAGGATATCTTTCTTTACGCTCTCCCAATATGAGGCTCGTAAGCGAAACCAATCTTGAAACGGAGTAAATCAAACCGAGCTCGAGAAAATGGTTTGGTGAGGTCGGTGGGAGGGATGGCGGAGAGGTTGGTTCCGAGAGATGGGTTGGTGTCGGGGATGCTGCATTAGCCAGCAAAGATTCTCGTTGCGGGAGCACATGTGGAGCAGTGTCAGATGGCGGAGATGAATAGCCACAGACAAGGGAATATGGCAGACATCCTTGTTATCGCATCCTGGTATTTCCATGCTCTCTCAACCGATGATATATTGCGACAATGTACAAACCACATATCTTTGCGTCAATCCTATTTTTCATTCTCGCATGAAACATGTGATTATTGACTATCATTTCATCCGAGGATTGGTTCAAGATAGTACTCTACTGTGTCGCACACATCTCCTCACATGATCAACTTACCAACAATCATCAAAACCAAATCTAAATATTATATAATATCATGTAATATTACATAATTTCCTCTTAATATTACGTAATCTTCTCAAATATTCTCTATCTCTTAATATAGAGAGAACAATCCAAAATATAAAAAATAATTTCTTTGACCTTTTAACTGTAAGAATAACCTTCCTGACTATTCACTTTTTTTAAAATTGGTTAAAAATTATAAATAAAAAATAAAGAGTAAAGATGGATGATTTAACTTGAAAAATAGTTAAAAATGAGGATTTAAATTACAAAATAATCGTTCCCACATCAGAATGACAAGAAGAAATTGAATTGTTCTCCCTACTTTTCATTTTTAATCTTTTAAAAAAAATGATAACATGGATCAGGAGACATGTTCAAGAGAATCAGAAGAATTTCTCACCCTTGGGTTGGGGAAGCCAAGAGGGAGAGTGAGGAGAGGATCGTCTCCTGTGGTTAGGCCTTGGTACGCTCTCCCTAACGCCAACCCCAGTGCCCTTGCAACCGGCACTGCTACTGCATTCCCTACTTGTATGTACCTACAAAAAAAACATTCACATTTGTTACGAAGTATAATCATTTCGGACTGACTCGAATAACATTTAACTGTAGTGACAATGCATTTAAGATGATGAGTTAGTTCTAAAGGAACAAACTCACTTCTCCTTTGGAGGGCCAAAGAGCTTGTAGAAATCCGGGAAGCCTTGAAGCCTTGCGTTTTCGCGGATGGTCAAGACACGGTCTTGTTCTGGGTGTATGATCACCTGTACATATCATAACCAAACCTCAACGAAACAATATCATTCTATTATCATCCAACTTACGCCATTTCATTAACCATTGTAACGTATCGACTTAGCTTCTCATATCCAAATTAAGAGAATGCAAAGACCGAACCTGGTTGTGCGGTTCTGCTCTTGTAACAACGGTTGGCACAGTTTCATCCCACCAAAGACGACCAAACGGTCTACAAAGTAATAGTTTCATATTATCAGAAACCATACAAAGAATAAGAATGAAAGTATGTCTCTGATCCAAACTCCTTACTTCGATGATGTTCCATCGATGAAACTCATAGCATAATCAGGAACCTAATTAACACAAAAAATACAAACGTTTAGCAAAAGAATCATATAGCTAAAGATGAGAGATGCGATAGAGAAAGATATACAAGAGGAAAAACCGAGATGATTCACATTACCAGTGGTTTTCCCGAGTCGAGATAAACCCTCGGGACATTAGGATCAAATTCAACTTTCTTGTTAGGTCCAACGCGCACGCCAGTTAAGTCCCGAAAATTCGCTCCCTGATTATATCATAGGGGGAAAGATGCATTAAGTTGGTCCATCATTAGATTAGAAGCCAAGAAATTTAGTGAGGAACTAAAGAAAAATGTGGTAATGACAATGAGAAAAGAGTATATTATATACCTTCCTCTTGGGGATCTGACAGACACGTTGATAATCGTCCATGTTCAGATTTAGAGGGTGATGGTCATACAGCAAACGCTTTGTGGGCTTGGATTTCAACGATGAACCTAACATTTCTGTGGAGAGAAACTAGTGAGCTTGAACAACCTTGGACAAGAATAATCTCAAATGAGATCAGAAAACCAAATCGTGTTTTCCCGTTGTATGGGAAGATACTGTTGGTTTCAGTGACTCAAAACTAGTGAGTTAGTGAAGAAGTTAGTATGGGAAGCTGCAAAGGAAGTTGTAAAGGTGATAGTTTTGGAGAAGTTACCAACGGTTATTTGTGGGTTATTTGTCTTTAAATACATGTGTTAATATGTGTAGAAGTTTATTGCAGAGAGTTTTCTGTAATCTTTTTTTCGAGAGTAAAAGTATATTCGAATGTTTTGATTTATAAAAGTTAACAGTGGTATCAGAGTGAAAATGATCTTTTTGGGATCTGTGGAAGGGTTCGAAGAAGCGATGTTGCAGAAAATGGTTGAAGACAAAGAACGACGAGTTCGATTCAGTAAGATGTTTTTTAGTAGGCTCTGTTTTTAATACAGTCGAAATATGTTTGTTTTTGGAGAGAGAAAAAAAGATGATGAACTGGAGGAGAGTCGTTGCAACGAAGACGACGATTCTGATGTTGAAGATTGGTGTAAGTTTGTCGAGTTTATGCCTTAATAAGGTAATTTCGGAAATTGCAAACTCGAGGAGCAGTGTGCACTCAAGAAACATATTGGAGAACCCTGGGTGGGCAGCTTTGCGGGAAAAAAAATTGTTGTAGTGTTTTGTGTCGAAGTTTTAAGTTTGTGATGATTATGAGATTTTGAGTCAAGTAGTGTTGGTTTCGGTGACTCAAAACTTAAGACGTTACTGTCGGTTACTTAATATTAGTGAAGAAGTTATTATGGGAAGTTACAAAAGTTGTAATGGAGAAGTTACAAACGGTTATTTGTGGGTTATTTTTGCAGAGTTTTTTGTAATCCTCCTACGAGAGTAAAAGTATATTTGAGTGTTTCGATTTATAAGTTAACAGATACATGTCCAATGCTTTTACGAAAGGACTTACTATGTGGAAAAGGAAAAAACTCATGTTTGCCATTTGAAACCACTAAAAGAAAAATCAAATCAAGAGAATATGTGATTTCCATGATGAATTGAGTTACTAAAAAGAAGAGCAACTTACCATCTTTGCTTAGTCTGATATGCCGTTGAAATGGCGTTTCAGGTTCCTTGTCATATGGAATCTCATCTCGTTTCTCACTGTTCGCAACCTATAAACATAAAGAAAACAATAACATCAGAATGAACAAAACAAGCTTAGCCATTGCGAGTAAAGAGAAGCCACGGGAATTACTGCTGGAAGGTCAGAAATTGCATCCTTGAGTAGAAGCTTTTCTGCCAACTTTACAGTGTGGCCTTCATCATAAGCCACTGTGTTTCCCTAC
>NW_010965625.1:1534284-1549269 GCF_000463585.1 Tarenaya hassleriana
TTCCCTACATTGGTACATTCAGCTTTTATTGAAGCAACATGACAATCAAAGCCTTTCGCAGAGACAGGAAACAGCAAGGATACCGATAGTCTTATACCTCAAACTCCGTAGGTATCACCCCTCTCATGATAACATCATGAGTTGGAAGTGGATATGGAGGAAGCCTCTGAAAAAGAAAAGAGATAAACTAATAACATTGTCCAAACAACCATACCAACAAAGAAATAAATAAACCGGGCTAAAATCACCTCATTAGGCTGGGCACCCCATAAAAAGAACCTCATGCGGAATTGTGGGAGGCCATATGCCCCAGCTGCCATCATTCCCATTCGCGTCTGGTAATTCATTTGGACAAGCCGACCCACTGCATAACGTCCAACGTAACCATTGACGAATTTTAGAATGTCCACAACATTCTCCATTAAGACATATTTTGGCTTCAGGTATTCCACTATATCCATATAAACGAGAAGCTGCTTGTTTTTCTCATCCGCTAATGGATTCTCTTTGTTCCTAAAGCGATTGAAACCACTAATGCCTTGGCACGGAGGTCCTCCACAAAGAACATCAGCATCTCCCTAAATCCATAAAAGCAAAATGAGGACTGATGACATTTTTGCCATAGAAGGAAAAAAGATAAGAAAACTTTGCAGAGTTGTTTTTACATGAATCTCGAAAAAAGATTAAGCATTTGATGAAATCCTGAAAACAAAAGCAACAAAATCAAGACAACTAGATAGAGCTGAATACCGGCAATGGTAGGATTTTTGAATCATATCCACGCACAACAAACTCCTTGATCCTTTCACGACAATTGCTGTTGACAGGGCAACACAAACTGACATTTAGCAAGCTACAAACATATGGAACATAAAAGCTCCTGATTTCCAATACATGTGAACATGATACTTAGTTGCTGACCTGAGTCCTTCAATTGGCTCCCAACTGTCATAAGACGGGCCATATTTCTTCCAGCGAACCTACCAAAAGTTTACAAGAGAGCGGTTTAACCTTAAGCACAAATGGGAGTTAAGCAGATCCTTGCTGAGGCTAAACTATGGAATAAACATTGAAATCTATATTCAGTAGAAATAAACCAAGGCTATGGCTGGACGAAACAGCATATACCTTCAAATATAGGCCACACTTCTTTATCCCTTTAGGATCACCATAGCAAATATCAAGTATCTTTTCCACTTCAAAAATCTCACCACCATCTTCATTTCCACTCTCATCATCAACATCCTCATCTTCATCAGTCTCACAGTCATTCAGCCCATAAAGGTTGCTATCCTCTTCTGGATCATCGCATTTCCTCAAACCGAAATAGATGCATAACTTCTCCCATTCCTTAAGCAGGAATAAGAAATATTCGGCAGACTCATTCCTTACCTAAAGAAAATTTGTCTCTTGAGTATTTCTTGCATGAGCCAAAGTAAAGTACAGGGGGGAAATGAGGAAAAAGCAACAGAATATGTGAAAGAGAACACGCTTACCTGCGTTTCTGGATGGTTAAACTTCAAACTGTGACACGCATATTCGTTTAGATCAACCGCCCATCTCTTTAACAAAAAATTAAAGAAACCAAAAGGTTCAGCATTAGAGAGATTAAAATTGGAACATTAGAGAAATTGTTTACGTAAAGAAAAAAGCATCTTACAGTGACAAGATTTAGACCAGACAACTGTGCCCCGAAACACAAGCCGGTTGACATGGCACCACAACCCGAGTATAAGTCCAATAATGTCACCTCTGATCTTTGAGGTTGTGCAACTTGAGAAACTTCTTCCTGGTCTGATTTTACATCAGTTGCTCCATTTGCGTCAATATCGCTAGATATTGTTGAACTATCACTGGCAGCCATCTTGACATCTGCAAAATTGAACATATGTTTACACGAAACGAAGAGTACAGCATAAACATTTTTTTATAATTCGGAAGTTCACGGCCCAACTATATTTCCCAAGAACCAGGAAATCCAGATGAATACCCCTTCTCACACTTGGATTTGAACCCAGGGTAAGAGCATGTTTTGCATGTTCTCTTAACACTAGACATCCAAGCTTGGGTGATTACAGCATATGCACACTTTTATTAGCTAGATTTTTTCCAAATAAGACTTTGAAGATAAACTAAGAAGAACACAAACCTGGTGGTAAAGATACAAAAGTAGAGTAAGGTAGTAAATATCTCATGTTACAATAATAATCAAATGTTTCTCCCGAAGCCATTACTGCCTCTTTACTTGCCTACAAAGGAAAAGACCTGTTGAGTATTTTTGGAAAGCATATGATAACATTAACAAGACAAAATGTAGCAACTAAGTACATACATTTAAAGGAATCATCAAAATTTTCAATTTCTTCAAAAGGCATTCCAATGGATTGGTGTTACGAATCTCCGAAAAAAACACGCGTTTATTATCGATCAGACAAGTATGCTGGTTCCCGATGACCTAAAGGAGAAAGAACAAATACAATCAATTCATAATATTCTTGTTAAAAACTTCATACAATTCAACCTAGAAAAAACAATCCGAATTCTTACAGTATCACAAGCTCTGTAGAACCATTGCGCTGTGAAATACAAAGTCCCATCAACTGACTCGAACATCTCAACAATCTTGCAGATATAAGGCTCCTCACCCTCTCCAGCCTAAACAAAAGCAAAACACTATATTACATCAAGAGAAACATAAACTATATGGAATTAAAATGGGTACCTTTAGCAATCGGTTAAAAAGGAGATAGTTGAAATAAATGTTTTTCCTATAATGTTCTGAAGAGTAATGAGCTCACCTCCACGTGTGCATCGACATAAAGATCGTATGTTTCGCTGTCGTCAACCAATGCCTGCCTAAAATGGCGTTGTGCCTGGATTATATCTTCATTATGGTCTCTGTAACCCAGAAATAGTTAGTTTACAGACATACTTTTAAGGAGAAGTGACAAGCATCATAAAACTTACTCTTTTGTCTTTTTTGACCATGCCAAGAGCTTTTTCTTCTGAAAACCAAAGCCAATGGTTCGAAATCAATTAAGGCATAATAATATCGTTCCATTAACAGATACAGTAAGACCAAAGATTGAGCTTCAAGAGGCATAAACATTTAGAAAAACAAACAGACAAACAACCTGAGCATTTGTTGAAAGCAAATACTGATGTCTGAAAACAAAATTCAGTATCATCATGTTGACTTGAAGCAAACGCAATCAAAATCAGTTCATCAGCTCGCATGACCAGCTCATGGGTCGTTGAATTGCTTCAGTTAAATCAAAGTAATCGCCGCAATATATTCCATCACACCAAAATTTCATCTATTGAAGACTCGTCCGGAAAAAAGGAACAAAATCATCAAAAGAACAGATCATGCCGCGTAAAAGTTACCTTCTCATGGTACCGTTGTGGCCACCTCCTCCTCGCCTCTTCCTCCGGGACAGGCTCTCCGATAAACTTCGCCGTCGCAGCCTCATCGTCGTCTCCATCGGCCCCAACCGACTCGAGACTCTTCTCCTCGGAGTCTGCAGCTCCCAGCCTCTTCTTGGATTCCTTCGGAGCGGAATCTGACACGATTGGAACATCACCAGCCGCCGCTGCCGGAGTTTCATGTTTTGGTCTCTTCGACGGAGCTGTTGAGTCGGAATCCGTGGCCGCCGTCGTAGAAGGATCCCTCCGCTTAGGCCTCATGATCCGTCAGAGAGGACGAAGAAGATCAGTGACGTATTCTCAGAGGCGTTAATGGCGTCGTTTCGGAGAGGGAGTGACAGGAGGAGAGAGAGGGAAATTTATATACGGGGAATAGGGTAAATCCATGCGTGGTAAGAAAGCGCGTGAAATGGGCGGGAGTGTATGTTTTGAAAAGTTTCATGAGTTTTTTTTATAAAAAGAAAAGTTTCATGGTTTTAATTTTTTTATATGTTTAAACAAAAATACAGAAAACATCTATTTTTATCAATTCATTTATTTCTTTTTTAAAATGTTTTAATATATAAACTCTTAAATTAATACATAAATTTTCAAAGTTTTAAAAATAACAAAATTTTATAAATTCTCAATTAAAAAATCATGAATTTTATAAAGATTTTTTAAAATATATTAATGTCTTTCGAAGAAGAATGTTGGTGTGATTCTTCTTTAAAATTAGAGTTGTCAAATGGTATTATATCAAAACTATTTTTACTTTGTTATTTTTACTTCAACAGATATCTTTTTTCGACTGTGACCATATGATTCATGTGACCCAAAATATAGTTTGGTCACATTTTGATTTTATTGATTATATCGTTAAATTTATGGTGATCACACTAATTTATTATGTTCATACTTTGTATATCTTACTAATCATTTGATTAAAACATCATAAATTTAACGACATGAGTAATGAGATCAATATGTGACCACACTGTATTTCAGATCATGTGGGTCACATAGTCACAACTGGAGAAGGGTATACGTTGAAGTAAAAATAGCAAAATAAGGGTATTTTTTATAATGCCCCTTGTCAAATTGTATATCATACCCCGTTAACCCAATCTCTTATGAATTTTATGAATTCGAACCAACAAAAATAAATTAAAATTTAAATGTATTGGGTTATTTTATAAAACCTGAACATAGAGAAAACTTGAAATAGATAGAGAGAAAAGTTTGATGCAATTTTTTGTATTATTCAAAAAATAAAAAAAAAACAACAAAGTTTTATACAATCAATTTGAATGAATCGGATGCTAAACCAAAAATCAAATAAACCGAAAAACTAAACCAAATAAAAACCACAAATCAATAAAATTATATCCCTAAAACTCCAATAAGGAGGTCAAAGAGAACTTTCACCTTGCTTTAGTTAGACTAGTCTGAACCGAGCCAGTCTGTTTGGTATCCTTACATGTAGAGGCTTCAAAAAAATAAGTTTAACATGATCCCTAGCAAATTGGCAATCCAATTCCATAAGCTTAGTCCTTTTATGGAAGACAACATTATTGACAATATGAATTGGAGAAACACTATCACAATATACTGGTTTCTGAAACGAGACATAAAGTTTCTGAAGAACATACAATATCCACAAAAGCTCATATGTAGTATGAATTAAAGCTCGGTATTCAGATTTTGCACTATTTCGAAATATAGTGATCTATTTCTTCGACTTCCAAGATACCAATGCAGAACCGAGGAACAAACAAAATCCGGTAATAGATCTCCTCAAATCAAGACAAATAACCCAACTAGCATCCGAATATGCACTCAAACGAATATCACTATCATCTAAATGAAGCAATCCTTGAAAAAGAGTGTCTTTAATATATCATAGAACTCTAAAGATTGCTTGCAGATGATCAGATCAAAGACTGGAACATATATTGGCTTAGCTTATTAACAACAAAACATATGTCACGTCTTGTAATGTAGAGATATATCAACTTGTCAATAATTAAGCTTCATGCATTGTAATGTAGACACACACTCGCCAGAATTAGATGCAAGTTTCTGACGAAAATCCATCGGTGTTGTTGATAGCTTATATCCAAGCATACCAAAATCTTCTAACAACTCTAGTGTATACTTTCGTTGACAAATTGAGATTCTAGCTTTGGAACGAGTCACTTTCAATCCAAAAAAGTACTGTAAATTGCCAAGATCCTTAGTTTGAAAAGCTTGATGCAAAACAAATTTTACTTCAATTATCAATGTTTCACAATTGCCAGTCACTAAGATATAATCTACATAAACCAACACACACAATAATAGAAGAATTATGTTTTTTTACAAATAAAGAATGATCAGACTTGGATTGAACACAATCTGCTTCAATTAACATATGTAACATCTCAGCATTCCATTACCTTGATTGTTTGTTTGAGTTCATACAAGGACTTTTGTAATCTGTACATATAATCAGATGGGATATTCTCCCCCTTAAGTTTTGCATAACCAAAATGGTAATGTCATGAAGTTCTCTTCGGATAAGTCTCCATTCAAAAAGGCATTAGATACATCAAGTTGATGTAACTCTGAGAAACCGCTAAAACAATAAGAAGATGCACAATAGTCATCTTAGCTAAGGTCTCTAAATAATATATCTCATGCATTTGTGTATAAACTTTAGTCACTGATCTAGTTTTATGTCTTTCAATGGAATCATCTAAATTAAATTTCGTTTTAAACACTCAATTGCAACCAATGGGACACTTACCAATCGGAAAGGGCAAACATACCAAATCTTAGTCTTAGTTAACGCATCAAGTTCACATCGATTTTATGAGTTAAAGTATTTATTTAAAATATTTCAATATTTGAGATATTAATTAGATCAAATTAAACATTTGAGATATTAATTAGATCAAATTAAAAGTTTAGGTATTTATTTGGTATAGTTTACTATGAGATTTTTCCTATTATTTTCTAAAACGATAGTTTATAATTTTGAAAACAGCAAAATGATAGAACTCTTTAAATTCAAACCGTGGTCTAGCCATTTCAATTATTATAACGGTAAATAAATAAAATAATATAATGAATCGATACTGGTTCAATTTAATGGTGGGGAATTTGGTTATTTCGTAATATCGTTATAATGGTTTTGGAAATTTTTAAATATTTTATGTTTTATAAAGAATGCCCAAACATTTTTTTTTTGTTAACGAATCCCCACACATTTTGTTATAATTGTTTTCTTTTAAATTCAATATTTTTGTTCTTTTTCTTAAAATATGATTTCGTTTATACGTGGGATAAAAAACCGTTAACTATTTTTTTTTGTAAAGGTTATTTCTACTAATAATTTATCACATTATGTAGCGAACCCACGGTAAAAAGGCAATTTGTATTAATAATTACTTGCAAGGGCGAGATTCTTTAAACGATGAATCCGTCGAAGATCAACAAAAGATCACGAGTAAACCGGATCTAGGTGTTCTGATACCATTTTATATTTGTAAAAATAATGTTTTAGAGGAAAAAAAATAATTTTGAATTAAGTTTCACTTTTTGAATTTTTTAAACTATGTCATCTACCTATATTAATATTAACTTGTTAGACAAATAAATTCTATTTTATTTCTTCATACGTTTTTTTACAAAATATTCGATCCAAAAAATTACATTAAAATGTGGTCTGATAAATATTTTGTATTAAAATATGTTTAGAAAAGTAGAAATATTAAATATACGTGACGACAAATATTTTGGAGATTAAAATTTATGTTGAAGATTAATTTAGATATCAAAATATTTTGTATGATAAAATAAAAAATATTTTTGTTTGTTGAATTTGGTGGGGGGGAGGGGTATATATTCATATCATATATATATATATATATATGTGTATTAACTATTAAATTCGTTTTGCCATTTAGACATCTTCCAATCTCAGTTCTTGTAGTCTTTCCCGCTTCCTCCCGGGTTTTAACCCTAATAAACCAGTTGGGTCGCATCTATTCCAGGCAGGTACACCACTAAAATTTTTTTTTTTTTTCAATTTTAACCCAGTTTTCGGTTGAAAAAATCCAAAATACCCTTTTCGTTTTATTTTTTGCGACCTTATTACGACTAACATATAACTGATATACAACTAAAAAAAGATAAATGATTTTTTTGCCATCTTTTTTAGAATCGATTGTAACTATATTTAGAATTAATTACGAAGTCGTAATAAAGAAGTTGTTTTCGAATGAATAAATATCGTGTATTCATTAAGGATAATTTTGTCTTTTCAAAGGAAAAAAAATGTGTTATGTTTTTTTAGGTGTACAAGTGAAATAGATGCGACTAAGTGGGTCATTTGAGTTATTTTCCCCTTCCTCCCTCGTCTTCGAGTTAACACGGCCGGCGATGTTCATTCTCCGAGTCCACTCGGTCGACGCCGAGCGGCCAATCTCCGGGGGAGAAGAATTCACCACCTTTAGCTCCGCCTCCCGGAGAGCTCAGTCCGCCGAAAACCCTAAATCGAACCCTAAACTCACCGAACGCAGAGGCGTCGTCCATCTCTACCGCAACTCCGCTCAGAGCTCGCTTCCAAACCCTAATTCCCGATCCACCTCCCTTTTCGTCGTCGCTGTACCAAATTATCTCTCCATCTCTGATTTCGTCGGGTTCTGTGATTCCCACATCGACCATATCTCGGAGATCCTCTTTGTCAGGTTGGGTTGAAAACTTCCATTTTTTTTTTCAAAATCTTTTTGTCTTGTTCCTGATTCTGGGTTTGGTTATGATCGAGAATTCTGATGATTTGATTCATTTGAACATGAAGGGTTGATTTCATTTTGAGTAGCGAGAAGTTTTTTGTTCCGATCATGTGTGTATATTTTTAGAAAACTTTTAGCATTATGTTGACAGGATAAGGAGTGCGTGTAGGTTTATGTTCTAAGTATGCCAGTGAGGAAGAAAGAGTGACGTAGAATATCAGATATAACATAGTATTACTATGTTATATCTGATATAGAAACCTAGGATTTCTATTCTTTGTTGGCAATGTCTGATTATCGTGATGAATTATATAGGAACGATGGGATGGAAGATCGATACAGTGTTCTTGTCACGCTTGCTGACCAATCAGCTGCGAATGCATTTTACGAGAACTTGAACGGAAGACGGTTTGTACCATCCGAGGTATAGAACTAAATAAAGCATTTGGAACATGACACTTGTGATTGTTTTGCTCATTTGCTTGCATGATATTGAGTTTTGTTGGATGTTAGGCCGAGATTTGCCATCTCCTATATGTAATATCGGTGGAATACACAGAATTTGATGAGCTTGCTGGTTGCCCACCCACAGGATTCACCGAGTTACCCACCTGCCCGATATGTCTAGGTGAGCCATCTTCTGCTATATTATTGTCTTAAATCTTCCCGTAGTTTGATTCCTTTCCAAGTATTAATATTTGGTATTCGACTCCGGCAGAGAGATTAGATCCTGACACCAGTGGTGTACTCAGCACCCTCTGTGATCACTCATTTCAGTGCTCTTGCACTTCAAAGTGGACTTACCTGTCTTGTCAGGTGAGCTAGTTCGATATGATTCTTCTTCCACATTCTTTTCCATGCGTTTTTTGTTTGGTTTGTTTGTGGGCTTCGCATTGGCGTAAATGGTCATTCATAATTTGCTTTCGGCTTCAACATTTGCATTTTATTTTCTGGTCCAGTATTTGTCTGATTAGATCCCTTGTTATAACAAACTGCACATTAGACATGTTTAGTTCATTCGAATTTGTATGCAGGTTTGCCAACTGTGTCAACAGCAGAATGAGATACCGAGCTGTTCTATTTGCGGAACAACAGAAAACCTATGGGCATGCCTTGTATGTGGTTTCCTTGGTTGTGGAAGGTAATGGTATGGTTAGCATTTCCATTGATGAGCAAATCCAAGTCTTTTTCATATTGAGTATCTCACAGTAAATATTTTCTTTTTCCCCATTGTAGGTATAAAGAAGGACATTCTATCAGACACTGGAAAGAAACACATCATTGCTATTCACTCGATTCACGAACACAACAAATCTGGGATTATGTTGGTGACGGTTATGTTCATAGATTAAACCAGTCAAAAGTTGATGGAAAGGCGGTGGGGATGAACTCCGGCTGTCTGTCACATGAAGGGCACTGCGGTACCTGCGGGTGTAGTGAAGATACTGGAATCAGCAGAGCCATCTTTGACAGCAAACTTGATTCGGTATCATTTTCTATCTTTGGTTTTTTTTTAATCTTTAAAATTTGCTAATTTCATTGTGACAGAAGTTCCTATTGAGATATTCAACTAATGGCACACTAATAAGGAACAGAAGTCTGCATTTGACTCATTTTGTCACTCAATATCTGTTGAATTTATCAGTAGAATATACCTCCTTTATGCTTTCTGGATTTTGTGTCGTGGTACCACGATGTTTAGTCACACAGAAGATGATCGTTCTTAATACATTTTGGTCTTATGGTTTCTAGCACATGATTCCTCGTCTTATTTAATTCGCCTTCTCTGCATCAGATTGTAAGCGAGTACAATGACCTTCTTGCAAGTCAGCTGGGGGCACAAAGGCAGGCAAGTTTTTCTTCCGTTCTTGTTTCTGATTCCTCTTGTTTCTCATATCAACAAGCTTTGACGGTAAAAAAAGAAGTTCTCATCTTGGTTCTATGCCTCCGTGCACCGGATTCTGTTGATGATACACTTTTACTTTTTTAGTTTATTGGATGCCATCTCTCGGGTGAATGTCTAGCAACCTAGTTATGTATTTAGGGGGATAGATCTCATTTGGAAATTTGTTGGCAAGAATTCCATTTCCCGAGATTCTGAACTTTTGTTTTCTTTCAGTACTATGAATCTCTTATTGTCGAGGCAAGAAGCAAACAGGATAGTACCATCTCGGAGGCAGTAGAGATGGCCGTTGTTGCCAAATTGGAAGAACTACAAAGAAACATCGAAAAATGTGAAGAGGAGAAAAATACCGTTGCTGAGGTGAACCCATATGCTTCCTGTCTCTCCCGTTGAGTTTCGGTGGTCGTTTCTCTGTTTTCAGGCTCCTTAGGCAATGCCCTTATTTCAGGTCAATAGAAAACTTATAAAGGAGCAAGACATTTGGAAGAAGGCGGCCAAAGAAATAGAAGAGAGGTACATAACCTTTGTTGATTCTTTCCTAATCGATCTTTGGCATAGGTTTTGAAGCAAGATTCGAGCTTTCGTATCCATAACGTGTTCGAGAGTGTTTGTTACCGATACTTGTTTTTGCTGCCCGGCTAAGGCTCTCGGAATTTGTTGGTTTCTTCAGGGAAGTAGCGTTGCTGAGATCAAAAGACGAGACCATACTTGATCTCGAAGAGCAGGTAAAAGGTTCTAACTGTTTTGTCTTAAGATCTAAGTCTTGTGAAGACACATACACGTGTGTTCAAGTAGTGTTTATGTTTTGTACAGATTAGAGACATAAGGATTTTCATTGAAGCCCAGAAAACCCTCAAGAACATGCCAGATTCCGACGGGATCCGTGAAGGAACCGTCTTACCGATCCCTCGCAACGAGTCGTCTGCCTCGTCTAGGAAGCAAAAGAAGTCGGGTCGGAGAAGGAATTGAACTGTTCCAGGAACTTGTAAAAGAACAGGCATGTCATTAGATGAGGTTATTGTTTTCAGTTCTGAAATAATTTTCATTGATAACGAGACCTAGAATCATACACGCTCGTATTTAAATAGAACTAGGGGTGATATTCCAAACCCGAGGTATTAGAGATAGTTTCAATTTGTTTAATAAATAAATAAGTGAATCGATCTAAAATCGAATTTGCCGATTTTTTTTTAAATGAATCTTTTTATCAATAAAATCGAAATAATTGAAATTAGTTAGAATTGAATGGTTATTATTTTTCAAATGATCAAATTCGAATATAACCAAATCATATTCGAACCGAAAACCTTACGTTTTGTTCATCTCCTCGTAAGACCAATGCCAATCGTACTATTGGGGTTGTAGAAGGCCCATCGAGGGGCTTCACAATGAAACAATTCACATTTGATACTCTTCAGAGCCGAAACATCATAGATGGGTTCCAGAAGCAAGGGAGGTCAAACCGTCTTCGGTTCGGTTAGGATTTGGACAGCTCGCATTGATTATTAATATAGTATCTTCATTCGCTTGCGTTTGGATTTGTTTTGGTTCCTCTCAGATATTCTTTTAAAAAAATTAAAAATAAATGTGATTTACTGGATGACTAAACCGAATGCATTGCCTGATTCATTGATCTTAACCGGAATGAGAAGCTTAATTGGTTGCAGAAAACCGGTATAACCGTAAAACCAAGAACCGGTCTTACAGTTGAAACAACAGAGATTGCTTTGGTTGCGAAGGAACACGTACAGACACAAGAGAAGCCTGTTCAAACACACCTTAAAAGACTCTGTCGCCAAAAAAAAAAAAACACACAAAAACCTCAAGAACAAGGTTGTGTCGATGGCTGTGAAGATCTGATCCCTCAAAGCCATTGCCAAAGTCACCAAAAACAAGATTCTGTCCAAACGCAAATGCAAATGCAAACGCAGTCTTAACGCGATCTGTCCATGAACGCACCAGCGTCCACCGGAGCAAGACGATAGTCTCCTCTCTTTTGGCTCGAGACTGTGTTTCCGCCGGGGGGGAAAAAGGTTGGTAACAGGTTTCTAGCTAGAGAAATCCTGCTAAAAAAGGGAAAGATCGAGTACAGATCTTCCCGAAAACCCCGATGGGAAACAACGGTCACGAGCTAAAACTTTCCTTTGTGGATGCGGGTAGTTGGATGCAAGGAGAACATACCCGAGAACGTACAAAGAAAAACCCGAGATTTACGAGAGAATATCACACCTCCATAGACTTTCCACGAGCCGCTGAACAGTCTCGTTGGTAATGGAATCACAACCTCGGATATTCAAACCAAGAAGGGTCCTGCCCAGTTTCTTCAAGGACACGAGGCTCTTGTTCGATACCTCGGAACAACCTGACACAGACAGAACTTGAAGGTTTAACCTTTTCTCGGCTCGAGATAGAGAAGCGATACCAGAATCGGTTATCCCGCACTTTGACACATCCAGATCCCTTAGAAACATGCAATTCTCTGCCATGGCTGATAGGCTTGAATCCGTGATCCTTCTGCAACCATTGAGATTGAGGACCTCGAGGGTTCCGCCCTGTAACTTGGCCAAGGAGTAGACAACTCCGTCGGTCAAGTTGAAGCAGCTAGTTAGATTCACCGTGACAAGTCCGGCCCTGTTGTTTTCTATAAGCGGGAGAAGCCCGGCATCCGTTGTCCCGTAAAGACCGCTGAGATCTAGATGCTGAAGGTTTGGACAAAGCTTCCCGAGATTAGCAAGCCCGCCATTACCAAATCCAGGACAGCTTTGTACAGACAAGGATCTCAGAGAGTTACAAGGATACAAATCTGATGATTTGAAGGCGAGATCCCTTATCCCTGTACACCTCAGAAGAGAAAGAAACTTCAATTTCCCTCCACAACTAGAAAGAACGCCGCAAATTCCCGACTGACCAATCCCATTGCACTCCTCCAGTTTCAGGGTCTCGAGAGATCCCATGGCCTTTGAAAACGCCACCAATCCATTGTCGGAGATGAAGCCACACTTGCGAAGGCAGACCTGCTTTAGGGTTATGCAACATTTCCCCAAAGCTTCGAGGCTCAGATCCGTAACTCCTCGACAAGAAGTAACTCCCAAAGACACCAACTTATGCAAACCCCGAGCATTTCCCATGACCCAGAAGCCTCTTTCAGTAACATTCAGGAGATTACTTAGCATGAGGCTGGTGATGGACTTCCCGTAGTGCCCAATAACAGCGAGAGAGAAATCTGTGATGCTCAGACCGTGGAGATTAACCTTGGAAAGGACAGGTGAAGCAGAGGAAATTAGGCTTGATATGCCGTGATCACCAACAAGTGGGCAGTCTTTGACAGTGATAGACTCTAACTTGGGGCAGTACCTTCCAATAGCTAGCAAGGCCTCGTTTCCTATTCTCGGGCACGACTCGAGTTTCAAAGTAGTTAGATTTGGGCAGTTCTGGGCAACAGAGATCAACCCTTTGCTAGTGACTGAAGGGCAGTGGGAAAGATCAAGCTTCTCAAGCAAATGACACTCTTTAGCTACTTCAGGAAGACCTTTGTCCCCAACATGAGGCACGTTCCATAAGGAAAGGGCTCTCAATGAAGTGCACGAACGAGCAACTGCTGAAACTCCAAAGTTCGAGGCCATGGAGCTTCCCGTGATTGAGAGCTTCACAAGACCATTACAGAGATTTCTTCCAACAGCAAGACCAAAAAGCGTCATATCTGTTGCCTTTTTCCCTTCCAAGCACCTTACTCGGCTTCCATCATCATCATCTTCACTCAGAACCATGTCCACATCGTTACAGGCGGAGAATTCAGACAGCCGCATAGAAGTCAGAACGTTAAGCCAGCGTTTGGATACACACAAAGACAAACACCGTTCTTTGACTCTGGGGAGGCGTCTCAGGATCTCGAAGAGGCACTCATCGGGGAGAATTTCGATAGATTGCTGCTCGGAAACCTCGGTTTCTGATTCAACAGAGAGAACTGAGGAACTAATACGAGCCCTTTTGTTTGGAGGGTAATAATATACACCCGCATTGTCACCAGTGTAAAGCAATTTGCCCAAATTCAACTGAGTTTTACAAATGGAACCCCCGGCATTGTGGAGTTCACCAGTTCCTGCAAATTTTGGCCAGAAGAGAGAGCCATTATAAGCTAAGATCCTCGTTCTCACATCTAAGAACCCTAATTTTACAAAAAACTGAACTGCCAACATCATCATCATTCCACTGAAATCAGGAAACCTAAATTTATATTCACCCATAAACAGATCAACCAACGAGGAATCGAACTACCCATTTCTCGACCCCAAATCTAAATTAGGGAAAATTAACAGAACACGGTGAAGAAGAACAAGAACTCACCGCAATAATTCGCAAGAGCAGGCATGTCGAAACACTCTTGGAACAACACAAACCAACAACAAAGAGACCTGATTCAACCCTTGTAAGAGAGAAAATGCATAACACAAATCCGTTCCCAAAACCCTAAAGAAATCTAGGGCAAAAACAGGGATTAGAAAAAAGGAAAAAAAGGAATCAGATGAATTTTTCTGGGTTTTGAAGATCTTGCATCAGTAACACCGAACAGTCATATATATATATATATATATATATATATATATATATATAAAGGGTAAAACTTTTCTTCTTCCTTTTTTTTGGGGGGGGGGACATTATGACTTCATCATTGATGGCTTTTGCATTATAAACAAGATGGGTGGCATACTATATATAACTGCACAAGGCTTCTCTGTGTAAGCGCGAGGGTCCCTCCAAGAATTTAATCTCTCTCTCTCTCTCTCTCTCTCTCTCTCTCTCTCTGCCCCTTTTTATACAGAGTTTAATTCGAAACGATTAGCCTTCGTCGCTAATGGCATGCTTAGAAATGTACAACTCCAATGGCGGGGGTTCCCTTAG
>NW_010965625.1:1549366-1592703 GCF_000463585.1 Tarenaya hassleriana
TATAAACCCGACATTTGATATATACACATATATATATATATATATATATATATATATATATATATATATATAAAGGGTAAAACTTTTCTTCTTCCTTTTTTTTTTTTGCTTTTTGCAGAAGATACATTCTCTGACAACATCTGTTTACATGCAATGAATGTATCTTTCAAAAGTCCATTGTTTGTCCTAATCCTGCAACATGTCGACATCACGACGAGTGCAATGTATAAAATCATTGTGTTATTTGTATTATTATTTTACCACAACATTATCTTATTTCTTATGTTTTTTTTTGGTAAAATATTATTATTATTATTATTATTTCTTATGTTATTATAACATATAGAATTTTTGTCTTTTACAAGATTATTGTTACATCATTTTCGATACGATGATGTATCGCTTTTGGTATGCTATATTTGAACGTTTTAAAAATTACAGACAAAAAAATTAAGTTAAACTATGTTTGAAACAAAATCGATACGTTGAATAATGCAAAGCAATTCGGTGTTAAATTATGTATAGAGAAATAAATAAAATTTAAAACTGTAGTTTTCCCATATAAATCTTTGCTGAAGTACCAAGAATCCGCGCTTTGTCCAATTTCCAAATTAATTTGTTTTTGCTTTTTATTTTAAATTATAAAAGGTACGTATATCCAATCCCAACAGTCGATTATTTTTGTTATATTACAATTTAATTTGACAATATCAATTGATAAATCTCGTGGTGTACGCACAGTAGAGAGCTTTTTTTTTTTTATGTATTGTGTTTATTGAAAATTAATAAACATAAAAATGATATTTCAAGATTCGTACATAAAATTTAATTCTAAATTGGAAGAGATTTATAGTCAAATAAATTATTATTATTCAACGAGACTGTTATGGTACATTCAAATTGTGTACATCGATCAATACGATATTTTTTAACCTATTTTGTTATCATGTGCGTGCATCCCAACATTTTTCAAAAGATCATCCATCGTAAAACTATTCCAAAACGATCAAATTTAGAATTCTCTAGTAATATACAAACAAAAAGATAAATGTATTTCTTTTAAATTATTTTTATTTTGTAATTTTAAACCTCTATAACCATCAAATCTTTTTTATTTCGGTACGTTTGATTCATCTATGTATTTTTTTCTACCTTGCCCGTATCCTTCCACCTCATTAATCATTCATCGCTTTCATCAGTATCCGAGATGTTTTCAATTTTGTTTTCAAGTTGGTTAAGCTTAACTACTTTGGATTTTTGTAAAGTTTTTCCCTAATTGTTTATTTTTTTATAAAGTTTTTTTTTTGTAATTTTTCTAATGAGTTACAGTGGATTTGGCAGGGAAAAAAGATCGTTCATGTGTTTGTGAATGACTCCGGCGGCGAGGGCAATCCAAACTCTAAATTCCTTCTCCTACAAAATTTGCCAACAATTTTTCCTAGTTATTATAAAACATTTCAAATAAGACTTTCACCCATTTTCATATCTAAACTTGAATATATATATATATATATATGCATATATGGATATATATGTATATGTATATATACTTATATAAATAGATGTATATATAGTTAAGAGAGGATATCCTCTCTTTCAAATTTTAAAAATAATTAGTTTCTTTTGAAAAAAACTCATTACTTTTTATTTTTATTATTATTTTATTGATATTCCCGATTTATAATTACACAGTTTATTTGCATTTTCACAAGAAGAAATGGAAATTATATCAATGTCATTAAACTTCCAAAATAAATTATATAAATGTAGGCTTTGGTACGTGTTGTTTGATGAGGGTGTGGTTCTTTTGTCATGTGCAATGAATTTGATTACCAAAAGTGTATTAATTTGAATTATTATCTTTGTTGGCTTAGGTGGACCCATTATAATCTATATATCTATATATCTATATCTATATATATCAAAGTAGAGTTGAGTGAAGGATGGTGTGACATATGTCCAATCTCCTTTTTAAATCTATTCAATTAACTAGGTATATACCCGCGCGATGCGCGGGTTAATTTTTTATATTTATATTATTTTTATAAAATTTGTTGGTATAAATGTTATAAAAAGTGATATGAAAATCAAATTATTGTAAAATCATCATTAGTTATTATATTATTTGTATAAATACGTTAAGATGTGAAAGATTTTTTTCGATCTCTTAAAAATTAGTTATAATATAATAATAAAAATGACATTATTAAATATTATAAATATGATTTTTTTTATAATGTGTTATGTATTTATGATATGAAACTTTTGTTATTTATTATAGTTGTAGAAAATTTGTAACATTAATGTAGTAAAAACTGATACAGATTATTTGTTTAAATATATAAAAATATAAAATAATACTTAGATGATAACATTTACAAATTTGATCATCTGTATAACAAAATATATGAATTTTAAAATCTAAATATATCTTATTTATTTTTTTAATTTGATAAATCTAATAGGTATTTTTTTTTTGTCAACGCTAGCAAATTATTATATAAATGTATCTAAAACTTCTTTGTAACTATAGTACAAATGGTGGCATTAATGTTTTCAACAATAGTATTTTCTTAAAATAAATATAAAATTTATTATCTGTTAATTTATATATGTTTCTATTTGACCTACTTTTGAAATAACTTTTAATAAATATATATCGTACATTAATTATTTTTATATTTTTCTATATGGTTCTGAAATAGTTTTTCTTTAACAACATTTTCCTGTAATATTGTCCTTAGTAAGATTATGTTTTTATAAACATATAACTCATTATATGTAAAATTACATTTTCATGATTTAATAAGTCAAAAATAACTAACTCATTTTTATGGAATAGATTTTGCTCATCCCATATATTTAGAGTTTCTCTCATGTCTTTAGAAATTCTATCATAATATATTATGATTGATGATGCATTCTCATCTCATCCAATGTTATATTGGATGAAATTAATATTTGAATACATAATCTTAAGTACTACAATAAAATTAGTTTTATTTATGGTTCTTAATTTAATATGTAATGATGTTATTTGATATAGATTATGTGTATTCATTAAGATCTTATGTTGAATCAATTAGATGTTAATATTTTTAAATATATTCAGATATTATATGTATGGCTAGATTTGTTTTTTAGCTTTTATTGTGATAAATCATTTCTGTTTTGTAATTTTTTTACCACTTATCATATAGGCTCCAAATATTTAATATTATATAAATATGTTGCATATTAAATTAGAAATTCAAATTAAACCCTAACTTTATAAACTATATATTTTTAATTTGCTAAAAAACCAAATTTATGATTTTATGTCAAAATTAAGAAGTCCATATTTTTATATGATTTATTTTTTTAACACATTTCGATTTCAGGTTATTAGTCGAATAATTTTTTTTATAAATTTTATATTTTGCATACTTTTTAAAATTTTATTTTTGTACGTTGTACAATTTTTTTACACCAATTATTGTTAATATATTTCGTATAAAAAGAGTTGTATACAAATAGTTTGTTGATTTGACCTTATCGTTTTGATAGTTTGTTAATTTTATGTTATCATTTAGTTTTAGTATAATTTTTTCATAATTATATTTTTCTTGAATTTCTCTTATATTATTTTTTCATTTCAAAAACTTCTCATTTACTTTACATGTATTTTTTAAAAATTATTAATTGATTTCATTCTATAGATCTATCTAACATACATTTCATTGTTATATATAATAACAAATAAAAATAAATTTATTTAAAAAAATAAATCATCAAATAGAAAAATAAATAATAAAATTAATCTATACATTTATACACATACATAATTTATTTTAATTTAATTTTCTTTAAATTGCACCTCATTTATTATACATGTGAAATGATAAATCTGTCTTGAATAAGAAGTTATTAACACAATATTATATACTTTAAAATATTAGCAACATTCATGCATCATTTATACTTTTTATACACATTAAGGTTTAATATATGATTATAAGTTATAACTTTCAACTTATTACGTCAAATTACATCTTAATAACAAAAACCAAAGAATTTTAGTGTTCTTTCATAGAAATTTAAAGGCATCACATTCTTCCAAAAAGAATTTCATGTTTCAATTTTCATCATATATCAACATGAAGTTTTGTCCTTAAACTTAAATCCAATGAGGGTAACAATATATTTTTGTTAAAGATGAGAGTAACAATATTCTTACGAATGTCTCCAAAAACCTTTACATATATATATATATATATAAGCTGAATGATCAAATAGTGTTCTAACGACAGGTTCATGGCACATTTACGGAGTATCACTGTCTCAACTTTCACAATTCAAAATCAGATTTTGTGCTAATAGATGCAGAAAAAGTAAAACTCATTAATCTTATTATAGAAATTGAAAAGTCCAATAATGTGTTTAATTAATCTTATTAATATTGCAGATATATTCTATTATCTTTCAGAACTCTCTCGAGAACCCAAAGACATCAGTAGATTTATTCCAAAAAAACATGGAATTCTCAGGGCACCACCATCATCACCATCACCACCACCGCCGTGACGACGACGAAGCATGACCCTATGCGCCACCGCCTCCAAGCGCCTTTTTTACTGCCATTCCTCTGCCACCTCTTCAATCCTACCAACCAGAAATCCAATGCATCCCACCGCTTCCGTCGTTCGTAATAAACCGTTCATGCCACCGCCGTCTCCTGGCATTCACTTCGTAGCACTTTTTTTTATAATCTGGAAGTTCATCAGACCTTTGGCCCGATTATATCTCCCAGAGTACCGGGAAGTCCATGTGAATATCTCTCCCCAAATGAGGACTCGAATCCAAATTGAGCCACTCAATCTTATGTCATTATGCAATACATAGACATCCATTTAAACATATATACATATACATATACATATATATATATATATATATTAATATACAAACATATATATTTATAGATATACATACATACATACATACATACATACATACATACATACATACATACATACATATAAATATATATATACACACACAAATACATCGTTATTTATTGAATGTTCATGTAGCTAATAAAAATAGAGTTATTAAATATTATAGTTATAGTTTGTTTTAAAAATAACTTAATGTATGTACTTGTCATATAATATTTTTATTAGGTTGTTTTGCATTTTTTTTTGTAGATGATGATGTTTGAATGATAGAATACCTAAATCATAAATTTAATATAAAATATTAGTTAGCTTAATATAATAATGAAATAAATGTTAAGAACTTCAATAATAATAATAATAATAATAATATTTTATATCATATATAGTATTATATTTTTAAAGGAAAAATAATTTTAAAAATAATAATTTTTAAAAACTTCAATATAAATAAATGAATTTTAAATAAATAAATTTAAAATAGAAAATAAATCAACTAATTAATAAATATACATATATATATACTTATATACATAGTGATGAATACTTGGTTTCATCTTCATGTACGTCGAATTTCTCGCTAAGTTGTAGACCTCTTTCATCTTGAAGGTGATGACATGGATGAACCATTAGAACATGATAATTAAACACTTGCGAGAGTTAAGGTTGAAACGTTGAGGAGCCTTTATAAATTACGGTCCATGTAAAAGGAAGATCCGATCCATCACTTATCCACCTTATAACTAAACCTTGTACAAACACCATCTGCTCCCTCTGCCAAGTGGAAGATGAGTCACATCACCATTTATTCTTCAGATTATTGCCTTCTAGTTTGTGATTCTATCGTTGTCGAAGTATGGCCTATTCCCCCACTTAGTCTCGATGACTGCTTGCTCTGGGTTGACAATTCCGGGCATGACCAATCGGGGAATCGTTGCTTGTTGGCCAAGTTATTACTCTAATCTGTAGTCAACTTAATCTGGACGGAAAGAAACTTGAGGTTAATCCGCAATCAATCCTCTACGGCTAAGGAATCAGTCTACAAACTTGGGCAGATAGTTCACATGCATATACTAATTTTTCCCTTATGGACTCTACTCCAGTTAGGAAGTCTAGCTTCCTGGAGGACTGATACTTCTTGAAAATTTTCCCGTGCAAAGTGTAGTCGACCTCGTTGTTATAGTGTGATTGCTTCTTCCTTTTGTTTTATGAAGATGTCTAGTTTCAATCTTTATGGTTTATATAAAAGGGTTGACTCTCGGTTAGATGCCGAATATTTTGTACAATTCGTTCATTTATATTTTTTTTGGGCTGAAATGTAAAGTATATTAATTGTAAATGTTGGGAAAATTTACAACGTGGATTTTAATTCGCAAAACCCAAAAGAACTCGGGATCCCACGGCAAGTGATAACACAAAAAACCCGTAAATTGGGACATGAGCAGATTAAGTAATAGCAGCTACACTTTGGTGATATATGTCAAGATGGTACCAATCCTCTATCAATGATGAAATTGAGTCTGGCTTCCGAAAACCCAACGCTAAGAGCGTTGTTCGGATAGATTTATCAATCTTTCTTCGAACAATTTCCGCCAACTTCCGTTTGTTTCAAAATATGCGTTGGTTGCGCTCATACCATATTGCTTCGATCGTCGTCTGAAGAAACATCTATGCCAATTGCTCTCTATTCCTGGATTTTTTGTTCGTAGAATTAGAGAATCAGTTAATGCATTCACCAAGTGTCGCTTGCAGAAGTGACCAAATTTTTTTAGCCATCGGATCCCATATTGATTCACTATATCAGCAGCGAAAAAATAAGTGGTCTTGTGATTCGTCATCTGCGTCACAAAACACATAAGCGGAAGAAGAGATCAGTCTTTATCTATAGAAAGAATTAACCTTGTAATATATATATGATATGGCTACGGGTTTTTTTTTTACATCTTAAAGAAAACTCAAATAATTATTTTATTTGGATCGTGGTTTGAAATATATAATTATACTTATTATTGAAAACTACGATTAATATTTAATAATATTAATATTCAGAAAAATAGTTTTAAATGACATTAAAATTAGAATGGAGTGGAGTTTTAAGATTTATTTTGGATTTTTTTTTGTCGGAAGATTACTTATTTAATTATTGTATACAGCGGTTTTAATCATAAAAAAAGTGTTGGGGGATTTTTTATTCCTCTGATGAAACTTTGGAATAGTAGAAAGGTTTTTTTCTATGCCAACTAAAAACTCAATGCACCATAAAATCAAATGTCTTAATAATTTAAATCAAATGCAATATTGTATTTAAAAAAAATAACATAAATTAATAAAAACTAAATTATTTATTAATGTCTCACTTATTCTTTTCAATGCACCATAACCTAAATTATTTATTACTATTGCCACTGACCGTAGGGGTGTAAAATGAGCGGGTCGGACTGGGTTCGGGTCAGGCTTAGTTTGGGCTTAGATTTTTCGGGCCGGACCGGCCCGTCCATTTATTTTTCGGGCCGGATTTTTTCTATTTTTTCGACCCTAACTTTTTTCGGACCGGGCCGACCCGCCCATTTATTTACCGGGTCTATATTATTAGGCCAATGCCCTTAATTGTTCGGACGGGTTTCGGACCGGACTTCGGACTTCGGGTTCTATTGACACCCCTAACTAACCATTACAATATGATATAAAATATTCATTAAAATTATAATTTACTATTCCTAAAAAGAGTTTATACAAAAACAAATCGGGGTAAAAGTGAACCAATCCTTTATTACATGATTCATTTAAACAAAAGAAAGGGAATTATATTTTTCAATTGGTCAATATTAGAAATAAGTATATATATTCCCAATTGTCTATTTTCTACGAATGTTTGTTACATGATTCTTTTACAATTCCATTTCAAATAAGATACATACATATATAAATATTTCACTCATATATATATATATATATATATATACAGTAGACGGTTTCTTTCCGTGCTCATTAATCATATTTATTAGAAAACAAAATAGTTATTAAGATATCAATAATTAGATATCGTTTCAATACACCACAATCTAAAATATTTATTAATATTACAATTTGCAAAGCATCCTATCCCTCCCTTCTACTGTTATCACATTCAAACCTATACCAACTTTGGACAAATACATATGGACATTGTATATAGAGCAGGATTTCACAATGCAAATTACCGTCCAATGCCAAATCAATCACAATCGTTGATTATATTAAACTCCATCATCCTATCATAGTTTAGGATACTTACCATTCAACCTTCTGCGGCTCACTTCAGCAAACCCAAAAAGAGTATCTTCTGGATCAGTCTCGACACTTCTTTTACAGAAAAGAGACAAATCCGATCAATACATTTTCAGTTTGAACGCAGAAAATGATATTTACAAAGAAAAAAGGTGCATTCAAACCAAATAATGAACTCCTATCATTTATAAAAAAATAAATAAATAATGAACTATATTTCAAGCAGAAGTTGAAAAAGAACAAAAAAAACATGGAAAACTTCAATAGGTATTGATTCTCAATGTCAACGTCATGTTCTTCCTCATCGTCGGAGTATTCAAATCCGTAATCTTCCATATCAGCATCTGCAAAAAAAAATCAAAAAGTTCGGAAAACACTTTCCAACAAAAAGGGAAAAACCTAAAAATGACAGCATCATGATAATCTATCAGAAATTCGAAGGGCCTGTTGATTATTGTGAATTCCTCTTAAAGAGTAAGCCTAACACCTCACTCTTTTCTTCAGACCACCACTTCCTATATACATACACACACATATATATATGTACATATATATGTTTGAATTCAGTTTAACGTAATTTTCTGCAACATAATGTACATATACATATAAGACACGAAATGTAACTGTGCAAACAGTTACTCACCCACTAAAACATTAAACTACATTTAAAACTTCCATAAAACTGCAATACGTAACATAAAACCAACTAATACACATAAACCATATAATATAAAGTACATGCAAAGTCTTCTAAACATAATTTGAGCCACAAATACTAACAAACTCCTCCTTGGCTCAAAATCCTTCAGAAACACCAATCAATAGATCAATCAAAAGAGTTGTTCCTCTTCCTTTTCTTCAACCATATTTGCTTCAACTTCAACATTCTCTGTGTTCTTTTCTTTGCAAATCTTCTCAACATGTCCCATTTTACCGCATTTCCTGCATTTAACATCGGGTCTTTTCCAACATCTCCAATATGGATGACCTTCCTTACCACAATGTTTGCACGGTTCAATGGATTGCTCACCAAATTTTTCATTTCGTGCATAATTTATTCTTGCTTTTGCTATTAACGCACCTTCCACCGAATCCTCCTTTCTCATAAGCCTTCTTTGTTCTTGCGCTTGAAGGGCACTAAGAACCTCTGAGAGCTTGATTTTTGACATATCTTTAGTGTTTTCCAAAGATGCCACCGTTGCTTCAAACTTTTCCGGTATAGAAACCAGAATTTTCTGCACAATCTTAACATCTTCAACTTTAGTGCCAAGAATTCTTACCTTGTTGATTATATCGACAAGACGATCGACATAATCTTTTACTGACTCGCTTCCCTTCATTTGTTGTCGCTCGAACTCTCGCAACAAATTCATGACTTTCATTCCGTTGATTTTTTCGTCCCCTTCATACTCCTTCTTCAAGAAATCCCACATCTCTTTGGCAGACTCCAACCCCATGATCTTCGTGAAGATCGACGGTGACACTGCCGAGAAGATGCAAGACATGGCCTTTGCTTTACTCGCCATTCTCTCCTTGTACAACTTTATTTGATTCGCTGTAGGATTAGCACCCAACGGAGTAACTTCATAGTCCTCTTCTACGGCTTCCCACAGATCTGAACCCTTCAAAAACGCTTTCATCTTCACAACCCAGACTTGGTAATTCTCACCATCAAACACCGGAACGGGGAGAGTTACACCGACACCAACATTTTGATCCATTTCGTTTTCACTTTTTCAAAAAAACACTCACAGATCCCGAAAGATCAAAACCGCTCTGATACCACTGTTGATTATTGTGAATTCCTCTTAAAGAGTAAGCCTAACACCTCACTTGTTTCTTCAGACCACCACTTCCTATATACATACACACACATATATATATGTACATATATATGTTTGAATTCAGTTTAACGTAATGGGATTTATGGATTTACTGTAAGAAAATGAAATTTAAGATTTTTTTTATATATGCGGATATGTAGATAAGTACCTAGATGAAGACGGTGCTGGAGAAGGAGAGATTTGGTGAAGCTCTCTGTTTAGATCCATTATGTTTTATACTGAAGGAAGAACGCGATTGGGCCCTATTTCATCCATAACACGATGGAGGATTCAAAATCTAAAGATGAAATAAAACCTAAAGCCATTATGATTGTTCAGAAGGAAAAGCCTGAAACAGGACTGAAGATGGAAGTTTCAGATACCGACAGTGAACCCAGGAACCAAAGAGATAGCGTATCAGGAGCTCGAAGAAACAACCGCCTGCGGAGGAGATTCTCCGGATTAGGGCAGGAGTAGTAGAAATCTGGATTCCAAAGGATATGCTCTTCACTCCGTTTTTTATCCTTCTGGAAGCTGTGATTTGATATTGGACCAAGTGAAATAACAAAAATATTAAAGTATATATATATATATATATATATATATATATATATATTTTAAAAACTGTTATAAAAAAAACATTATTTGACCAAAACCCATAATATGGTTAAGTATAACCAAAGTGTAGAGTTCTCATTTTTTTCTCGTAAGACAATATAGATACAAAAGAAGTATTACGATAAGAATAAGAAGAATATTTTTACAATCTTTGCAAAGTCTGTAACAAATAAATCTCTACAAACAACAAAAATATAATATTTTTCTCTCTTTTTCATGAACCCAGAAAAAATTGTGATGTATATTTTGGTTTAAAAATAGAAAGGCTCAGTCACATATAGAACATATGCATCCTCTCTCTTTCTCACCTCCAAAAAAGAAATGAGTACAAATTGAATAATGATAATGAACACTAAGAAGAAGGAAAAAGAATACAAACAATCCTACAAAATATAAGATTTAAAAAAACTAACAAAAAAATTTGATATTAAAATGTTACACGGCTGATGTATCGAATACCACGTTTGACATGACAAGGAGCTCTGCATCCCTCTCCGTTATTTGATTTTTTTAGTTGCTTTTATTGAGTATATATCTATATGTAGAATTCAATGTATTAAATATGGTTATTAGTGGGTATTAAATACCACGTTTTTTAGTCTTCCGTTTTCAATTTTAATTTTTTAAATGTTGTAGTCACTAAATATACCCTAACATAAAATATTATCATTTAACTTCAATACACCATAATATAAATATTTATTAATATCCATAATAACCTGTTCGATATGATGACTTTTTAGTATACCATAACATTTTTCATTTAATTACATTTATTTTGATTGACATTAAATCAAATCCCACTAACATATGACGGTTTTGCATTTACTTTTAAAATGCATCTTTGTAATTTTAAAATCTTATTTGAATTTGTAATTGTTGTAATATTAAAATATTTATTGAAAATTTAATTATTTTTATATTCAAATTATATTGACAAATGTATATAATTCTATTATAAAAAAAATTTCAATATGTTGAGATGACCTCATCATTTTTGTATATAATTATAATATAAAAATTATTTTCAATATATAAATTTAAAAGTAAAATGAGTGTTTACACGATAAAGTTAATATTTGTTATTTTAAAATTATAATAATATAAATCTATTTTTCATGTCTAATAATTAGTGGTAATCTAATCATAATTACTAAGGATTTTATTAACAAAATAAATAAAATAAATGCCACATGGATAATGATATGGATGCTTAGGTGTCCTCACCACAATCCTTTAAACTCCTTTATTAATATATATAGATTTTAATGTCTTTTAAGTTAAACATATTGAATTAATTTTAATTATAGTGACGTATATTCATATGCATTATACTATTAAGAATCAATGTCATTATTGATTTGAATTAATGAGAAATTAATGATATAAATATTTAGGAGAAAACGATGCAATCAATTAAAATTCGTCAAAAGATTCAGTTAATATTGACATTTTTTTCAGTATCTCTACAGCCATCTTTATGTTCCCTGTATTCAATATCTTGAAATATTTAATTTCCCTAATTTTACTAATTACATTGATTCCCACTGTCATCTATATATTCAGGGAGATCTAACGAGCCCATCATCATCATCATCATCATCATCATCATAGTCATGTAAATCGAGAGAGAAACAAAGGGCCTCAAGGGTCTATACTTGGACGGAGAAATTGTCAACTCTGGTGAGGAAGAAAACTCCCCAATCCGACAAGTAGTTCTCACAGTTTTGACAACAGATGATCCATCGTTGTCAGTTATGACATTTAGGATCTGGGTATTAAGATTTGTGTTGTGTATAGTGTTGTCGTTTCTGAATCATTAATCTTCTGGTACAGAACACAGCCTCTCACCGTATCCGTCTCTCTGCTCAAATCGTCGTCGTCTCTCTCACATGTGTCATGGTGACGAAGGTCTTCAACAAGGTTTTCTTCAGGGGCTCCACACAGGAATTCTCTCTCAAACCTGGTAATTAACCAAATTCAACATTTCCCATACTCATCTCATGAGATTGATATTTTTCAAAGTTTTTTTCCGTTCTTGGGATTCTTGGGATTGAATCTAAAGAATTTCAGATTAATTTAGGTTCGAAGCAATGAGTTACAAAAGGGAAGAACTATTTAGAAAAGAAGGATTCTTCCTATTGTTATTTTATTCACAAAGAGACATTTACATAATAGACTTTTTAGTCTACAAGAAAAGGAAAGTTTACGTTATGTAATATACAATCAAATATATTTTTCCATATAAAGAGATTCAATTGTCCTTGAATATGTCATGTGTGTGTATTATGAACATCTTCACTGATTCTCTTCCAAAGACTCCCTTTGATTATAAAGGTTTCATTGGTTACATAATTTTGATATTTTTTATGTACTTTGTAATATTTATACCAAAAAAAAAAAAATCAAGTTCCTCCATTTTCCAATTTTCGTTTCAGATTTTCTTTGAATTCTGTCAAATTTTCATAATAAAATTTGTTTAATCTAATATATATTAAGGATGATCATGTTAACGTGAGGTGGATATTTAATTTTTCTGTATTTAAATCAATTCACATCTCAAACCTTCTCATCTTTGCAATATATTCTGGATGATGATATGCTTTGAATGTTCTTTTGACTATGAGATTAATCTAAATTTAACTATAAACCATATAAGTTTTGAAATTTATATGTTAATAGTCTTAGTTTTAAAAGCCTTATTTTTCATTATGGTCCATCTAACATTGATGGAAAGATCCTATACATAGAGATAATTTAAGTAACCAAATTTTAGTTTGCATAAAAAAATATAATGTCTTAAAATTTGTAGAAATATTGCATTGATATTTTATATTCCATCCCTAAAGTTTATATTATAATTCATAAAAATAGAAACACATAATATATATTAAATATCTCTTCTAACAAATTGAAACATCCCATTATCTTCATATTTTAAAAAATATCATAATTTTATTTAAGAATATAAATTATAAAATCAAAACATATTATAAAACTAATAGAAAAAATATATCTTAAAAATATCATATAAATATATAAATTCTATAGTAACCATTAACGTTTCAATTTTTCATAAATATCGTTAAAAAGATCTATTACGGTTTTGATGGTGGATAATGTAAAATGTCAGTTTATTGGGTTAGACATCCCCGAAGTATCGTTGGATTTTAGTTTTGAAAGTTTTTCGAAAACTTATTGAATCACATCTTGAAGTATATACTCTAACTAAAATGTTAGTCGTGTTGAGTATTATTAGAATCTGAATCTTGTAGGTATCGTTTTATTTGAGATTTCAACTTTTATAATTGATAAATTACGAAACGATGATATATGTGTCACGTATGAGAAATTTAGTCAACTCTTTCATCACATAGACGATGAGTTCAACAAGAATTTTGAAGAATCATGTAAAATAAATAATGGAATGATAAAAATAATTAAGAATAAATTTAACGAAAATATAAGTGAAACTAAGTGAAAAGATCTAACTAAATAAAACTCTAATTCATATATATATTTAAATTAGAAGTGAATTGATTTTATACGGGTAGTTGAATCAATATTATTATGATAAAATATACATAATACACAAATATATTATAATATTAGTTTTTTAGTTTTTTTAGTATAAAGATGACAAAATTTTAGTTTGTAAAAAAATATATTAATTTATAACAAAAATGATAAATAAAAACTTATAGGATGAGTATTGTATTCCAACTACTGATACTAAATTATAAAATATGAAAATCTAAATATATATGTTATCTACCATCACTGTTTGAAAAATGATGTTATTATTTCGATATTTTCAAAAACTATTTATCATTTTGATTTAAAAATATAAATTATAAATTCAAAAATATAAAATAATAGATTTAAAATTAAAATTGACAATAAATTTTTTAAAATATTTATATATATTTGAAATCCGCGCGATGCGCGCGGGGTTAATAACTAGTTAAACTAATTGTATATTTTATGGGTGCATATGAACCAGAGGATAAATTATTAAGAACGTAGTATGGGTTAGAATCAACGGTTTATGGACCCATGTCGGACTTATGTATCATGCACATCATCATTATTATTATTATTAGGTTAAAACCCTAAAAAATTTCGAACTCACAAAAAATATATAAATAAACCTTCAAATTGCAAAACTGTCATTCAAATCCTAAATTTGCAATGTGTAACTGAATAAAACCTCGAATTTGCAAACTGTTGTTCTAATAATCCGTTGATCGATTTAACTACAATTTCAAACGATCCAAAATTCACGTTCACCGGAAAACAGATGTCAATGTGTCCACATAACCAACTTTAAATGATTTTTTACCACATCAACATTTTTTGGGTCGAAATTTAATCCAGTTTAAAAATAAATAAAGCCGTTTTTCTCCAATTTACTAAACCGGTCCCTGGTTGGCCAACGAAATGAATGATTTTTTATTTTTTCTCACTCAAGCTGTCCTGCTAAAAGGTTTTCACAGTGATACGCATTTGCTAACCGACGAGTGATAAGTCCTGAAGTATGTGAAACAAATGACAATGCCATATTCCATTCAAAGGCAAAACCAACTATGCATACATGTACAGTTTCAGTAGAGCCTCCGGATTGTATTTAAATACAGAGAAAACAGAAATCTTCTTAGGGGGTTTAAATGGGACTGAAGCATCGACCCTATGTGCAGTTATTGGCTTTACACGAGGATACTTACCAGTGAGGTACCTAGGTGTCCCGTTAAGTCCGGTCAGACTGACTAAGTCTGACTACCAGCCGCTATTGGATCCCGTAAAAGCGAAAATCAACTCATGGACAACTAGATATTTATCCTACGCAGGAAGGCTTCAACTGGTTGGTACAGTAATATATGGTATGGTTAACGCTTGGGGAATGATTTTTATGTTGCCAAAGTTCTTCACCAAGCAGGTGGACAGATTATGTGCAGGGTTTCTATGGGGTGCTGGCACGACTCATAGGGTTTCTTGGGATACTTGCTGCAGACCACGCAAAGAAGGGGGATTGGGACTGCGGAAAATTGCCGAATTTAATCAGGTCTTCCGTCTGAAACTTGTCTGGCTTTTGTTCTCAAAATCTGGCTCGTTGTGGGTGGCATGGGTTGAAGAAAATGTGTTCAAGCGAAACACATATTGGAACACAGCTCCATCAGCTCGGTTTTCTTGGAATATGAGGAAATTATTAGGAATCACGGATATAGTAAGGAAGTTCCTTAGAATTCAGATTGGAAATGGGCTGTCAAGTTCATTCTGGCAGGACCCATGGACAATCTACGGTTCTCTGCTTCGATATGTGGGACTCACTGGTCCCCGTAGCTTGCGGATATCCTTACCCTCCTCGGTTAGCCAAGCAGTTGCAGGTGACTCTTGGCTTTTCCCAGGTGTACGATCAGATAGACTACAACAGGTCTTGGCACACATCTCCACCATCCCGCCCCCTTCACCGATGGCCCTTCCGACAGTGCGTTATGGAAATACAAAGAAGAAGATTTCAGGCCCTATTTCTCCTCATCAAGGACGTGGAACTTAACCAGGACGGTACATGTTATCGCTCCTTGGAGTTCCATTGTCTGGTTCCCCTTGGCCATACCGAGGCATGCTTTCCTTCACTGGCAGGTTATGTTGTCCCGACTGCCGACGAAAGACCGTCTTCAGCAATGGGGAATCACGTCGGATGCAACATGTAGGTTGTGCGATGGGGATGATGAATCCCATCAGCATTTGTTCTTCGGCTGCACCTATGCTTCCCACCTTTGGCGCCACTTTGGGGAAGTTTGTTGGGCAGACACACCAAGCGATTTGGTGGGGATTCTGGTGTGGCTCAGCAGACCGGACCATGCTGCCTCGAGAAACAGAAGAAAGATTGCCAAGGTACTACTCCAAGTCTCTATCTATGAATTTTGGAGAGAAAGGAACTACCGTATTTTTCGTGGAAAGTCAAGATCCATTGAACTCATTCGTTGGAAAGTTGATCGCACGATGCGAAACATCCTATTCTCTACCAAACGTGAACCTTCTGATGATAGCGTCTCTTTGCTAGCTGATTGGTATTATCTCACGCGACATATACGACCGACATAGTTACTGTTTGTTTCGGTTGTTTGTGTTTGTTCTTCTTTTGACCATTTTGTTATGGGTTCCATCATAATTTTTTGTAATACAGTCAGAGACTGGATGTATATTTTGTTAGTGTAATACACATCACCGTTACCAAAAAAAAAACTATGCATACATGTACCCATTCTGGGTAGCTCAACTGGTGAAACGGGGTGCAAAGCACTTGTCCCGTCCCAAGTTCGAGCCCCAGGGTGGGGAGGAGGGCGAATATTTCAAAGCACATGGCTTGCTCCCGACCCGGACATTAGTCTGGGCTTCGGCCCAGGACGCTCCGTTATAAAAAAAAAAACTATGCATGCATGTGTTTGCAAGAACATTTTCACGTGGATATGCATTCCTTATTAAAAGCGAGCCAAGCACCATGGAAGTAAAAGAAAAACAGAAAATCAAATCACCAAAAATAATTTTTTTTTAAAAAAAAACAGAGCTATTCCCGAGGGATCATACAGTGGAGGATTTGATCGTTCTTCATCCCCAACATGGGAGTACATATTCACTTTAATCATAACACACACAGAAACCAAAAGAACCCTAAAGTCTCAATAAACAGGAATTATAGAGAACAAAGCAGATGTTAACCTTCAAAGGCCAAACCTTTTTTCACCAACATTAGCTATAGAGGACACAAACTCGTCATAAAGCATGCTTCTTTCTACTCATCTCCCCACTTTTTCACTCGCTTTATGAACCTAGAAATCATCGGAATAGGTGCAAAATCTGGACAAACTAACCAAATGTGATAAGATAATACGTTATCTGTCTAGCCGTAAGAGAACTCAAGAGCATAAAGCCCATGAATTGAAAGAGGAATTTTGACATAAATCATGGGGAAAAAAGGGTTTTTTTTATTTCTTTGGTATTTCTGCTTACTCTTAAAATCCCCTGCTGTGATATCTACTGGAACCGCCATGGCGATGTGGGTTCCCAAGCTAGTTTCAACGAAGACGGCTACTTCTTCTCCCTAGGGCTTTTTTTTTGGCCTTTCCCCTTCACATTACGTATTTATATACAATATCTTGTTACAACTCAAACAGTCCGAACTGGTCCAAGCCTCTCGAGGAAGCGGAGGTTTCAGCTCATAAGTACCGTGTGACGCGGCGCCAGTAGCAGGCCTTGGAGCTGTTGGTATTTTAGAGTAAACGGTTGATTGGTTTGAATCTCTCAAAAGGATTCATGTTTCACGTGTATTACAAGTATGGTGGAGGAGTTAAATGCTTGTAAAAGACGTGTCATGAGTTGGCTAAGTGTTAAGGATTTGTCAGAAAAGTTTACATTCGGTTTTGAACGTAAAAGGTGATCTCAGAAAAAATGGGAAGGCAGTTCGAAAACATGGGCGGACAGCCTGTTTTTTCTGAGGAATATAGTCCAGAAATAAACGGGCAGTAGCTTGAAAATACGGGTGGGTAGCCGGTTTTTCTGAGCAGTTTGAATGAGCGAAAAATCGCGACCGTTCGGGAAAAACTTCCGATTTCTTTGCACCTTTCGACTTTTAGAATGTTTATAAACACCCCTGGACATCCTAATAGATATATGATATCTAATTCATTGTTTGAGAGTTTTGAGTGTTCTTGCGGATAGTTTTTCTTCTATCGCAAGGGTCTTTTTGTTTTCAGTTAAACAAGGTTCTGTTTGATGATTGTCGGAAGGGTAAACCGAAACCATTGCCGCTTCATTGTATCTCAAAAGTATATTCCTGTAATCCTATTTACCCGGTAACGATGGAATAACGCTTTTAAGAAAGTGTATCACGCCTTGAAGTCATATCCGGTTCCCTACTATTTCATACGTGTTTTGATAGGTTGAAGATAGGATTATCAGATCAGATTGAAGTCGTCATCTTACCGGGTATGTATGAGTATTTATTATCTATTTAAACTCTCACAGGAGCAACCATCCATCCATGGCACTATTCAATCGACATAGTCTCAATCATTGATTTTCCTCATTTCAGAGAGTTCTTCCACGTCTACTGTACATATACACGTACGCGCTTGTTATACATACACCATATGATATCCCACATATCTCCTTAATAACACTTAGCGTTTCATTTTCCTCAATGTCCATGTTGTAGGTGGACTTAAGTGCTGCTGAAACTCAAACGCAGGAAAAATGTAAGTTCTTTATGTTGTCTTCGTAACTCTTCCAATTGGATGGTCGAACTCTGTCTGGTGTCCTGATTTCATCATCTTATAAATATTCATTTCTGGTATCAATGCAGACTTATCGAAGACAGTTCATGCGAGGTTCCAGATGCAGAAATAGTGTGTGTTTGGAGAACACTTTGGGTGATGTCTCGTGTTTGGCCTTTGGGACCCTGAATTGGTCTGATGGACATGTTTGTACTGTTGATCTGGTACGTGGGCTTTGCAATCTCTTGCCCTGCGCCAAGAATATATATGCATATGACCTGAGTGGATGATATACTTATATCTGAATGCTGGATGCATGTGGCATGCCTATGGATGATTCTGTAAAATTCTGAAAATCGAGAGAGTTTTGAGGGAAGAGAGAACAGATCCTCGGCAAGTATAGAGCCGAGAAACCAGAAAACGAAGAACAGAAAAGAATACTCTGTATTTCTTATTATGAACAATGAGATGCTATAAAGGTTAAATACACAAAGAGAAACTAATACGAAATGGAAACTAAGATATTACAAGCTAAATTGTAGTTAAATATATTCTATACAAAGGAAAGATATAAGTGCTGAGAGATATTATGCCGTTATACCTTTGATCATATATCAGAGTTTCCATAACCCAGCCTCACATATTGTTCAGCTTCAGTTTAGGAAACTTCCTGCAATGTCGTCTTCGTCTTTGTCACCTTCAATAACTGAGCTATCTTCTACATCCCCCTCAAGCTTGGCTTATGGAGATCAACAAGACCAGGCTTGGATAGTGTAGTCTCGTGATGCTTGACATTAGGAGCTTTAGTGAGTAAGTCAGCTAGTTGATCCTCACTTCTCGTGTAAGGCGTTGAGATTATGCCTTGAGTGACTTTCTCACGAACAAAATGACAATCAATCTCAATATGCTTGGTTCTTTCATGGAACACCGGGTTTGCAGCAATGTGTATGGCAGCTTGATTGTCACAATGAAGAGGAATTGGTTGATTTGAGTGAATGTCGATATCACCAAGTAATGCTTTGAGCCAAATGATTTCACTTGCAGCGGTAGCCATGTAACGGTATTCGGCCTCAGCACTCGATCTGGCAACTACATTTTGCTTCTTGCTTTTCCACGTAGCCAGGTTCCCTCCAAAGAAAGTACAATACCTAGAAGTCGATTTTCTGTCTTGTTGATCACCTGCCCAATCAGCATTGCTATATCCAACGATGTCGGTTCTGTTGTTCCGGTTCATCCACACGCCTTTTCCCGGAGATCCTTTTAGGTACTTGAGGATACGTTCCACCATCAACCAGTGACGTTGACAAGGAGCGTGCATGAATTGGCTCACCTGTCCAACAGAAAAAGTTAAGTCAGGTCGAGTAATGGTTAAGTAGATGAGCTTACCGACAATCTTCCGATAACGTTCGGAGTCTTCTAGTGGTCCCCCCTCCGGTAGACACTTGTAACCCGCTTCAATTGGAGTCTTCACCGGTTTGGCTCCTAGCTTACCTGCACTTCTCAATAAATCAAGTGTGTACTTTCTTTGGGATAGAAATAAACCATCTTGAGATCGGATTACTTCTATTCCAAGAAAGTACCTTAGTTCCCCTAAATCTTTAGTATCAAAGGAATGATGTAAGAGTTGTTTGGTTTGTTTAATACCAATGGAGACATTGCCTATGATTATTATATCATCTACATACACTAGTAAGACAATGATACCTCTCTCAAATTGAGACGTGAAGAGAGAGTGATCGCTTTCACTTCTCTTGAATTTGTGGTTCGTTAGAGCATCATGGAGCTTAGCGTACCATTGTCTAGGAGATTGCTTTAGCCCATAAATAGACTTCTTGAGTCTACACACCTTGTCGGTCTCGTGTGAAAGATGAAAACCGGGGGGTAAGCTCATGTAAATTTCCTCTTCGAGATCTCCTTGGAGAAATGCGTTTTTAACATCCATCTGCCAAAGCTCCCAACTCAGGTTAGTAGCAATTGAAAGGATAACTCTTACCGTGGGTAACTTAGCGAATGGAGCAAATGTGTCATTGTAGTCCTCTCCGTAGGTTTGAGTGTAGCTTTGGCTACTAACCGAGCTTTGTGTCGTTCGATGTCTCCATTACTTTGATATTTTATCTTGTATATCCACCGACATCCAATAGGTTTCTTGTGTTTCGGTAAGGAAACAATGTCCCATGTTCCGTTTTTCTGTAAGGCCGAGATTTCTTCCTCTATTTCCTTTCGCCAAACTTCATGATTGTTAGCTTCTTCAAACGTCTGAGGCTCAATTTCCTGATCTAATTTACTCAAGAAACACCGATGGTTAAGAGGTAAATGATCAATGGAACATAATTGTTGTATAGGATGAGTTACCATATTGGCATTGTCCCTTAGTTTGAGTGAAGGTTTCTTTTGTCTAGTACTTCGGCGTACCGGAATGGCAGGTGGTCTGGTGGTAAGTCTGATTCCTCTCCTCGGATTAGAAGGAGGTTGTACTTGTTCACTTCGAGATCCAGAACCATCAGGCTCCAAAATCTTATTAGTTTCAACCTCTTCTGCCTTATTTTCCCAATCTGAAGCTAAAGTTTCAGTAGGATTTAGAGTTTCCTCAGTGTTACCTGGAATATGTGTTGGTTCTTGAGTGTCCTCTGAGTTTTCAGGATCGTGTTCTTGAGTTTGTTCTCGAGGATTGACTATGTGAGTGGTACTTTGGTCTCCATCTTCATGGAGAAGTACCTGCAGTGTGTTAGAAAAATCTGGTCTATTTTCTGATAATTCTTCGAAATTTGTCCATTCTTTCTTCTCGAAATAGCCCACATCTTCCAGGAACTTCACATCTCTTGAGAAAATAATCTTCGAGATTCTGGCTGGTAACATTTATAACCCTTTTGTCGTGTGGAATATCCGAGAAATACACATCTTATGCTCTTCGGATCAAGTTTACTTCTTTGACTTTCTGGAACAAGAACATAACACAAACAATCAAAAATTTAAAAAAATCAAGAGGAGGTCGTGTTTTATTCAGTACCTCAAAAGGAGACAAATCCTGCAAGATTTTGGTAGGCAATCTGTTTATAAGAAAGCAAGTAGTCATCACTGCATCACACCAGAAACGCTTGGGGACATGTCGATGAAACATTAAGGCTCTGGCTACGTCCATGAGGTGTCTATTTTTCCGCTCGGCCACTCCATTTTACTGAGGAGTATAAGCGCAAGATGACTGATGTTTCCGATGGTTTGAGAAATAATCAGAGGGTCGAGAGTTAACAAACTCTCCACCATTATCCGAGCGAAAACACTTCAGATTTGCTCCATACTGAGTTCTGACATAGGCATGAAACCTGACAAAAGCATCAAACACTTCTCCTTTCGACTTAAGCATAGTTATCCAAGTGTATTTCGATTTCTCATCTATAATGCTAACAAAATATTTGTAGTTTTTCCTAGAAGAACAGGGAGCTGTCCACACATCAGAATGAACTAAGTCAAAACAATTCTCATATATAGTTTTCGAAATAGGGAAGACTGCACGACAATGCTTGCCTAAAATGCAAGCTTCACAGTTTTTATGATAAAAAACAACAGAAGAAAACAATAATTTTAAAGCTTGCAAATGGGGATGGCCTAGTCTAGCATGCCAGATGGAATTGAGAGCTACATCTCTAGGTCTGGATTTCATCTCGAGAAGATACAACCCATTTTCTATTCTTCCCTGAGCAATAATCTTCCCAGTCTTAATATCCTGAAATTTAACACCATTAGGTTCAAAGATAGCATTGCAATCGAGATCTCTAGCAACTTTATAAATTGATAGAAGGTTATTTGCAAAATCAGGAACATATAAAGCATCAGTTTCTTGATCACATATAGTCAATTTTCCAGTTCCTTTGATCGGTACATTACGACCATTAGCAATAGAGACAGAGCCATGAGTATGTTTAATGTGAGACAACAGTTTTGGATTGTAAATCATGTGACTTGTTGCCCCTGAATCAATAATAAGATCGTTACTAGCAAAGGACGTCAGAGCTACATTACCGAGATCTTTGGATGCAATCATCTTAGATATATTTGTTGTGAGGTTCTACATCATTGCGTCCAAGTCTACTTTTGTAACATATTCTCCAGTTGCAGATTTAGAATTGTTGTCTAGAATCAATCCTTCTTCAGCAATTTTCTCCCCTGCAGACCTAGCAGTTTCAAATGAAGGTCTCGAAATAGCATACCTTTGAGGTTTGAGATGAGGATGCAGTTGCCATCACTTGTCTTTCAAGTGCCCTTTGCGTTTGCAGAATTCACAGAAGAGGTTTCCGATAATAGTTTGGGCGGAATTGATTGGCTTTGTGGGCTGTTTCTTCTTGAGTTGTTCTGGCTTTATGAGCAAGTTCACTGGTTCTAGAAAACAAATTATTTCCCCCTTTCCTCCTTCTTAATCCGAGCGCAGATTTCGGTGAAGGTAGGCAAGGTTGATTCTCGCATAATTGCTTGAATGAGATCTTTGTATGATCCATTCAAAGAAAATAGCAGAGAAATTTTTTTATCTTGCTCATGATATTTCAGTTCTGTCTTGTCGGTTGGAGGTTGTCTGAATTCTTTGAACTCTGACCAAAGTGTTGTGAATTCTCCGAGATGCATCGGGAATGACTTCTCCTCCTGTCGGAGAGAGGAAATCTTGCTCTTAACCTCGTATATGCGGTTGATATTGGAGACATTCCAAAACACTTCCTTCAGAGTATCCCAAAGAAGCTTCGCCGATTCAATATGATTGAAGGATACCAGAATCGAGGTACCAAAAGAACTCTGCAAGACAGTGATGACAGTGTGATCTTCCTGGAGCCATTTCGAATATGCTTCAGGGATTGTATTGTCTTCTGTTGCATGCAATTCTTTGGTAGTGGTATTATGCTCTCACCACCCTTTACTTTTCAGAAACATTCTGGCAGATCTTGACCAGCTAAGGTAGTTGTCTCCATTGAGAGTGACTGGAATAATCTTGACTACAGACGATTCCATCGAGTCTGCGATATCAGATTGGCCAGCAAATTAGAAAAGTGGGAGAGAAAAAAAATTGGATTTCGGTTTCAGGCCCTGAATGGCTCTGATACCATGTAAAATTCTGAAACTGGAGAGAGTTTTGAGAGAAGAGAGAATAGATCCTCGGCAAGTATAGAGCCGAGAAACCAGAAAACGAAGAACAGAAAAGAATACTCTTTATTTCTTATTATGAACAATGAGATGCTGTAAAGGTTAAATACACAAAGAGAAACTAATACAAAATGGAAACTAAGATATTACAAGCTAAATTGTAGTTAAACATATTCTATACAAAGGAAAGATATAAGTGCTGAGAGATATTATGTCGTTGTACATTTGATCATATATCAGAGTTTCCATAACCCAGCCTCACATATTGTTCAACTTCAGTTCAGGAAACTTCCTGCAATGTCGTCTTCGTCTTTGTCACCTTCAATAACCAAGCTATCTTCTACAGATTCTGTGTGCAATGATGTGCCGATGAAAGCTATGCATGTATGCGCTTCTTCACGTGTCTTCTGAATTATATTTAAGCCTTAGCTTTTCTGATTGGTGGCTTTGTGTTCTCTTTGTATGTAGGATATGCCTGTTGGAAAATCAATCGAATGCAAATTCATACTAAAAGGAAAGACTGGAAAAATCTTGTGGCAACCTCGTCGAAATCGGGTTTTTTGAAACTAGCAATACGATTACGATATGGTAAAATGCCGATCTCCAAAGCATATTTGAGGAAGAACTGGTACCGGGAAGGGCAGGAGTCATCCGTTGGCAACTTGGACATGCCTGTAGTTGCTGAAAATGTGCCGTCTGCACAGTCAAAAGAAAAGAAAGCTTAGGTGCTTGGTAATAGTATAGAAGAAAATCCTGCGGAAAAAGTTGCAGAGAATATAGTGACGAGACGACATACCAAAGGAGAAGAAAGAGAGGAAGAAGGGAAGGGAAGGGTCGTAGAAATCAATTTAATATTTTCAATTATCACCATCATAATAATTAATATATTTATAATATCGTATAAATGATATGAAAAAAAGAAATATAAAATTATACTAGAGTTTTTTATATAATTTAAAAAAAAAACGTCAGCTCGTTGAACAGCTCGCCAGTTCGTCGAATCAGACTCAATGAGCTTGACTCGTTAAATTCGTTTTTTAATGAGCTGAAAAAATCACGACTCAAATCATTTATTTTCTGGCGAGTCACGAGTCGACTCGCGAGTCGGAGACTCTTCGACACCCCTTGTGTTTGTTGTGTATAATATTGTATTACAACATATTGTGTTTGTTGTGTATAATATTATATTGTAACATAAGGTAGGTAGAGATATATTTTGGGGAACCCCAACCATCAGCAGATCTTCAAAGCTCTCCGTGATTTCGTTGTTTTTTTTTTTTTGTCAATAAATGGCGATTCCAAGTTTTCTATTTTAGGGCAAGTATTTAAATTTATGCCCCTTTAAGAAACATAAATACAGGTCGACGGCAAAATATAAGAAGCGGGATTAAAAGAAAAACAAAAAAAAATTAAAATTAAAAACCGAATATAAACGTGAACGAATCTGACTGGACCATTGATTTCAAAAACTGTCAAACACCAAAATAATCGATTGATACTTGTATTGCATGCTGATATGAACGTCAGAGTGCATAAACACCATTTTATAATTTACAATTAATTAATGGTTGTAGATTCAAAAATTAAATTAATTATTCATTAATAGATAGAGTGGAGGAAGACAATCTCGGTTTTTGAATAATGGTATTCTGAGAACAATAACGTATCATTAGTGGGCAGAGAATTATTTGAAAAAAAAAATTATAATCTGACTAATAAGACACGTGTCACTCTCAAGTGAAACAACTCTACATTTATATACTATAGTGTTATTAAATTACGCATATCGTGTGGACTAAAATATATATAATTTTTTAAAAAATTTATTATTGATTTTAAAATTAAATATATAATATTTTATTTTAAATTTATAATTTATATTTTTTAATCAAAATGATAAATAATTTTTAAAAATATCAAGGTAACAATATTTTATTTCTAAAAATAATTATGAATAACGTCTATATTTATATTTTCGTATGTTATAATATAAAATAAAAGGTTGAAATATGATATTGGTCCTACGAATTTTTTATTTTTCAAATTACATTCTAAATTAATATATTATTTTTTTACAAACTAATATTTTATCATCTTTATACGGTAAAACATAAAAACTAATATTATATTATATTTGTGTTTTATATATATTATCACAATAATATTGGTTCAACAATTCGTATAAAATAAATTCACTGCTAATTTAAATATATATGAGTTCAAATTTCATTTAATTAGGTCTTTTCACTTAGTTCTATCTATATTTTGTTAAATTTATTTTTTATTATCCTTATCACCATATTATTTATTTTACATGATCCTTCAAAGTTCATTTTGAACTCTTCATCTATATGATGAAAGAGTTAATTTAGGTTCTCGACACGACATATATATTATCGTCTCATATACTATCAACTATAAGAGTTAAAATCTCAAATAAAAGTGAGACTTACCATATCTAGGTTCTAATAGAACTCAAAACGGTTAATAATTTATTTGGAGTATACATTTCAAGATTTGATGGGTTTATATACATATATAATCACATAAATAAACTTGAAATTTTCAATTTTGACATAAAAATTTGGACTTTGGTTTCTGACAAATAAAACTGCAACTTCATTATCATGTCTGAGTTCCGAACTTTGACCGATATCATTTTTAAATATGAGAGTTGATATGTAATTCCGAAAATTTACGTGTCAAGTTCGTCCTTTGATCAGTTAATACGTCACTTTCCACATGGATAAATAAAAAGTCATGTCATTTTTTATTTAAAAAATAAGTAATATTAAATAACTAAAAAACAATTATATATATACATACGTATCCATATACATATATACATGCATATATACATATACGTTCGTATATATATATAATAATCATGTCATTTTCTTATTTAAAAAATAAAAAATAATTAAAAAGAAAAAATATATACACATATATATATACACACACATTCATATATATACGTAATATCTATATACACATATATATACATGGTTATACTTGTATATATATGCGCAAGAGTGGACCCATATATTAGGAAAGGATCAAATGACCCATTGTCATTTAAAAAAAATCAAATTAGTCTTATTATGATCCTAAAAAAATGAAAAGTACTTGTCATCTTAATAAAATTTTAAATAATGCCCCCATAAATTTTTTTATAATTCTTTGTTTATTTTATATTATTGTTATTGCCCCATATAAAAATATTCCTGGATCCACCATTGTATAAGCATATATATATATATATGTGTGTGTATGAATGTGTGGGTATATATATGTATATATAACACATGTATACTTAAAAGGTTCGTTTCATTCTCTTTTTTCTCTCTTAGAATCTCCTATTTTAATTTGGATATTATTATGGAGTGGTTAGACATAGGAATTTTGTAATCGTACATCGTTTAGTCAATCTTTTATGCTCTTTCCTTTTTTGGTATAAATGTTTCGTCGTCCTTTTGGAATTACATAGCAGTTTGTTGTATAATCTGTCAATAATATGGTTTTTGACTTAGCCATAGTAAAGAAAAAATATCTTAGTCAAAGGAAAAAAAAAAAGAAAGATGTTCGAACCATATTATAACCTTTTGAAAAATTCTGATATTCTGTTTATCTTTATATATATATATATATAGTTTAAAGATGCGTTCGCGTTCGCGTTCGCGTTCAATCTGCTTTTGCGGTTTGCAACAAAACATCACAAAATACCGATGAATGTCCATCCAAATCCCGTTCTATTATTTATTAACCCCCATAGTAAATTTTTCTTCTTTTCTATTTCATAACAACCCAATTTCTGGAAAAAAAAAATCATCGAAAATTTGAGTAACAAAAAAAGAAAACGTAAATATTAATTAGGAAAATATATATTTTCATTAAATAATCACATTTACATAAAAAACCAGTACTAGAGTTAAATAATTAGAATATATACCAAAAAATATTTGTATTGCATGTGAATGATATATTTTAAACCAGTGAAAACAAATCAATATCTGATTTACCCAGAGCAAACAAAGAGATTTATCTCTTCGATTATCTGTTCACACATGCAAAACCAAGGAAAATATCATGAAGTATAATTGGGATTGCACAGATCCCTTTTTAGATATTGTTGAATCAATATCTGATTTTGGACCGCATCTATGATGTGTTTAAATGAACTACACCTTAAAAATTCTCTAATAACAAAGGATTATTTCTAATGAGATTCCGCGTTGACTACAATTTAAGATAAATTATCAAAATCTCCGATGTTTTACAAGAAAAAAAAAAACGGTTTATGAGACAAAGAGGAATGCTTCACCAAATCCTTCATCCCTATCAGATTTGTAGAAATGATTTCCTAATGATTAAAGGAAACTGTAAAAAAACCCTATATAAGCACGAGCCCCCCCCCCTCTCCCCTTCACCAAAAAGCAATACACAATCTCACATCTCAAATCCATGACGACACTTCGTGCAGCATCTACGTCGTACTGGTCGAACAACGAGGAGCCGGTCCGTTCTCTCGGGCAAGGAGGATATGGCTATGTCACGCTGGTGAAGTTCAGCTCCATTTTTCCAAGCGAGACCGAGCAATACCTGGCGAAGAAGACGTCACCGATGAGCAAAGCCGAGAGTATCCGCAGAGAAATAAGGATCTTATGCCACTTCAACGTTCCAAACATCGTCAAGCCCGCAACCCCTTTCGTCTACACCGAAACCATCGACGACGTCCCAGCATGCAGCATCTATCTCGAGTACGCGTCCAAGGGGACACTCTCCGACATCATCAAGGAGAACGGCGGCAGATTACGTGAGAAACACGTCAAGTGTTTCACGCGCATGATTCTTCGTGGACTGATTGCTCTTCATACAGAAGGCTACGTGCATTGCGACCTGAAGCCCACCAACATTCTCGCGTTTCCATCCAAAGCAGTGGGAGAGATATGCGAGCTGAAGATTTCCGATTTCGGCACGGCCAAGGAGCCTCACGAAGACGGTTTCCTGACGGATAACAGGATCTGCCCCGGAACGCTTCTGTATATGCCGCCCGAGTCGATAGGACCTGGGTCTCGGATCTCATCCGCTTTGGACATATGGTCTTTAGGTTGCATGGTTCTCGAGATGTTCGGTGCCAGTTGCTTCTTTCGGACCGTGCCGGAAGATATTTCGGATGATGCCAAGGACTTCGTCAGCAGATGTATGAAGGTGAATCCGTCCGAGCGGTGGAACGCCGAGTCGCTCATGAGACACACATTTCTCACGCGATAGATAGGATCTTTCGTATGGAACATGGCCGTAGAAGATGCGAAGAATCGTGAAGGATTCCATCGGCAAAAAAAAGACAAACGTTTAGGGTTTATTTTGTAAACGACCAATCGAGCTTGTTCGATGTGGTTTGCGTCAGTTCGTTACTTGCTAGGGTTCAGAGACTTCGTATATTATACACGAGTATATATCTCTGATTATTATTAAATTAAATAACATCCGCCCAAAATAAAATGAGAAAGGATCCAGTGTTGATGAGAGTACGTAGTATATTACAATACAACCAATAAGACAGAGGCTGCGTTTGCTCTCTCATAAAATATTTTGGAAAAGTATATGATACTGCGATATATATGAAACGAGTTGTGATTTGGATGAACTCAATGTCTTCTTCGCCGCAATATAACAGATTCTTTGAATGCCGCTTTGATTCTTCCGCGAAGCTTGCGGCTCAAGTAACCAGATTTTAGGTATACACTACACGTGCTTATATTAAGCGAGTGGCGATATGATTTGGAGATGATAATCACTTCTCCAAAGCTTATCTTATTTTATTGTTGGTTAATTCCTTTTTCTTATTGTTCCAAGATTGTATTGATCGAATAAGATTAAAATAGAATTTAAAATCTGACGTTATTGTATTGATGGAATGTGTTTTATAAAACAACATTAAATCAGAACTTTATAATAAGAAGGGAATATATATATATATATTACTACTATATGCTTGTGGTGGCAAAGTTACAAAACTTGTATGACATGAACCAACCATGATATATATGATATATATGATATGATCCGGAGAAAAGCCCGGTGAAGAACCCATTAGTGAGCGAGTGGTTGAAAGGGTGTGGTTCGAAGGGCTCCGTCCACCGTTCGAATCCAGCTGATGGAGAGGAAGGGGTATATTTATCGTCTGAGGGGATGTGGCTCGTAGGGCCCCTCTCGGCGGTCACTCTAAAGGCTGCTTCCGGGTCCAGAGAGATGTAGGTTGGACCGAAGACCCAGTTAAACCTCCCGGTTAACAAAAAAAAAAGCCCGGTGAAGAAGTTTCCAGAAGATTTGGAGGGATTCTGTCAACCAGTCGGTTTTTCGATTGCTCGTAACAATCGAAAATTACAACCGTTTACGGTTATAATACAGTATATCATATTAAAATTTAAAACTATTAATATAATTATTTAAAATTTGTATTTCTATTTTCAGTCTATATCGTACCATGCATGGGTTATTAACTAGTGCATATTAAATTTAAAATACGACAAGATTAGTGTGATATTAACTAAGAAAACGACGTGTTATCCGAAATACTCGAATCAAATCTTTGGATACAGATATTTAAAAAAAAAATTGTTCACGTTGAGAATTTTTTTGTACTCATGAATTGTATGTTCTTTTGTCACGTTTTTTTTTTGGTAAAACTCTTTTGTCACGTTGCAATACAATTTTAATTACAAATATCATGCAATTTCTTTTTCTACAAAATATTTTTCAGTTTATTTCAGTAACTAAATATACTGTTAAATATTATTGAAAAAGATACAAAATATTGAATAAAAAGTTCAAAAAAAATTGAATAAGAAATATAGTTAAACGCATTCCAACCGTGGGCCGACTTAGTCCGGATCTATGAAACATGACCCTAAACTATTGGGCCCGGCCCATTTGAAGATGCGTCCCCGAAAGGAATATTCGAAAAATCATCCTAAAGAGGCTCTCGACTCGGCTAATGCCATTCTCAAGCCAGATTTTTCTTTTTTTCTATTTTTCCTTGTAATTTCAATAATTAATTAATCACCCTAAAAAAGTTTTTGAGAGAGCAGACAAAGAAAAAAAAAACATTCGAAATAATCAATACTTTTTTTTCTTATTTTTAAAACTTGATATCATATTTTTTTATGTTTACATGTAAATAATCGATCTAAAATAAAATGTAAAATAATTTGATCGGGATTTATGTATGTTTTTATGTATTATTTATATCAGTATATTACAAATGAAAGCAGCATGATTTAGAAACAGTCCAACATTTTAATATGTTTCGTGCTTTTTTTTTTGTTGATCATGTCTAAATACACCTTTTCATTTTAAAGACTCAACACTATTATTTATATGGTATAATTATAAATTCTTGAATGCTATGAGCATCGTGTATAATATAGGCCTCTACTTTAATGATTGAAGTAAGATATGAAGGCTAAGTACACCTTTTTTTTCCCTAACATATTGATTTTTAATATTTAGAAAATATTATAATATATTTTTTAAAATATTATTATATATTTTAAAAATGTATAAGATATAATATATAACTTGTATAGTGGTTTAAAAAGTGTATTGAAACTATTTGTTAGGAATACTGAATTTATTAACCAAAAATTCGAGATTGATTATATCAATCTATCATTTAATAATAAAAACTTTAAATTTAAAAAGGATTTAAAATATTTTCATCATTTAAGTATTTTTATAAAACAAAAAAAAATTGGCATATAATATATAGTATTATAATATTTTTGTTAGAATAATACAAAAATTATATTATTTTTTTTTACAACAATTGTAAACTTCTGTCGTATGTCACTTTCATAATAATATTATGATCCGTCGTAATTCGTAACATATTACCACGAATTATTATAATTCGAATTGTTATACTGACTAAGATTCAAACTCCAACATTGTTTTGAAAGAAAGGAATATCCGCAGAATATTATTACAAGATTCCCATGAAGGAATCTCCAATGGTATAAACCTTTCAGCTAAATAGGTAACGGACCTTGTGGACTAACTGTTTCCGATCCGACTCATCAGCCCAACTCGAGCTTACTTCTTTTTTAGCCGATGAATCGGCTCAATTTATCATTTTTTTTAAAAACAAATATATTTACAACTCATTTTTTTAATAGACCTTCAAAAATAATTTTGTTCTTTCAGAGAAGAAAAATATCATCCGATATAGTTTTGTTTAATTTTGCTTTCATTTTTTGATGTTGGAATCTATAATTCATATTTTATATCATAGTCTATAATTAACTAATTTTCTAAATTAATCATTAAAAAAAACGTTTTTTAGGGACTACCCTTAAAATGTTTTGTGTTCAACTATCTAATAATTTTATAGTATGATATCTAAAATATAACATAACATGTTGTATCAATTCAATGTCATGTTTTACCTTATTTTAAGATTTTGCAATCACAATAAAACACCGGAAATTAAATTGATATACTTTCTTACAGATATGATGAATCTACTTTTGTCTTTATGCTTTGAAGAACAAGAATGTTTATCGATATGATTTTAAAATTGGAAATAGATGCTTAAATATGATATTCAAAGAATGATAACATTGTATATAGTTTGAATACCCATTTTATTCGGTAAAGTATGAAATATATAAAAAATGTTTGATGATCTAATGTAGTGAAAATGCCTATTTATATTTCTATATTTTTATCACATCATAAACCCTTTTCAAATATATTAAGAATATATTTGCTTAGTTTATAAAATTATTGAATCCGTTGATTTTAAAATTCAAAGTCACTAAAAGATATAATGAACAAAAGATATTTACTATATATTCGAGGATCATATATCAAGTACTAGATCTGTTATTTTTTTTAAAATGTTAATACAAATATATGATGGATATTGGTATTACAAATGTTAAATGGGCTATGGTATAAACTAGCCCGACTTGTGAAATTTCAAACCCCGAATCAAGCCTGATCCATCCATTTTATAACCCTAATTGGTATTATCATACAATTGGAATAGTTTTGACTGTAATTATACTCAATTTGACAATTTGTATACCAATAAAATTTTAATGATGGTAAAAAATATATAATTTTTATTATATCATTTTGAATATTAAATAAAAATTAAATGATGAAAATGAAATTTAAAATCTTATTCAATCATGTTCAAATTCAAATTGATGTAATATTTTATTTCAGTTATCTTTAATGGGTATCTTTAATTCTTTATATACAATATATCTTCGTCAAATAAAATATAAATTTGACATCTTTGTCGGTATCCTTATCTAATAAATTTAGTGTAAAACATCTATTATGATATCTTTGACTAATGCAATATCTGTCGCATGTTATTTTTATCGTATTATTATAAATATTGAATATCGTTATAGGTATTAAAATATAATTTTAAACTCTTTAAATAGCAAACAGTCTAAGCTTCTTCCTCAGAATATTATTACAAGATTCCCTTTGCAAGGAATCTCCAATGATATAAACCTTGTAATAAAAGTTTCAAAGAAAAAAATTGTAATAAAATAACGAGGCCGCCACGTGGCGATATATTTAAAAACTAATATTTGGTTTTATATTTTTAAATTTTTCAAAAAAAAAATGTATTGAATTTAGAGATAATAAATTTCCCAGAGAAATATCGTGTATATTTTCTCAAGAAGATTAAGTCATTCATGGATCGTGAAAGTAACAGATAAATCCAGGTTAAAGATTTTTAAAAATTTCCGATTTTTAAAGAATTATTATACATTAAATTTCGCTATATGTAGTCCGACAGAAAGTTTGTTAGAAATTATATGGATAATAAGAATTATATAATGAAAATGTATTAAACCAATAATAGAATTAATAGATTTTCTGAAACAACTAATGAGCTATAAAAACTAAATACCACGGAATATTTGTGTGTTTTTTAAATTTATCATTGAATTACAGTAAAGTAGTTGGTATTGGCCATACATATAAAATATCTAAAGGAATGATACCATTTTTTTTTATAAAGATTACTAAAGGAGAAATAGAAAGATAAATCTGCCTATATATTTCTTTATGCATATTATATCAAATTCAAATAAAGGAAAATAAAACTTTACTAAAAATTAGAAAAATAAATAGAAATATATGCAAAAAAAAAAAATGAATATGCTCCAAAAAAGCAAGGAATATTCTACAATTTACGATACATGAACATCACCCGTCTTCCTCCACCAAATCTCTCGATTTCTCGTTTCGCTCTTCGCTTTTTCCATTTCTCGGCAACCAAACAGACCCAAACACAGAGATCACAAGGGAAACCAGACGAAGAAGGAATTGCCATGAAATTCGGTAAGAGCCTCAGCAACCAGATCGAGGAGACGTTGCCTGAATGGCGAGACAACTTTCTCTCTTACAAGGAGCTTAAGAAGAAGCTGAAACTCATGGAGCCCAACGGCGGGGAGAATCGGCCGAATAAACGGCTGAGATCGGCGGAGTCGAATCCCGGGGAAGGAGATCGTTCTGTGGACGCCGCCGGGGACTGGATGACGAAGGAGGTGACGGATTTCATTCGGCTTCTCGAGGACGAGCTTGAGAAATTCAACTCGTTCTTTGTCGAGAAAGAGGAAGAGTACATCATCAGATTGAAGGTAATGAAATTGATCATGTTTGGGAAAGTTTTCTGTCTCCATGAAATTTCCTCGGAAACTGAACAAAATCTCAGTATTGATATTGCTCATCGATATAGATTAGAGATCCATAGTCTTTTTCGATCTGTCCCCTTGGAATAGTTATTGAAAAACCAATGGAATAACTTATACTGTTGGATTGCCGTTTGTTTTCTTGCAAGACTTCGTAGTAATTTTGCATGCGATAATTGATGAGTCCGATGCTCAAATTGTCAATTCTTTTGAATCCGAAGATTTTTCTGGGAGCTTACATGATGGGTATCCACATCCATGGAATTAATGCTTACCCAACTGAACTGGTTTGATCAAGAACTTGACAAATGAAATTCTTGAACAAAGTTGTTACTTGTTCGGCCATTCCTGTGAGATTGTGACATATCTAGAGAATTTTCTATCAACTGTGGTCAGTCAGCTGATTTAAATTCTCTTTCGAATTTAGGAATGTTTGGAATTTTGCGTAGAACAATGCAATTTTTAGACATAACATGCTGGATTTGGAGCTTGGATTTTGATTTTGATTTTGGTCATTGCAGGAATTGAAAGATCATGTGGTGAAGGCGAAGGACTCGGACGAGGAGTTGATCAAGATCAAGAAAGAGATTGTGGATTTCCATGGAGAAATGGTCCTGTTGTTGAACTATAGTGCTCTGAACTATACTGGTGAGTTCTCTCTCTCTCGACACATGGAGTGTTTAATGTTCTTGTTACAAAACAGGACGTTAACAATAAGCTTACGCCTGAACTTAAATAGTCTAATGCGCTTTCATCTCATTGAAAATAGAATAGATTCTAGATGCCAAACCCTTTCGCCAAGTCTATTTTTGTAGCATACCCTGTGTCTGGATCTATAAGATGTGTTAGTGAGAAGAAAAAACTCTTTCAATGGACGATCTTTTAAGATTTTGCCAGCAATCAGTAGGAACTTACTCTGCTTTCCGCTCATCTATTTCAGTTGCCTTGGCGTTAGTCTATTACTTGTTATGTCAAAACAGCTTGTCTATAGATACGAGGAATATTTGAAACTAATATTGGTGTTCCATTTCCGATGGTGGCCGTGTTTATCCTGGTAAGCTTCATGATGCATCCGGGAACTTTCCCTCCAACCAAATTTTCTATGGATCAAAATCCTCTGTCATGGAGAGAATCGAATTCTCGATTGCTTTGTTTATTCGTTGGTTAATTTTAACGCCCCCCTTGTAAGGAATATGCTCTACTTTGTGTATTCGGCCACTTGTTGTATGTTCCTCTGCTTTTGAAGTACCTTTATGCTTATTCCTTGACCGTATTGAACTCGGGTCTTGCATTACCTTGGATTTATTTTCATGGAACGGTCGTTTTGCTTTATTTTGGTTAACGTAAGCTGCTTGGTTTGCAGGGCTAGTTAAGATTCTCAAGAAGTATGACAAGAGAACCGGGGCTCTGGTCCGGTTGCCCTTCATCCAGAGGGTTCTTCAACAGCCATTCTTCACCACCGACCTCCTCAACAAATTTATCAAAGAATGCGAGGCCATGCTCGAATACCTCTTCCCTTCCACCGGGAGCTTTTTACCTGATGAGGCTAGGAACTGGGATGGAGAAGAGGTAGAAGAAGAAGAAGAGCCAACAACTTCAGGGATGGTCAAGGCAACAAATGATAACCTTAAACGAATCCCCAAAGAGCTCTCGGAGATCGAGTACATGGAGAGCTTGTACATGAAGGGTGCGGTATCGGCGTTGAGGGTATTAAAGGAAATCCGCAGTGGCAGCTCCACCGTTAGCGTCTTCTCATTGCCGCCATTGCAGGCGAGTGGTTTAGAAGATGATTCATGGAAGAAGAAAGTTCCCGTCCTCGAACAAGCAGCCAAATGAGTGATAGAGAGTTCTTCTTACGTAGCAAGACGCGGTTTTATCGTATGTACCGCTCACAGGTGTTAAATGATGTTTTACTGAATCGTATATCATCACCAAGTGAACTCTCTCTTCAGCTAAAAAAAAAAACAGATTCAGGTATTTCTTAAAAGCTGATTTTTTTTTTTAATATTTTAGATTTATATTCATTTATAAATAATTCAACCTTTATATGGCAAAAGTAATTTCGGAAAAATATATATATCTTAACATAGCAGTACTTTGTACGAGAAACCCTTATTTTTGTAAACTTCACTATTTAATAATCCCTCCATTTAGTTTTGGAGTCATTTTTTTTGTTTTAAAATAAACGACGTTTTGATATTTTTTTTTTCTAAAATTATCTTTTATTAATAATAGATAATTACAATATTGTATAAGAGAAAAAATAAAGACATCGTGTTGAAAAATAAAATTTTATTTTTCTGCGTGTTGAAAAGTAAAAGAGGGAGTATTTGTTTTGCAGTGCATAATAAAAGTCGTATGATAAAAGCACAATATTCATTAATAAACATAGGTTGATTTACTTCCTAAAACTAAATGGATGGGAGCCAGGTCACCTGGTTGAGAGCATGGGGCAATTTCTTGAGGTGGAAGATCGAACCCTGCCGTCTCCCTTACCTGCTCGTTTGTCAGTCTATTATAATGAGCTGATTTATCTCCTACGCATGTATTGCAGACTCGTGTGTATGAGTTTGGGGTTTGATCTGCAGGCGCCTAAGCCCAACTACGGCCCGAACGTTAGGCGCGCCTGATGGTCAGGTTCGGTGGGAGACTGTTAAGGGTGGGTGATGGTCAGTTCGTCTCCGTTTGTAACGGTAGGTAATCACGGGTTCCAATGTATCAAAAAAAAAAAATATAGGTTTTGGCAGCGCGAACGGACCGCCCATATGGCTTACTCCTTAATCGAGTATGGGCGCTAAGCACAAGAAGGACCCACGACTATATATGGAAACTATAAAAAGGATAATATTTTTTATAGCACCAAAATCAATAATTTGTCCCCCTATAAGAAAATGATCAAATGAAGCGATGTTTACGAGAGACAGATTTCTTAGAAAAAAAAATGGATTTGTCAATTTTTACAATAATTAATATCTAAACTTTATTTTGGCTACTAAATTTCAAAGTATGATATTATCCCACAAAAATATATATACTCCTATATTATATCCTTTGAGTTTTATCCTTGGGAGATGACGTGACGGCCAAAATCAAACATGGCAAGTCGATGTTTGATCCACGGTGACACGTCATCAGCCATATTATTAATAAACGATAAGGCGAATCCGTTGGACCGACTGAATCGCCTTGATTACTCTCCCTTTTTAATATACAAAATATTTTTTGTTATTAATTAGATTTTATTTTAAAATTTCAGATAGTGATATAAAACAGACTGCCTCGATCGATCCGGATTCGTCTCGAGCCAACTGATTTTTGGTTCAATTCATTCGATCCATTTCTTACGAACTAGAAAAATTATGGCCCAAACCAAATTGTCTGAACTCTAAACCACTTTGTTAGTTAATATATTTTTTATCTAATTATCAAAAAAAAATTTAAAATTATATAAAAATAATAATTTAAAATCAACATAACAATAATTTAAAATCATTCAACATTTCATAAAATATTTAACATAACAATCTATAAAACATTTTCTAAATAAAAAAAATTAACAAAAAATCTGATCATATATCACCAAACCAATATAAAAAATATCATATACCAACTACATCAAAATATAACAAAAAATATATATTACCATCAATATATTATGAATTTTAATTTGCTATATAAACGGGAAAAAGTAAAAAAATTAAAATATAAAATCATAATATTTTTTTATTACCAGCTCACGAACTGATCGAATTAGTCCGAATGGGTTCAGATTTACTACGAACTGACTCGTTCGATTCTTTTTTATTTGATCTTTTATTTTTTTAACCCAACTTGATAAAAAACGAACCAACCTATTTCGCAAATTTGATTCATTTTTCCATCACTAATTTGAGATGATTTTAGTAAAAATAATAATTTTATCTTTAATTAAAAATATTTTAATATATATAATTTTTGTATATTTTATTAATAATCGTGAACAAATCTAAAACGATTGGGAGTAATATGAAGTATTATAAGTTGAGATATCTTTTCTACGAAAGTAAATAAGTATATTCCATACTCTTTTTTTTTTTTTTATAAAAATCGAATAAAGAACAATTAAACCGAAATATAAATAATATTAAAAATCTAAAGAAAATACGAAATATTTATTTTTGGTGCTGCTTATTTCTTTTCTTTTTCTTTTTTGTAAGAAAAACTCAAATCAAGTGGTTGTCTCTCTCCTGTTTCCCGCACGCTAATACATTTGTGCCCTCTCTGACAACCGTAGCTTAATCTTCGGGGATCAGCAATGGCTTCTTTAACTCCGATTGCCCAATCCATGTCCGTTTTCAAGAATCCTGAACTCTCAAAGCCGGGGTTTTCCTTCTTCTCGACCTTCTCGCCGTCAAACCCACTTTTTCTTCGCGCTAAAATCGGGAATTTCAGGATGCCCATGTACAGAAAAGCTCCGGCAACAGCGAATTCGACTGTGGTGATGGCGACGACGGCGGCAGAGAAGCAGAAGAAGAGATATCCCGGCGAAGCAAAAGGGTTTGTGGAGGAGATGAGGTTCGTGGCGATGAAGCTACACACGAAGGAGCAAGCGAAGGAAGGAGAGAAGGAAACGAAATCGCCGGAGGAGCAATCGGTGAAGAAATGGGAACCCACCATTGAGGGGTACTTGAGGTTTCTTGTGGACAGTAAGTTGGTATATGATACGCTTGAAGGGATCATCGACAACGCCACCTTTCCAAGCTGTGAGTACCAATCATCTTTTGATTACTGGATTTTGTTTGCATTTTTTTCCCGTTTTCCTGCAGTGAAACATGGAAATAGTTTGGTTAAGGTTTTGATGAGTTGTTGATATGACATTTGGAGTTTATTATCCATTAGTTGCGATTCATTCATGGTAATGGAGCAGTGACATCCATGGCTTTTTGATAAAGATAATGAATTTGATTAGCTTTGAGATGGATTCTTCACTGAGCTAGAGATGGAATTTCTGGGAGTGCTGATAGATAGAGAAGTAGCTTCCAAGGGGTTGAGGATTCTCTTGATTATGTTACCCTTATTCCATATAGATGAAAACCTCAATATGAATGATCATCTTTAGGTTGCTTAAATCTTCCTTTTTCTTAGCTTCTGTTTGGTTCATTTTGTTTCGAGGATTTTCGTTTCCAACGCCGTGTTTCTTGGATTGACATCTTCTTTAGGATATGGTTTCCGTCATCAGTTTTGAGGTTGTGGGATTCCTCTTCTTAGGTGGATTCAAGCATTCCCCGACCATTCCTTGGAGTAAAATTTCCACTTATGTCTTAGTATTGGTCTCTTCATGGGCTTTGCTGTCTGTTTGTGGAGGCTATAAGATTTAACCAGCTTCTTTTTAGATTAGTTTCCCCCACATGTCTACTGAGAAACACTCAATAGAATGACTTCTATGGTAATCTTACTAATCTATACAACCATTCGACTGGGTTGGTTCCTTCTGGTATAGGGTTAATGTTGAGTAACAGCAAGGTTTGCGTTTACTCGTACTTTGAGATTTAAACTTGACTTGCACTGAATATTCAATCAATCTTAGCTTCGGTTTTGTTTTTCTGCGGGAAAGTCCAACGCTTTTTCTTTAGTTCTTGGTGTGATATATGCCACATAAAGCCATTCATATTCATAATGGATGATAGTGCGAGGGCCGTTGGACAAGATCAAAGAGAGATCACGGATATGAAAGTTTGAAAATCGATATTATGGTTCCCAAATGTATTGGAAATGAAAACCGGATCCAAAAGAAGTGTTACAGAGAGGGGCACTTTATCTCTGTGATCTTTTTCACTCTATCTATTTTCATGTGAATGCGTCAGAATGATATGGATCTATGTGATATTTGTATGACCTGTTTCCCCAGATGCCGAGTTCAAGAACACGGGATTGGAAAGGTCAGAGAAATTGGCTAAAGATTTGGAGTGGTTCAAAGAACAAGGCTACGAGATTCCCGAACCATCTGCTCCTGGTAAAACGTATGCCGAGTATTTGAAGGAGTTAGCAGAGAAGGATCCTCAAGCATTCATCTGCCACTTCTATAACACATACTTTGCCCACAGTGCCGGTGGCCGAATGATCGGGAGAAAAGTAAAAAATTTCTCGTCTCATTCGCTACGAAAATCAGCTAAATGCGAACCCTTTTTACTGAAGATTTACGATTTTCACAGGTTGCAGAGAAGATCCTCGACAACAAGGAACTCGAGTTCTACAAATGGGACGGCGATCTTTCTGAGCTGCTGCAGAACGTGAGGGAGAAACTGAACAAAGTCGCCGAGGTAATATCGTTCAGCGCATCATCGTTGAACATTTTTTATAAATCTAACTTGTTGAACGGAATGCGGGCTTTGTGGATATCAATGTAACCCGAGACAGTGCCTCACATGTTATGGCAGGAATGGACGAGAGAAGAGAAGAACCATTGTCTGGAGGAGACCGAGAAATCGTTTAAGCATTCCGGGGAGATTCTCCGACTGATATTATCGTAATTTAACTCGGCGTTCGATCCGATCCTTGATACAGTAACAGCTTGTGACATTGTTCATATTTCTTTCTACCTACAGTTCTACGTTATCATCAAGATTATCCTTCTGATGGCTAAATCACGTTTCTTCAGCCTGTTCTTTGACGTTGTGGATGCTTCTTGTGCGATCTTTCCTTTGTTTCATATTTTAACAAAGGTTCTAATACCATATAAAGAAGAATGTTTTTGTGTATTGATATAAGAGAATTACACAGTCGTGGTATAGATGCACAACAACAACAACATCGCCTCATGTCTAAATTCATTTGGGATCGGTCGTATGTTCTTTTTTTCCATTTATTTCGGAATATAAAGTATATTTGGGATCGACCGTATAAATTTTTTTTTTTCACTCATTTCGGAATCTAGAAAAATCCTAATTGCATTCAGTTACCTTGCAGTACCCTCATCTTGCTGTATTTCGTAGTATACGATTTTATGATTTAGATTCGGTTTTTATTTAAAAAATTATTTATTCTCTGAATGATTTTTTATATCTATTTTGAATTCGATTTGATTTTTAAAAAACTTATTTCTAATCGAGTCTAAAAAAACATTTAGGTATTATTTAGTTTGCGTTTTATACATTCCAATTTTAATACATTATGGAATTTTATTCAAAATCTGGATATTTGGATTAGTATAAAAAATAGAGCAAATTAAATGGTTTAGTTCAATCCCACGAGTCGAGACAAAAAAAAAGTGGTAAGATGACAATAATACCCTTAAACTGCAAAACGCAACAACGGTGATTGGACAAAAACTTGTTATTCCAATTCAATCCGTAACGAAATTGAAACAGATCGAATTGAACTGAATAACAATTGGTTTGATTCTAATTTAATACATTTTTTACAAAACTGAATAAACATTTTTCGAATTCAACCATTCAAATATCGAACCGAATCCGAGAAGTATCCAACTGAAATCTAAATTATTCACCGATACATGTGTAAATATTATAGTTTGGTTGGTCATCATGTAGCAATATCATTTCGTACCGAACCGTTTAATATTCTATTTGAATTTGGTATCATTTTATAAGATTAACAATAACGTGACTGAACCATTTGAATACCGAACCGGAAATAACCAGACGACCGCACCTATCCATCCTAATTCCTAAACCACGTGAACCTCATGTTAAAGTCTCGAAGTACTTGCTGTCCAAATGCTCCAACTAAAATCCCAACCTTCCCCCTCTTCCTCTTCCCATCAAAACCCACCAATACAACCCAATTCTGCTTCTGCAAATTAAAAAAAAAAAAAAAAATCTCGGTTTCTGGTGAACAAAATGCCGAGGTTCACCATTTTTCTGCTTCTCCTGTCATTATTCGGATTCACGTCTTCCTTCGCCAGATCTGTCATCGCTTCGAAACCTCGGGCGATCGAATCTTTCGTCCCTAAATCGGATTTGCAGGTACGAGGTTTTAGATCGAAAAATCCAGTCGACAGGACAGCTCAGGTTGTCTGATGATTTTGTCTTTTTTGTTTTCTGGGTTTTGGTCAGAATGCGGGGAGCTGTTCATACACTGTGATCATCAAGACAAGCTGTTCTTCTGTGTCTTATACCAGAGACAAGATCAGTATCGCCTTCGGTGATTCGTACGGCAACGAGGTCAGTTTCTGAAAAATTTCCCCCTTTTTTTTTCAAAAGATTTTTTGGGGTTCTGGATCTGAAACGAACAACTTTTCGATGATAAAAAAGAAAAAGACATCGATCGAATATTCTAGATCTTGGGATAGATTCTGTTGTACACGCTACTACTCTGGTTCTTCCGGGAATCTCTAGGGCTTTTCCCTCACTTTTCTTGGTGTTTTCTCGGCAGCCAAACATATTTTTTTTCAGAATTTTAACGCAAACCCATTTTGGAAAATCAAACAACGGTTAGTGGGACGAGTCAAAGTTTTTTACTTTCTGACAAATCATGCTTGCGTTTTGAGATCCAAAGAAATTGGATTAGGTCTCAAAGACGCGGAAATCAACGCAGATAAGAACCACGATAACGGAATTGGGGGATTGGTAGGGA
>NW_010965625.1:1593005-1632175 GCF_000463585.1 Tarenaya hassleriana
TAGGGAAAGGACAGATGTCTTCAACGACAACAATACACATTGTCCAGATTTGTTATAAATAATTATATTCTAATTTTGCTTCAATTACGTTTGGAAAACTTTAAAAAAATTTAAAATAATTAGAAGATAATCCGAAGTTTCTAGCTGTCAAAACAAAAACTATTTATTTATTTGTCCGAATATCAGTATTTTTAAAAGGAAATATTGAAGACCACGGCATTGTCCTTGGTTTTTCCTTGGAGTAGATATCAAATGATCTTATTTCCAAAATATTTTATTTATAATTAACTCAGTGTTTTTAAATAAAAATTTCGGATACAAAAATAAGAATTTTAAGATCCAAAATAACATTTTTTAGTTTTTGGTTTGGTTTTAAGCGATTCGAGTTTAGAGAAATGGTTCAAAACTGAAATGAGGGTCGGCTTTTTAGGTTTGATTTTCATATACAAAACGAGATTTGATGCAGAAAATCGCATTTTTAATATATATATATATATATAGATAATATTAATTCATCAATTTGGATAGTAATAAAACATATATGTTTTTTTTTGGTTCAGGTGTACGTGAAGAGACTTGACGACCCGTATTCGAAGACATTCGAGAGATGTTCAACGGACACTTACCGAATAACGGGACCGTGTATGAGGGAAGTCTGTTACCTCCATTTCCTCAGGCAGGGATCCGACGGCTGGAAACCCGATAACGTCAAGATCTACGGCTCCTCCATTAGGTCCGTCACGTTCTATTTTAACGTCTTCTTACCTGACGCCGTTTGGTACGGCTTCGACGAGTGTCACCATTCCCGTAATGGCAACGTCAAGTCTACGACGGAGTCCGTTGCTGGTGGTTCCTCGGCGGCTTTCTAAAGTAGACGGGCCAAGTAAACGGCCGTTATTGAGACGTTCTCGCCGTTAGTAAAACGGACATGTATAATAAATGCTTGGTAATAATATTTTCTTTGGGATGTTTCATACTGTTTGAAATGGTTTTGTTTTATTGATAATAATAATAATAATAATAATAATAATAATAATAGAAAGAGTGAAACATAGAAGAAAATATTACAAAAAAACGAAATTATTATAGGAATAGTATTTGGTATGTTTTATTTGGAAACTGAGTTGAGATTTTGATGATTTTTGTGAAATAACATTCGAATTTATATATTTTGGATCACGTTTTATAAATGATTTTGGCTTAGAAATATTTATGGAATTCGATTATATTATATAGGATCTATTTCAAAAAAAAATTTGATTTAATATTCACGGGGTCAAAATCATGCGGACATCCGATCTTGTAACGAACACACAAGTCACGGATATCCGGACCTCGTGAGGCTTAAGATGGAGACATTATCGTCCAATAATTCAATAAGATTGAGACTGAGGTTGAGGTCGGGTATCCTACCTTGCACTCATACAAATAAAGATCCAATCCCGATTCGGTGGAATGGTCCGTACGAATTCATCCAACAAAATCGCCTTGTTGCCATCGAATGGAGCATTGTACGGTTCAAATGAAGGATTCTCATATACTGGTGTCTAGGAGTCTAATTTCTCGTGTCTGAATCTTTCTTCCACTTCCAATAGTATTGGAGGGGAGGGGGGGTTCCTCCGTTCTTATTTCAACAGTTTTGTTTCCTTCCAAATAAACTGGGGGCAAAATTTCCAAGGCTTTTCCAGTAACTTACAAAGGACAATAGCTAAATAATTTGGTTTTGGTTCCAATATGTTCATGAATGATCTTGTAAGGAGACAACAGACCGATGAAACATGACTGGATCCGCTTTCCTGAAGCTTCTACTCATCGAATGTGCTCAAGAATCCGCCCATGAAGCCAGCTCCGTTGCAGTTTCCGCACAGAATTTCCCGTTTACCCCTTCCAAAACAAAAAACAAAAAAAAAATATCTACACCATCGGGTTCATGAAGGACAAATCGGGATGAAAGATGAGGCGAGACGATGAAATCAGCTAAGAGGAAATCGCCTTTGTTTGTCATCAACAGCAACTAAGAGAGAGCATATCATTCATATCGAAGTACCCTTCTTATGATCAAGAAAAGAATATTCATTTCAGCAAGCAATGAGAGCGAGGAAGAAGGAAGTATCAGTAGCTCAAGGAGACGAACCTGCAGAGCCAACATATTGCACCGGCTTTGAATTGCCCGTTGAAGTGATCCACGGAATTAACACCACTTCCTTTACATTGAGAACATGCCACAGCACCTACCCATTTGAAATCAAGAAACAGGCAAACATTAACGAGACTTCGAGCTAAGCATAGGAACCCGTATGGTCAATTCTTCAAATTGCTAAAAAACGAGATCCATCGATCTTGGACACGACAAAGGGTGACTGAATTTAGCATCCGAGTAGGATAAACCGTCAGGAATTGTAATGGTTTTGCAGTGCTTACCGTTACCCTCACAATCTGGGCAAAGAATACTGTTCTTCTTGGTGCTTTGGTTATTATCCATCGCCTGTCAACCCGAGATGAAGAAAACGAAACCGTGATCGTTATTTTCGGGGTGAGGCATGGGTTAGAACCGTAAGATGTGAACAAGAATCCAAACAAATGGGACACAAGCCCTTGACAAAGAGAGTAATGTGAAACCTTCAAGCCACAAACACATGTTCTGGAACATCATAGATTGCTACATCCATTTATAAACTCTTGAAAACGTTTTAAGAACATATCTCTCGTCAAGTTACAATCTTTGACGATGAAACCGACGAAGATCTCTCGGAAAAAAGGCGCGGGAGGGAGATTAGTCGCTCACATTGCCTTGAAATTGACTTAGAACAAAACCAAAGCTCGTCACGCTGGAAAATCAAAGTGAAGGAATGAAATTTCTAACCTTAACTTCGAAAGATTGGGTTTTCGCAGTTCTTGTTCTTGAGTTCCGCAACACATCTCTGACAAAAACAACCTTCCGGGCCAAGGATCTATCGATTGCTAACCCTATGAATAACAAAAGCCAGTAAAAATTCTTGGACGAATCATCAAAAAGGACTCCAACTTATGCAAAAAAGGGAAAAAAGGGTATAAAAAAGTTTCAGAGTACCTGGGTTTTTTGGAGATTGGAGGGAACAAGTAGGAGAGAAGCATAAGGAGTTCGCCATTTTTTTTCCTCCTCCTCCTCTGGTCTGTGTGCGTTCTTGAAGCTTTATTACCAAACAAAGGTTTTCGAACACAGAAAACTGGTTGTGATTCTGTCCGAAGCGATAATCTTTACCCACAAGAGCAGATAAGTGACGCTCCGCAAACGGGAGTAAACTTACCAAAATACCCTTTTTCGGGGTTATTTTTTAAATATTTCTAAGCGTTTGGATAAAAGGGCAAATTATAATTGAAAACTAATTATAACCGTCGATATAAACTAGAAAGACATTGCGTGTAAGAGTTTTAGACTCGCATAGTCTACCATTGACAAAATATTTTTAGACTAATTGCATGATAAAAATAAAGAATATTGCACAAAATTAATTCTAATTTTTATTAATTAATATGAATAATTTAAATAACCTGAAAACACCAACAAGCATTAGATCTCCTTACTGATTAGATGTGATGAATCATAATATCCGAAATTAAAGAATGTAACACATAAATTACAACTACAAACAAAAATGGCTTGACACTGAAACTAGCCTTAGCATTAGGTTTAGATTTCATCAAGGATCATCTTCTTCTCTTCTACAGCCGAATCCATCTCTTACAAACTTCAAAAATTCCCGGTTTCGTCGAATCCACAGAGCTATAACCGATACATAAACCGACTCTCCAAAGGTCAAGTTTCGTCTATTCCCCCGTCTTACCAAAGCCGATGTCAGGATCGTCGTTTTTCGTTTCTTTCCTCAGTCCTTGGTGCAATGGGCGTCTGTACCGTGCTGGTCACATTTGTTATACCCTACGCTTTTCAGGAAATCCCGAATCTCTTTGGAGCTACTATTGCTTGCCTGCAACAATCTCTCGTCTTCCTCGTAGATTAGATACGGAGCCTGGCCCGATTTTCTCGACAGCAGTTTCTTCGCACCCTTCAGGACATGGTATTCCCAACCCTGAACGTCGATCTTGAGCAAAACGACGGGTTCTGAATCAGGGATCACTTCATCGAGAGGGATTGATCTCACTTGAACTTCTATCTCTTTGTTGGATTGGAACGCGAGTTTTGCCCCGACTGCCGAGACCGCGCTGTTGTCAAGCCGTCCAACCAGCTGGAATAAGAGAATGGATTCACATTACAGTATCAGTTAAACATGAACTATACAAGAAACCAGAGGAGAGAAAACCCGAATTTGATAGTGACGAAACGGGCTAAAGGAGAGAAACAACAACCAATGCAAGAAACCAAAGCCTCGCAGCTCATGAAAACCATTTTGGTTGAATCTACTGAAAGCCATTGGCAAGAGAATCACACACACAAATCTTGAACCGATGAGTTGGCTAGAGAAACAAATCACTTCAGTGTCCTAATTCAATCCTCAGAATCTTGTATGATCACTTAACTATAATGTCCTAATCCAATCCTTACTTGTCTAGATACCATCTATGAGCTGGCTAGAGAAACAAATCACTTCAATGTCCTAATTCATTCCTCTGAATCTTGTATGATCATATATATATACATACATACATACATTCATGCTAGTTACCACTTGACTATAATGTCCTAATCCAATCCTCACTTGTCCAGAAACCATTTATGCATTCGTTTAGCGTAATCCCAGAAAATATAAACAAAGATGCAAAAAGCATACCTTGTGAAAAGTTATGTTCCCATTACGATCTGAAGCAGCAGCTTCAAACACTGTAACCAAATGAGAAGCTCTATTGAACCAAATCCCATCGCAAATCCTCTGCAAATTCTCGAAAACCGGTTCGAAAGAGATGACCTTGAACCCCATGGCTGCAGCAGCAAAACTCGCCATACCCACGTTCGCACCAACATCGACGACGAACCCATTCTTCTCTTTTCCTCTAATCTTCTCAAGAACGTCTTGAATCGTAGCAGAGATGTCTGGTTTCCGAAAGGCCTTACCTTTCAGGAGCCTCACGATGTTCTTGTGCGGCTTCTCCGGCAAATTCCCAAGATCCGCGAGCGAGTATATAAATGGGTATTTGAGATTCTCCACTGTGTTAGCGATAACGGGTTTTGATTGCGGGCATTTGAAGCAATCGAATGGAGAGATTGTACGGACTGGGAAGGGGGTTCTAATGGTGAGATTGGGATTTGGGTTCTGTTGAGACGATGAACCGGAGAAGGAGAAGAAGAAGATCGAGGAGATGAAGACAGCGGAGAGGATGAGGACGAAGATCAGGGATTTGGGTGTTAGGAGTTTCTGGTTCCTCTCTTTTTTCCAAGCGTTCGCCATGGAAATGGAGAATATTTTCCCGGAAAGTGTGTTTCCAGAAAGAGATCTCGATCTTGTTCAAGAAAGAGAGAAAATTTCCATGGAAGGAGAAACGCTCGACGCTCGATTTCAGATCTGGGAAGAAACTATTGAACGGGGAGAACAAGAATGAGAGATCTGTGCTGAGAAATTGGGGATTCGTTCTCTCACAGTAAAAGGAAACAGAACAGAAGTGAGAACCAGTTTAAGCGAAGCGTAGAGAAGGCAGTCAATCTGTCCAATCATAGTTGACACGTGTATATGTCCGAATTTCTGTGTGGAAAATTCAGACTTTCTTTTTGATGCTCAGTGATTTTTGTATTGGTGTTTTAAATGCCGTTTAAGCGGTCTAATTAAATAATATTTATTAGATTATGGACCAAAAATAGAAATTATTATTTTCTTTTTGATAATGGACCTTCTTATTCATAAATATTTACGATTAATTTCTAGTGCTTTATTTAATAATGGGACTTCTAGTTTATTCAGGAATTCATGGTTGAAAACAATGATTTAAAAGGGTTTTTTTTTATTAAATCAAAGTTTCGTATGAAAACGAGAATGTTGAACAGTGGAGGACTCCAATGCAATAATTAGAAGTTAAAACGAAGAAGAAAATACAAGACAAACAAAAGACTCCTCCTTCGCCGACCCTCAAAAATCCCTCTCGCGATTTTCTATCGGCGGCGCCGAAGATTAACGTCGTCTCTATCACCACCACCACTTTCGTCTTCGTCTCTGTTCCGGTGAAATCTCTCTCTCTCTCTCTATCTCTTTCTCTCTCTTGTTTCTCGTTACTGAGGTTTCCTCCGATTTCAGTAAGGGGAGATAGAGGGCTTTTTCGTAACCCTCAGATCACCGGTCGATTTGCTCGTACTTATCGATTTTGATTATTTTATCTTTCAATTGGTTGATAGTGAGTAGATATGTCAGAGAAATTCTCGCCGACGCTACGGATCGGCGATCTTAGCGATTTCATTGCTCCATCTCAAGCTTGTGTCATCTCTCTCAAGGGTACCCAATCCACCAGCAAGAAACCCGATAGACCCCAGGTTCAAAATCCCAATCCTTTGCGAGAATTTCCAATATTTTCTGCTTGTACATGTTCAATTTGCGGGTTGCTTAGAAATTCGAAGATGGTTGCACGTATTCATCAGCCGGTGATATTTTTTTTTTTCTTTTTTCTGAAGGTTGTGCTTGCCAGCAAGCAGCAACAGACTGAAGCCGTGAAAATTTCTCTCAAGGATTGCTTGGCTTGCAGGTTAGTGTTCTCATGAACATCAATTACTGCGTTCATGGAGTGAAATGGTAGTGAATTCTTTCCATCTATGATGCAGTGGATGCATAACATCCGCAGAGACGGTTATGCTCGAGAAGCAAAGTTTGGATGAATTTCTTTCTAATCTTAACAAAGGAAAGGACGTGATCGTATCCCTTTCCCCGCAGTCGAGAGCTTCCCTCGCAGTTCATTATGGCATCTCCCCTCGTCAGGTTTTCAAGAAACTCACTACATTCCTCAAGTCTTTGGGAGTTAAAGCTGTGTTTGATACGAGCTGCAGTAGAGATTTAGTGCTTATTGAGGCTTGTAACGAGTTCGTGAATCGCTACAAGCAAGCTAATTCTCCGCATGATGAAACCTGTAGTCCGCCCCTTCCTATGCTTTCCTCGGCTTGTCCTGGTAATTTCACGGGCTGAACTTGTTTTAACTCACCTATGACTTTTGGGCCATAAATCAATCGATCTGAATGTTATGGGAGAGAGTTCTGATTCCAGGTTGGATATGTTATGCCGAAAAGCAGCTTGGATCCTATATTCTGCCGTACATTTCTTCGGTTAAAAGTCCCCAACAATCAATTGGAGCCACGATCAAGCACCATTTGTATCGAGCATTGGGACTCAGGCAAGCTGTTGCCTCATACTTTTTTTCTTTTTAATTGTTGTCCTACATCGAATTGGTGATTCGATTCAACTGTTGTGGATTCATGGAAATAGGTTGGAAGAGGTTTACCATGTGACTGTGATGCCCTGTTATGATAAAAAGCTTGAGGCTGCAAGAGACGATTTTGTTTTTCAAATGGGGTCGGAAGGTGGAACCCGTGATAATGAAGGTCTTGAGCAGACAGAGGTTGATTCTGTCCTGACAACTGGTGAAGTTTTGGATCTGATAAAGGTAAACAGTTTGAGTTCTGCTTCCACGCTAATGGCAACTGCTACATTGTTCATCCATCACAAACTAATTTTGTTTGATCTGTTTTGCAGTTGAAAGGAGTTGATTTTAAGGAGTTAGAGGAATCTCCACTTGACAGATTGTAAGAATGACTGTTTTTTCTTTTTCTCCTACATTTGGCACTTGGCAGCGTAGAATTTCATTCTGTTCTGGAAAAATGTGTCTTATTTCTCTCAAAACCCTTTCTTTATCCATGCATAAAACAGGTTGACAAATCTTTCTGAAGAAGGGAATCTTTACGGTGTTTCTGGAAGTTCCGGTGGTTATGCAGAAACAATATTCAGACATGCCGCGAAAACACTATTCGGAAAAGACATTAATAGTCCTCTTGAGTTCAGAACTCTCAGAAATTCGGATTTCCGTGAACTGACGCTTGAAGTAAGCTTTCGAATCTTGAAATTCCTGTACGTGGCTCACATTTATCAACTTTTTGCCTGACAATCTGTTTTTTTTTGCCCTGAAGGTGGAAGGAAAAACAGTGTTGAAATTTGCGTTATGTTACGGTTTCCAAAACCTCCAAAACATCGTCCGGAGAATGAAGACACGGAAATGTGATTACCACTTTGTGGAGATAATGGCATGTCCTACTGGTAAATAAATGTTCTACTCCATTTTTCTTGCTTTGAGTGTGAGAAGCCTTCTGTTGGAGAGGTTCTTGTTTGTCGGTCCAACGAATTCTCCATATTGTGATGAATCAGGTTGCTTAAATGGAGGTGGGCAGATCAAGCCAAAGCCGGGCCAGTCCCCGAAAGATCTGATCCAGTCTCTCGAAGCTGCATATATGGAAGACGTGAGTGGCCATGCAAGGGTAGAGTGTTTCTGTCACTCATCCTACGACTAATCTCTCTGCTAATCGGTCTTTCATCCATTGAATTCAGGTTCTGGCGGCAGATCCGTTCCAGAATCCAATAGCAAAGAGACTATACGAGGAATGGCTCGATGGGCCGGGTTCGAAAGAGGCGAGGAAGTACCTGCATACGCAGTACCATCCAGTGGTGAAAAGCGTTACAGCACAGCTTAGCAACTGGTAGAAAGGTTCGGGGACTTATAGGAAGTTGGATCATAGCTTGTGCGGGGTGGTTATGCAGGCGTCATCATTGCGGGAGAGGTTCAAACTTTGACAGATGGCCGGAGGAAAAGCCTGTTTGGAGTTGACTCCAAGGTTTTGCTCTCTCTTCTTTCTGAACAGAGCTTTGATGAGCATCCCGATTGGAAACGCCTTTCTTAATAGTTACTATGAGTAAACAGATGTGGAATCAACCAATAAATGTTATGTCTGGTGCTGGGCTTTCATATTTAGGGTTAGGGTTCATCTTCTGAAGAGCTTCTGAAACCACACAGCTGGACCCACTTTGATCCGACTTTGGGGGTTTGGCGTCAGCACCGATGGTTGACCCGTGGCAAATTCTGCAGTTCGGAAGGATCATACGCAGAGGTTTGATCATTTCCTATCATTAACTTCTCACCTTAGGTTTGTTCGTGTTTTTTATATAAACATGGATTCGTGTGGAAAGATCGAACTTGTTTACATGACGATATAATAAGTGCGCGTGTTTTGGTCATATGTAGCGGTGTAATAGATGGTTAGATGTGGTTTTTGGCTGTCTGATGACATGGTTAACAGAGTTGCTGTGAGAGCAGCAGCAGCTACATTTTCATGTAATGTCCATTAGATTGTGGTTTGATTGAACTGCTTGACGTGCAAATCTTGTTTGTTCTTTCGCAATTAAATGCGTGCATGCGTTTTGGTTTAGTTTATGCTTTGGTTCCATAACCTAATGATTGTTTAAATCACGTGCACCATTGTCTTAAAAATGACCCATCTTTGATGGAACCATCAATTATACCCACAGTCGACAGAAATATGGGTTTCTTCTTGCCTTCTTGAAGTCGACAGTTCCTGAGACTGAAAACTCGGCCCCATCTAAACAGAACCCACGACCGCTTACGAGGTAGCGATTCCCTGAAAAGCCAGAGCAGTTGATATCAGATTCAAGAATAGAAAGAGCATATGACTGTTCCATTTCGGGGAAGCGTTCTGCTGTCTTTTAGTGTTCGAAAAAACGAAGCTCTGTATCAATGGAGGTCTGAGAACAGAGGAAAGAGAGTAGAGAACGAATAACAGAATGCATGTATACCCTTCAAATTTACAGGTGTGTGAAGGCAGACATGAACTTGATGGATTGGACTTCTGAAGCAAAGAATGAAATAACGACCGTAGATGCAAGGACTTTAGCTTATCTCTCACCGAATGGCAATCGATTTCGACGTGCTTTGTTCGTTCATGAGATGCTCGATTGGAGACGATATGGATGGCGGATTTACTGTCGCAGTAGAGATTTGCCGGTCGAAATCTCAAAATACGTTGTCAGACCGAAATCTTCTGGAATCAGGAATCAGCACACTGACTCAACTTATGTACCGCATAATATGGTAATGTTTGGGCGAGTGAGTGATTGTCAACCGACCCACGAGAGCCCTAAGAGAAGCAGGATAAGGCAATGCCACTCCCAGAATCCATTGGCAGCCAATCAAACACAGCAGTTGTAAACAATTTTGATGGTGTTATTAAAAACATATTATAAATATATAATATATAGATGTAAAAAATGTCATGAAACACATGAATTTAACTAGGGGTGGTCATTTCGGGTTTCGATTCGGTTTTCGTTTCGGTTATTTCGGATTCGGTTTTAGCACAAAAAATTATAACCGAACGGTTAAATTTGGATCGGTTCGGTTATATTCGGTTATAAATAAACACTAATATATACGAAATAAATTACAAAAAAATCTTTAAAAACTTCCAATTACATCATAATATTAATTTAATCCTTTAAAATTATCAATCTAAACTAAAATACACAATATTAATTTTCCAAAATTCTCAAAATTTTGGAAAGTCTTCAAAAATTTCAACTACATTTTTTATCTTTATTTATTTTAAAAAAGTACAATAAATTGGCATTATATCAAAAATAAGATTTTAATCAAACAAAAAATTAACTTTGAAAGTTGAGATATCAATATATGAAAATTGAAAACGAAATTGTAAAAATATTACATAAATATTTAGAATAAAAAACTAAAAACTAAATAAACACTAATAACTATACGGTTAACCGCGGTTATTCGGTTATTAACCGAACCGAATCGAATTCAAACGGTTATTGAATTTGTTCAACCGATCGGTTATTAGATGAATAACCGAACCGAATCGAATCGCTGTAATTCGGTTCGATTTGGTTCGGTTATTCGGTTAATAACCGAGATGTTCATCCCTAAATTTAACCAAAGATATCGGAGTTAAGCATCGTCAACAGAAAAATTACGAACGATCACATATACACTCATATATATACACATACTTATACACATATAAACATACAAAGAGATATATAGAGAGAGAGAAAGAGGCTTGTACACATATTTATCGAAACCTTTCCACTCTCGCGATTTTCTCTCGGCGGCACCGAAGCGTCAACGTCGTCTCCATCGCTGCTGTGTCGTCTCTTCCGGTGAACTCTCTCTCTCTCTCTCGTTTCTCGCTGGTGAGGTTTCCTCCGATTTCAGTAAGGGAGATAAGGGACCTTATCGTAACCCTCAGATGATCCTCCAATTTGCGCGTAATTATTGATTTTGATTATTTTATTTTTCAATTGGGTTATAGTGAGTCTGGGAAATGGCAGCAATAAGCTTTAACCGTTCCGGAATTCTATCATTGCTTAATTTCCACCATCTTTCTGGTTATGATTTTAAAGTAATCATTGGAGATCTCATCCCCCCCTTTCCCCTTTTTTTCGCATTGTGGGTTTTTGACCCTTTCTCTCAACCTCAATCTGAATTTCTTACGTCGTTTTGGTTTTCTTGAGTTGATTGATTTGCTCCTCGTGCATCCTATATTGGGTTTTGCATATATGATGTCTTTGATTGTGATTTCTTGTATGGAAATTGCTGAATTCAAAATTTTGGAGGCATCTCTGTCTCTACGATGAAGATTGGTATATGTTGAAGAGTTGTTGGGTCTGGTTGATCATTGGCTCCAAAGTTTTAGGGTTTCCAAAACATCTAGAGACCACCCAACATTTTCATAATCCATGGTACTGAGTTTCCAATTGTTGTCACGTTCTTACAAGGTGTTTACGACGAACGCGAGGAGATAATATAAGTTGTGTCGGAGAGGATGAGATTAGTTGGGCTCACGGGAGGGATCGCATCGGGGAAGAGCACGGTCTCTAACCTCTTCAAGGCTAGTTACATTCCTGTTGTTGACGCCGATCTCATTGCTCGAGTAATCTCTCTCTCTCTCTTCAATGGTGAAGTTCTAGGTTTGTTCCCTCCAATTTCTGGGTGTTAAGCCTAGTTTTCTCGTAAACATCGAGATGGGTCATGGAAAAGTTGGTCTTTTCTGAATTCTTGGAAAAACGTGGTCATGTATCTTAGGACAAAAGGATTTCAAGTCAATCCAATGGGAGGCTTAGTTTGTTTGCTTGCCCTCATATTCATCGTTTAGCTCCTTGGTGTAGATTTGCCATGTGCATCATATGTTTTAACCATTTGCAAGGGATTATGTAGGTCTTACTTACACGTGATTTAGCAATCTTTTTTTGTTTATCAAAAGTGTGGAGTGTTTGATCTGTAGGATGTTCTAAAGAAAGGAACTCGGGGTTGGAAAAAGGTCGTTGCAGCATTTGGAGAGGAGATCCTACTGCCCAGTGGAGAAGTTGATCGCCCAAAACTCGGCCAGATTGTGTTCTCTTCTCCTTCCAAACGCCAACTTCTGAACAAGTATAAATTGGCGCTAACCTCCATTGATTACTGAACCTGGGTACTGGTAATCCTGAGCTTGGGTTCCTGTCTTTCATTCTACAGGTTGCTGGCACCGTATATATCTTCTGGTATCTTTTGGGAAATCGTGAAACTATGGGCCAAGGGTGCAAAAGTGATCGTTCTCGATATCCCCTTGTTGTTCGAGGCCAAGCTGGATAAATGGACGAAACCCATTATTGTTGTGTGGGTGAATCCTGAAACACAGCTTAAACGTCTCATGGAGAGGGATGGGTCGAACGAGGAAGATGCGGGAAACAGAGTGAACGCTCAGATGCCCCTGGAGTTAAAAAGGAGCAAGGCTGATATTGTGATTGACAATAACGGGTCACTCGATGACCTGAACGAACAGTTCAAGAAGGTTTTGTTTGAAATCAAAAGACCCTTAACGTGGGCCGAGTTTTGGCGTTCAAGACAAGGAGTTGTCTCTGTCCTTTCGCTAATTCTAGGCGTCTTTGTCTGCAAACGGTTTTACAATGGATCATAGCAGATGTTTTTGCTCGGCGGACTCGTTTCCTTCCCGAGGTTTCTGCTCTTGCCCGTGTAAGTCCTCGTCCTTGTCGGGTTTCTGTACTGCGAAAGTGGAAATAGTATATCCTGTTTAGTTGCATAACGTGATGTATCTGTGACTGTGATCTTAGACTTCTGTTATAGCTCGTGGGGGCAGTGGAAGAATCTCGGAACATTCAGACAATCGGGCAAATCAATCTTCTTTCTCCAAACCCTTTTGGTGTTCATTACGACAAAACTGCTTTTAAGTTGACACGCTTTAATAGTTTCATCAGGAGCTCCGTAAGATCTCTAACGATTAGGGTTTTAGAAGATCTGAATGCCAAAACATTGGATTTCTTGATTTTATGTTTGAAAGTCCTTTGTAATTGACATATCTATATCGATCAAAATCACACAATAATTTTTTTAAAATAATATTTTATTTATTTATTTATTTATTTTAATTGGTTGTTGACGGTGTGGCATCAAGTGAAGCCATGTGACATTGACCGTTGATATTTTGACTAGATTTTCGGATGATTGATAATAAGAAAAAAAAAACAAATTCAGAAGTTAAATATTTTGTTTTAAGAAATTAATAGTTTGACTGTGAAAATGAAAATGTAATTTATTTTAGAACAACTGATATTTATTTTGGTGTCTGTTATATTTATATTTATTTCATTATTTTTTCTAACTCGCCTTTCAAAAGGACCAAAAAGACCAAAAAAAAAATGTATGAGCAAAATACAAAGGTTGACACCTAACCGAGAAGAAAAGATTGACAAAACAGCAAGAACAAACCCTATTTGAACCCAACCCACTTGCTTGTGACACAAGAAACCTTTTTTCATCCTTTTTAAGAAATGCAATAATAGGATGACGTCAAAGAGAATATACGACTCGATTGCTTGATACGCAAGAAACAAAAGACCTAGAAGAAAACAGCCTTTGTTAGCAGTTGTCTTCGACCGAAAAGCCTTTGCCATCTGCCATTTCCAATGCGCCTTTACCCTTTCGTGGCTTGAACCACAAGGCGCACACCATATAGACCACGAAGTTGATCCCACTTAGGACAGCGAGAAGCCAGTAGAAGCAATCAAGCCGACCGTGGTTAATGTTGTCGGCCAGCCATCCCTGTCCATTTCCAGAACTTCCCGTCACCTTTTTCACCACAGACACCAAGAAGCTGCTCACGAAGAACCCCAACGATAACGTCGTCAAGAAAAGCCCGGTGCTCATCGTCTTCATTCCTTTGGGAGACTGGGTGAGGAAGAAATCGAGTTGGCCGGTGTATATAAACGCTTCGCCCGATCCTACGAGAAAGAACTGAGGCACGAGGAAGAACACGCTGATCGGTAGCGTTTTATTATAGTTATGAGTGACAGATTTCGCAACCGAGAGACGTTTTTGCTCTGCTAGAGCCGCAGCCGCCATTCCAACGGTGGACATGACTAATCCAATTGCCATTCTTTGTAAGTTTGAAAAACCTGAAATGTGTATATCCATATATATATATATATACATTACATCAGTTTAATCAAGAAATCGTTCGGGGAATAGTGATTGTTGTCATAATGTTTGCATTTCCTTACCTGGTTTGCCTTTCCATTTCTTCCACAGAGGCATTATGGCACGGTCATAGACCGCGAGAGTGACGAGAATGGCCGCGACGAAGAAAACCGTGAGGGAACCTGCTGGAATCACGAAGGTTCCGATGGTACGTTCCATGGTCGACGCTTGTTCGACGGAGAATGTAATCATTTGCGCGTACGTTGTCCAAAAGATTATGGTAGTTGCCCAAATCGGCAAGAGCCTGACCATCATTTTCACTTCTTCGATTTTCGTGACTGAGCATAGCCTCCATGGATTAGGAACTGCAGTACCATCGAGGTTCTGATCGAAATCCCCTTCCGCAACTATGGCTGCCTTGTCCAACAAGCTACCCAAAAAAACGAACATGGTTTCTTTTGAGTTTTCTGATATTTTGTGATCTTTGAGTTACCAATTAATCGATGAGACGATCGCTTACCGAAACTGGTCAGTATGATCGACCCGCAAACCCTCGGAAGAATCCTCGTATAGGTAAGCAATGCTTTGAGGCAAATCCATCTTTCTCTTTCTCGCGGCAACGGCCAGAACCTGTAAAATCTGCACGACCGGACTTCCTCGGCTCTTCTTGTATCGGTACCTTTTAGTCCCGGACAAGAACAATACAATGGCTACGACCATAGACACGGTGCAAATGCCATAAGCCCAGCTTCTCCCCACCTCGTCTTGCATGTACACAAGCACTGTAACAGCCATCAATGTTCCCATGCTTATGAAGAAGAAAAACCTGTCAAAACATCGACGCGGATAAGTTCCTTTGTTGCGTCCGTTAAAACAAATGAAACTGTAATAAGGGGTTGAAGGTCGGAACCTGTTGAAGAAATAAGCCATTTGAGACTTTTCCTTGGGATCTTTCTCGTCGAATTGGTCGGATCCGAATCCAGAGACGCTGGACTTGAGGCCGCCGGTCCCGAGGGCTATGAGGTAAAGCGCTATATAGAGAATTGTCATCTGGAAACCGCTTGCGGGATTGCAGTGTTCGCCGTGGTGGCACGGCGGAGGACGTAGTCCGGGCAACTTGGTCGCTAATGCCAGTGAACCAGTTCCCTATTTGCACCACACCATTTGCAAAAATGTCATTAACCTCTCACCATCCTGACCCATTAAACCCAAATCTATATATCCAAATTATATGTTTGGGAAATCTAAACCCTAAATTTTACGTTTTACAACTATGATGTTTATATTTAAATAAACTTAAATTTTGTAAACTACATCAAATTTAACTCTATAGATTGACATGACAATTGGAATATAATTTTGATTTTGACACATCGTTGTCACGTCATCCTCATGTAATAAATAAATAAATAATATATATATCATATTTTTTTTGTTGTAAAACTTAAATAAAAGATTCTCGAAAACGATTATTTTGGGTAGATTACCAGCATTTGGACGACGGCGAAAGCGGCGATGGTTTTGAAGCGGCCGAGGAAGGAATCGGCGAGGAAGCCGCCGAGCAAGGAGAGGAGGAAGGAAGTTCCCATGAAGTCGGTGACAATGTTTGCAGAGGTTGAGCTCGGCAGATGCATTGTCTCCATCAGATATGTCACCAAATTCACTGCGATTCCCATCGTCGACAGCCTCTCCACTATCTCTATTCCTGAATATTTGTTAAAACTCATTCGCCTTAATTAGTTGTATACATACATATATATACATATATATATATATAGTCCAAGCATAATAACAAAAACATCGTGTGTTTTGACCTAATTAATAAACCCTAATGATGTTCTTTTATTTTAATCATGGGTTTATGACAAAGGGATCGAGACACTACACAATCTCTATCTCTGTTCTGTTTCCCAAAGCCAAATCTAATCTGATAGTAATGATTCAAAGATTTATTGATTTTGGATATTACAGTATGATTGAGACAGCCATTATCAAACTCCTGGATCAGAATCTGTGTGGATGCAAATATATTCAATCATTGCAATTATTTTATTCCAATTTTGTGGGTCGAACAAACAAATTGTACAAAAAATACGTGTTGATATATATATATATATATTTATGTATATATATTAATAGATATAGCATGGATTAAAATGTCATGAAACTACCTCCAGATTTAAGATGTGATAATATTCGACTACGAATCTACGAGATGCCACATATATAAAATGATTTATCTTAGATTAAATTCACTTCCTAATGGAAGCCGAATATATTAATAATATTACCAAACAATGTATTAGAGGCGGGGTTTTTTTTCATAAGCAGACACGTGAAAATAAATGCTTGATCTAATCTTGTTTTTATTTTATTTTATTTTCTATTTGGGTTGAAAATGAAAAAAAAAATTGAATGGGACGTCGGATTTATCATTTATCCTACGTTGAATAATATAATAAAGCATAACTAATATATGTATATATATATATGTATATATATATATACACACACGAAAAAAGTGAATGAGTTGGAGATTTTGGATGGGGACTGCATGTGCAGTGTCCCCTTCTCCTTTTTAAACCTCCATTGGTCTCTCCTCTCCGCTCAACTAGAAAAAGCTAAACTAAGCGTGTTCACTCGTACATGCATACATATATGCGTACATACAAGCACACATGCATGCATGCATGCATACATACATGCACACGCATTTATATATACATAAAACAGATATGTATGCATATGCTCATCAAATGTGATAGGCTTCAAGATGGAACCCTTGTATAAAATTCGTAAAGTTTTGCAAGTGGGGTTTTTTTTTTCTCGCCATGCATACGCGCACACCACGTACACATATTGGAGATAGTTAAGATCTCATCAACTGTATATGCATGAACAATTAACCGCTTGTATGCACATGAATGCATGTATGCACATGTAAATTGCACATATGATTTAGGTACCCAATTGATTAAAACACGTTTCTAAGGCATTGTATTATGACCTAGTGTTTATGCACCGCACCTTTATGGATGAATAAGAATTCGCGTCCCCATGACACAATCTCATGGCATTGGTATAAAGCCAAGCAAAATAGTGATAGTGTTGTATAATTAAACCTCTTTGTGTGTGTATTTAATATATCTGCTTCTGTATGATGAGAAATACAAACGAAATGTGTAGAAGACGAACCGAGGATGAGAGCGGCAGGGATCCAACCACCGGTCTTGGATTTCTCGGCGGGGCGACCCTTGTAGTCCACGGCGTCAGCCACCGTCCAACCTCCCTTGTTCTCCTGAAACCGACACAACCAAATTCATACAAAGTGGCACAGGTAAAATGAATGTATAGTATTCAAGAAACTAGTCTAACCATTTGCTTCTTTAGGGTTTACGAGTGGAGAGAGAGAGAGAGAGAGAAGTAGAGAGATTCTTGCAAGTTTTGTAATGGTATTTTTTTGTGAGTTAACCTCCAAAGCCACACAAGCAAAATCTATTGCTGAAGAGCATGCCTTTATATAGCCACAAAACCACATAGAAGAGGTCGATCTTTTTTTTGTGTGTGAAAAAAGGGTCCCTCCACTATATGAAATTGAGACAGATCACAAAAGCCGAGATTTATGGATGAGGTTCATACACCCTTTTTTCCCCTATGAAGTTTCTAGGTACTTTTTATTTATTTATCACATTTTCTCTATTAATTCTATTTTAGTTTTTATATATGTCGTATATTGATTCTTTTTAGCCGCATCAATTTAATGTAACATGATAATTATAATGGTTGTGGCTCGTATACGTTATAAGTCATGTGGAGAATATCGTTGGACCTCTCGAATAAGTTAGACTATGGAAATATATGATCATACTATATATAATTGGCATCTATTACTTTCTATCAATTCATCAAATGCGGAAACGGATTGGTTTGATGTCTTAGGTTCAACAAATGATATCCCCAATAAAAAGATCATCACTTTGACATATTATCAATTTTTGTTAGATATCAGTAACTCTATATGGTTGACTTCGTCTTTTATATTAGTCTAGGTATTAGTTTATGATATCCGGTTATCCAAAAAAAAAATACAATCGGGTATATACTTTATTTTATATCTCCATCTGTCTGTTTACAATTATTTTTAATTTTATAGCATAAAATTATATAAAATCAAGATTAGCTTATGGTTAAGACTACTGTTTATTAGTGAAAAAAAGATTTTGAAGCATAAAAACCCATGATTAAGACGAGTACATAGTTATTATCATTTACCATGCATCAAAATTATATAAAATCAAGCTTAGCTTATGTCTCTGTTTTTTTTTTCTCTTACATTGTGAATAAACATTTTTTTTTTTAGTTTTGCGGGATCCGTAGAACATGCAACAACAACTAGATGTGATAAACACAGAGATCTCCTCCACTTCCCTTTCACCTTTACGCGCATGAACGTGGAGAGTTTGGATTTATTCAGAAACAATATTTATCAGAAATTTTAATGTCACACGTTCAATTTGTAATAATAGGTACCATTCTCCCACCTACTCGGTTCTTTTTCTTCCCATGAATATATATATATATATATATATATATATATATATATACATATATATTTTGGGAGCATTAGCGATAAACAATTTAGGTTTTCTTGATAGTTTACTTCTAACTGTAACATGAAATCAATGAAATTATCAAATTTTATATTATTTAGTAGTTATAATAACAAAAACTTAATAATCATCATTTTAAAATGTCGGTATGTATAACACAACATTAAAAATAATATTTCAACAGTAATTCTATACAGTCCTCACATGAAATTCATATAATATCTATTTTAATTTTGAAAAGTTAGCCAGAAATCGACTACATTTATTATAATTGATTGATTTGTTATAAATAGTTAATTAGAAAACAAAAAGATCGAGTGTTACATTATATCATCTATATTTATTTATTATAAAATAATTTATTTTGGGAGTGTGTGTATATATATGGGATTGGCAGACTAGGTTAGTGCTTCTAATGCCCCACCTAATAATATCGTGAGGCTGCAGTTGCATATCCTCTCGTTTTAGTTTTTTTCCCATTTTTGTTTTATTTTTTTTTGTTTGTTTTGCTTCTTTTCTTTTCTTTTTTTAATTATTATTATTATTATTATTATTATTATTATTATTTTGTCATTTTGTCTTTTTAGACAGCATGCTACCATTTGATGTTATGGGTATAGGATTTCAAGGAATATTCACTATAATGTGCCGTTTGTAAGTCAACATTGGAACACAAATTACGCATTCTGTTACATTTTATATCACTCATCATCATGTTATATCGTGTGAATTCATTTTTTATTTTTCTTATTAAGATTTTGATATTGCAGCAAATGTCGATATATATAACGTGCTCGTCGTCATCATCACCCATATTATTCATTTCCATATGTGGAAAAGCTAATGAAATCTCATATCGAGTAAAAACCAAACGGTGCTACCGTGTCTAATATTCATTACGTAACATCGTATAATTAATTGATGGACGAAAATATAATACAAATAGAATGTGTATCTTACGCGAATACTTTCTAATCTAAGTGATACTATAAACCGAATGTATATCCTAATATATCCGAATAATAATTGCAAAAAAAATATATAATTATTTCGAAATTAAAAATTTTATTTGCATTGTATCTATAAACTCTAAGCAAAACTGCATAGACACGTATTTTTGAAAAACATCCTGTCATGGCATGTTTCAGCATCGCTATCGAGGGTGAAGGTGGTACACATACGATGATCTCGCTCCAATAATCAAATGGAAGAATTTATTGAATATGTTGAATAATATATAGTTACGTGGACCATCACATAACAAATTTGAAATTTTATTATGTGATATCAATTGAGCCAACTACGAGATCTAAAGGTATTTATAAGCCTAAATAACATCCTAGAAACATACATATACGGGGCTAAATATCTAAATACCGCTATACAATTTCGCATTTTTCCTTCACCCTTTTTTCTCATGTTGTTCGCCCTTGCTGCTTTTTATTTTCTCTGAACATTTTAATATCAAATCACAATTTCAGGTTTGAATTGTGCGAATTTCACATTTGTATTTAAGCAAAAGAAAAATGCGTGCCCATTCCCCAAAGATCAAAAAATAGCAATAAAAAATTACAACCCCATAAGCAATAAATGGGCATGTGAGGAAAAGATGCATTGTATGGAAATATTATAAAAGGAGTAATTATCTGTAGTTAGGGCTTAATTAGGGTTTCTATGCATTATATTTATAAAGGAGTTAAGACCGAAGAGGACCAGTTGACTTTTGTGTAATCAAACCCAAAATAATTTCTATTCATTAATAGAAAAATGAAATTTCGGTGTACAAAAATTACTTTATATGGGTTTGGAAGAGATTATAAAAATCAATAAAGCCAATTTCATTTCATCAAATATTATATTTGTTATAACACAAATATAACGCATCGTGTTAGGGTTTAATAATATTTTGGGTAAAACCCCTAAAAAACCTCCAACTTACAAAAAAATATACAAATAAACCTTCAACTTGAAAAACTGTCATTCAATCCCCGAACTTGTAACTTGTCACTGAATAAAACTTCGAACTTGCAAATTATTGTTCTAATAAACCTTTGACCGGTTTGACCACAATTTCAAACGATCAGAAATCCACGTATTGACGGATTGCTGATGTCATTTTTTAAATTAAAATTGATAACGTGTATAAGGTGACATAAACAATCCGTTAATACGTAGATTTCAGATCGCCTGAAATTGTGGTCAAATCGGTCAAAGGTTTATTAGAGCAATAATTTGCAAGTTCGAGGTTTTATTCAGTGATAAATTACAAGTTCGGGGATTGAATGATAGTTTTTCAAGTTAAAGGTTTATTTGTATATATTTTTGCAAGTTGGAGGTTTTTAAGGGGTTTTACCCTAATATTTTTAGAGAAAAATATTCGAAATCTACCACACCACTAAACGTGGACATGCTTATAACAAGAGTTGACCGAAGTCCCAATAATTTGGACGTAGGGTCTTCATATCTCTCTTACAACAGTTTGTTTTATATGACACTACATTTTGTGGGGACATTACAAAATTAAATTCTCGGATTCGAATCCTCTTGTTCACTCGCATTATTCTGAAATTTAACCCTAATATAAAGATTTTCGGTCGTTTCCAATGCGATTTAGCGTTATATGATTCATATAGAGGTTATTTGAAGGTTAAAATCCTCAAAAATATTGCTAGAACCAATTGTCGTAATTAAGATATACAAAGGGAATTACTCAAAATTGATAATCTTCTCGGTATGTCTTGTACTTGCATTATATATAGAAATGGTTACGGAACGAATCTTCGGAAAAATAAAACGTTAACTTCGAATAACAATATCTAACCATCTTCTAAATAAAAACAATTTTCATTTTAAGAATCTTTGTTATAAAATTATACGGGGCTTATGAAGCCAGCCGTTGCACCCTTCACAACCCTAGAAGTTTGGTTTTGAAACTTGAGCTTGGATATATATATATATATATTTTTTGTTAACGTGGGGAACTGACTACCTACCCTTACAAACGGTGCCGAACTGGCCACCACCCGCGCCTAACAGTCCCCATGGACCTCAGTCCGCCGGACCTGGCCACCAGACGCGCCTAACGCTCGGGCCGTAGTTGGGCTTAGGCGTCTGCAGGTCAAACCCCCCGCCCACGCGCACGAGCCTGCAACACACGCGGAGGAGGTAAATCAACCCATTAGGATGGGCTGACAGGCGAGCAGGTCAAGCGTAAGGAAGAGCGATGTTGGGATTCGATCCCTCCACCTCAGAGTTGCTCACCCTACTCCCTTACCACCTGACCTGGCCCCGAAGGGCGAGCTTGGATATATTTGTCGTTTGATACTTAGATTACATTCGTTTCATCATGGTTTAGTTTGAGAATTTATAATTAAATTCCTAAGATGATTCTTGGAGTTTAAATGCCGCATGTCCAAATTAGGCTGGTTTAAAGCCACCTCTTCTATATACAAATAAAGTAAAATTTAAAAACATATTTGGATCGGATATTAGAAATTTGGATTATAGAATCAGGAGAATAAATTTGAGATTTAGATTGAGAATCAGTGAGCAGCCGCTGATCCTGAAGCAAAATAGTTTGACTTTCAGGATTCACAATCACGAATTTTCGGGACAATTTATTCGGGAGAGAGAAAGAAGTGGACATAACAAACGCACCGAGAGATGAATAATTAAGTTGTAGGGCATTTTCACCTCATGGGATTGTGGAAAAACCAATTTTATATGTAACAACAATATAAAAAATGTATATCGGATATTGATGAATAGAATTTAATAACTTGGATGGATGGATGCATGCATTATATGATATGGGTTTGCGTGTGAGTGTGTTTTATGATACATTATACATATCCTCTTTTTGTCCACTATCTTCTTGAAATGATCTTATTTAATCATTTCTCTTTTGACTTACTTTCATATATATATATATATAATTTGAAATTTATTGTATTTCATATGGATCTTGTGACCGACCTTTAAATAAAATAAAATATTTTATTTTTTATTTTCATAAATTTGGTTAGGATGAAAATAATGAACATGTTGTGTTGGCTAAATACGTGTATGATTGAGACGTAAAGGGGCACGATGAGAAATGGATAAATGGGAATTATCCTAATTTCCGATTATGCGAAGATATCTCATATCTATAAACAAAAGGTTAAAATTAATTGAAGCAAAAGTATGACGGCTCACGTTTATAATTAAATTTGATGAGCATTCTTAGTATTTTTATACAATAAATTAGACTAATCTCTTGGGATATTTCATGCATAAATTTTTTAATTTTCCATTATTTTTTTAATGATATTTTCCTAAGAAATTCTGAAATCAATGTTTCCTCTAATAAGGATAAAATCAATAAACTAGATTATGTAAAATTTTATTCTCATGGTTTTCGATAACTTTATGAAAATCCACCAAGAATTGGATACGGTTTTACATAATTCACACAATTCGAAATTAATATACATATCGGATAAGAATTATACCTGAATCCATTTTGCAACGGAATAACTTTGAAAAACAAACTAAATCGTTTGTTGTTTGTTTTCTCTTCTTTCTTCCTAATTTTGATAGATTTTTTTTTATGGATAAAATATGAACCAAATGTCCACTATTTATAAGGTAAGGAGAGGGGAATAAACTTAAATACCCATAAACTTCAACACCATAATAAATTCATTTCCATCATTGTAGTCAAGATCATATTGAAGTTTAAAAACACAAAATTACATGGGCCATTAAAATGTTATATTTCCAACATTCTCCCACTTGGCCCTTGTGATGATTTGATGATCTACAGTCTTTAAACGCGTACTTTTATATTGTATTTATCTGTCATCGATAACTTTTATTTGAACAACAAACGATTGAATCTTGGCGGTCACACATCATTTTATTTGAATATGATTCCTTCCAAGTATCACAAGCGTTTGTCATCCAAAACCTCTTTTATGGCCAGAAGTAACTATAGAACAATAATGCATATTATCTTTATCAACTTCATATGTACACAAATAATTTAATGATAATATGACTTTCAATAACAGAAACAAAACTTTATTGAATTCAAAATATCATGTATATTGAGCAATTATTTAAATTACAGCAACGACTTATCTATAATGCCCATACGATCAACATGAGCCTTAAAGTTCTTAGGCGGCAGTCCCTTAGTTAATGGATCCGCTATCATAAAATCAGTACTGATATGCTCAAATGATACTCTTTGTTTCTGCACTTCTTCTTTGACAGATAAGTATTTTATCTCCATATGCTTAGCACCTTTCGAGTACTTATCATTTTTCGAGAAGAAGATAGCTGCGGAATTATCACAGTAAATTCTCAGCGGCCTAGCTATAGTGTCGACAATCCTAAGCCCTGAGATAAAGTTCTGCATCCATAAACTGTGAACGGTAGCTTCAAAACATGCTACAAACTCAGCTTCCATGGTGGAAGCAGCGATGACAGACTGCTTTCCACTCCTCCATGATACTGCTCCTCCGGCAAGTAGAAACAAATATCCAAAAGTCGATTTTCTGGTATCAACACATCCAGCATAATCTGAATCTGAATAACCAATGACTTCCAGATTATTTGATCTTCTGTATGTGAGCATATATTCTTTGGTGCCTTGCAAGTACCTTAGAACTTTCTTTGCAGCTTTCCAGTGATTCATTCCAGGATTACTCTGGTACTAACCTAACATTCCAACAACAAAACTGATATCTGGTCGAGTACACGTTTGAGCATACATTAAACTCCAAACCACTGATGCATAATGAATATTTTCCATTTTCTTTCGTTCTAATTCATTTTTCGGACATTGTAAATTACTGAACTTGTCTCCTTTCTAAATTGGAACCTTTCCTGCAGAACATTTGTCTATTCTGAATCTTTCTAATATTTTGTTGATATAACCTTTCTGAGACAATCCTAACAATCTTTGTGATATATTTCAGAATATTTCTATTCCTATCACATAGGATGCCTCGCCCATATCTTTCATATCAAAATTCTTAGAAAGAAACACTTTTACATCATGTAAAATTCTCATGTCATTTGCAGCAAGTAAAATATCATCAACGTATAAGACTAAAATCGCATACTTACTCCCACTAACCTTCATGTAGATACATCGATCAACGATATTTTCTACGAAGCCATAAGATGTAATGGTATTATTAAATTTAAGATACCATTGTCGAGAAAGCTTGTTTTAGTCGATAAATTGATTTTCTCAGCTTACACACTAAATTTTCTTTTCCCGTGGGTATAAATCCTTCAGGCTGATCCATATATACTTCTTCCTCTAGATCACCATTCAAAAAAGCGGTTTTAACATCCATTTGATGAAGCTCTAAATCATAATGAGCAACTAAAGCCAATATAATTCTCAAAGAGTCTTTCTTAGAAACCGGAGAGAAAGTCTCTTTATAGTCTATGCCTTCCTTTTGGGTGTAACCTTTGGCAACAAGTCGGGCTTTACACCTTTCGATATTACCACGTGAGTCAAGCTTGGTCTTAAAAACCCATTTACAGCCGACTTTCTTTGCACCTTCCGGTAAATCTACTAAGTCCCAAACATTATTGTCGTTAATGGATTTTAATTCTTCTTTCATGGCATCAAACCATTTTCCAGAATTACAACTATTCATAGCTTGTTGAAATGTAGACGAATCATTATCAATGCTTAAGTCACATTCATGTTCTAGAGCATAAACCACATAATCATCTGAGATTGCAGATCTTCTTTCCCTTTCAGATCGTCTCAAGATGATCGGTGGTTCATTAATCTCCTCTGGTACCGTGACTGGTTCATTAATAATGCTTTCATTATGTGGGTTTTCGACATGCTGTTGTTGTATCGAATATCACGAGACGTTGATGTGAATTTCGGTACAAGAACAACATAAGGGATATCCGGTGTGAAAACATTATCCCGAATCTCTTCTATGCCAACTTTTCGTGATTCATCACTCCCACTGATTTGACCATTTTCAATGAACCTTGCATTGCCAGTCTCCATAATTCTCGTACTATGGTTAGGACAATAAAATATAAATCCTTTAGACTTTTCTGGATAACCAATGAAAAATCCACTGATTGTCCTAGGATCAAGCTTCTTTTCATGTGGATTGTATACTCTTATTTCTGCTTGGCAACCCCAAACATGCAGGTGCCTTAAACTCGGTTTCCTTCCTGTCCACAGTTCATAAGGTGTTTTAGGGATTGCTTTGCTAGGAACACGATTAAGCAGATAAGTTGATGTTTTTAATGCATACATCCACAATGAGAGAGGTAAAGAGCTATTACTTATCATGCTTCTAACCATATTCATTAATGTACGATTCCGCCTTTCTGCTACACCATTTTGTTGCGGTGTACCGGGCATTATGTATTGTGCACAAATACCCTTACTTTCGAGGAATTTCGCAAATGGACCTGGACACTGTCCAGTCTCATTATCATTTCCATAATACTCTCCACCTCTATCAGATCTCACAACTTTAACCTTTTTCTCTAACTGCCTCTCAACCTCATTGATGAACACTTCAAGTATGTTCACAGATTGAGATTTATCATGCAGAAGATAAGTATAACCATAACGTGAGTAATCATCGATAAAAGTAATAAAGTACCTTTCTCCACCCCACGTGGAAATATCAAAAAGTCCACAAATATCAGTGTGAATTAATTCTAAAAGCTGAGTGCTTCTTGTGGCCGCTTTCTTTACAGTATGTTTTGTCTGCTTTCCTTTGATGCAGTCTATACATACTCCTAAGTCACTAAAATCCAAAGATGGTAAAATTTCATTCTTCACCAATCTTATTAACCTTTCTTTGGATATATGACCTAATCTTTGATGCCACAATAAAGCCGAACTTTCATTGTTAGGTGCACTACGTTTAACGCCCATAATATTTTCAACATTAAACAAGGATTCTGAAAACTTTCTATCAAGATTAAAGCGATAAAGACCATCCATTAAAATACCAGAACCGAAAATGTGTTCATATGCTTCTTGTGGCCGCTTTCTTTATAGTATATTTTGTCTGCTTTCCTTTGATGCAGTCTATACATACTCCTAAGTCACTAAAATCCAAAGATGGTAAAATTTTATTCTTCACCAATCTTATTAACCTTTCTTTGGATATATGACCTAATCTTTGATGCCACAATAAAGCCGAACTTTCATTGTTAGGTGCACTACGTTTAACCCCCATAATATTTTCAACATTAAACAAGGATTCTGAAAACTTTCTATCAAGATTAAAACGATAAAGACCATCCATTAAAATACCTGAACCGAAAATGTGTTCTTGTTTATATAATTGAAAAATACCAGAACCAAACTTAATAGAAAAACCCAAAAAGTCCAATTTTCCAATGGAAACAAGATTCTTTACACATTCAGGAACATAAAGACATCCTTCAAGAGCTATGTGAAAGCCGGTGTCTAAGACCGATATATAAGTCCCAATGCCTTCTATACGTGCTTTCATCTTATTCCCCATGACCACGTGCCGTTCAGGTCCTTTTATGGTTTGGATCATACTGAATCCCTGTTTAATATGAGAAACGTGAGTAGTAGCACCTGAATCTAACCACCAAGTATTATTAGGAACTTCAATAACATTCGATTCAAAGCAAACTAAAATATTATGTTTACCTTTACTTTCGAACCATTCCTTCCTTTTCTGACAATCTTTCTTAATGTGTCCAGTCTTTTTACAGAAAAAACACTTGACTTCTTTCCGGACTCGACTTACATTATCTTTTATTGGAGCCTTATCCTTCCTTTTATCATTCTTCCCTGGTTTTTTTTATTATTATCGGCATTAGTTTGAACTGTAAGATGGACATAATGTTCTTTCACCTTCTTTAATCTCCCTTCCTCCTGTATGAGCATGACCTTCAATTCCTAAAAGTTCCATTTTTCCTTGATGGTGTTATAATTCACCTGGAACTGGCCAAACTCAACAGGGAGAGAGTTAATGATGAACTGAACCAGAAATGTCTCATTAACATCCATTTATATAGCTTTCAACTTTGCCGCCATATTAGACATGTTAGTCACATGATCATGGATAGACTGAGACCAGTCAAACTTTTTCGTAGTTAGCTCGCTCATGAGACTTCCTACAATCGACTTGTCAGCCAGATCCAACTGAGAATACTCTTTAATCTTTTGCAGAAATTCCTTTGCACTTTCAGTTTTAGGCATCGATGGCTTAACACTTTCCGCCATAGTGATCCTCATCAAGTTCAAACACAGCCTATTGATCGCCCCCACGATTCAAAGTTAATCCTGTCATTTTCTGAGCTTTCATCTGTTACGGCTGTTGGCTTTTCATTCAACAATGCATAATCCATATCATTGAAACCCAAATAAAATTGGATCTGTTCAGACTAGTCTGCATAGTTAAGCCCGTTGAACTTAACAATTCCATTGCCAGAAGCCATAAGGTTAAGTGAAGCAGAAATTTTATAAATATTTATCCATTAGTATTTCAAAAGTAACAATAATATGTACCAAAATTTACCTTTGGGCAATATTTCAATACATACATACAATCATTGATGCAAAATATGCTTTAATGGACATCATAATATTACCAGTTAAATAAGAATGCAATCTTTGGATATACATACTTATTAACCAAAATTATGTCCCTATAATATTATTAATCAAATGCATTGATCCATCTTTGGATGATCTAATAGCAATATGATAAATAATTATAATTGTTCAATTATTTATTTTGTCATACATTAGCATCCTTTTATTATGAACAATTAAAACATGCATATTTGGTTTGAATATTTATTTTAATTTAAACTAAATCACTTTGGTGACTAACAAGTTTAAAATATAAAACAAAAAAAATATTTTTAACCTCCATGTAACATGTATCTACATAGTTAATTTCATAAAGTATATAAACTATTATCCATATAAATTACTATATTATGCATAATATATATACTTATATGAAGATACAATAATAATAATAATACATATTGATATGTATTATAAAACATAGAAGTTATCAATATTAGTATTTCACTATAAATTTATTAATTTATTTGAAACCATCTTTATTGTTCAATTTTAGAACTCGCATTTGATATAATTAAAATGATCTTTAATATAGTTAATATTTGCATGATATTTTATAACTTTATGTTAACTTTTCATGCATATACGTTTTTGTATTCATATATTCAAGATATATATATATATATATATATATATATCTATATATTGCTATTATTATATAACAAATACGATTATTCATATATACTAATTCATATATATATATATATATACACTTTTTTATTCTGATGGTTTTCGATAACTTTATGAAAATCCACCAAGAATTGGATACGGTTTTACATAATTCACACAATTCAAAATTAATATACATATTGGATAAGAATTATACCTGAATCCATTTTGCAGCGGAATAACTTTGAAGAACAAACTAAATCGTTTGTTGTTTGTTTTCTCTCCTTTCTTCCTAACTTTGATAGATTTTTTTTATGGATAAAATATGAACCAAATGTCCACTATTTATAGGGTAAGGAGAGGGGAATAAACTTAAATACCCATAAGCTTCAACACCATAATAAACTCATTTCCATCATTGTAATCAAGATCATATTGAAGTTTAAAAACACAAAATTACATGGGCCATTAAAATGTTATATTTCCAACAGATTAATCTCTTGAAATCAATATCTAATACGAGATAATGCAAAACTAGTGTGATTGATAGTTCTAAGATATTCCATCACACATCTCATACATAATAATCCTAAATTAAAAAAAAATATTTTAAAAAACTTCCGGATGTTTTTATTTCTTTTAATAAAGTTTTAATCTTTATCATGGACAATGATTAATTTAATTTTTGTTAATCAAGTTTTGACATTTTCAATCTACATGTTCAAAAAGGTGTGGAAGTACACCACAGAGAAATATTAGATAAGTGACCTCTCAACTTGTAGATATTGCCTTGTTAAAGTTGATGACATGCCATTGTTCTCATTTCCTATGTTGATAAGGTTTTTTTTTTTGGTTTAAGTGCTTTGATTCCTCTTCAAAAAAGTTATATACAACTCTCTTTCGGGCAATTACAAAACAACCGGTGGCTAACAGATTCCCATGATTCAGAGGGTCCCAAAATACATCAATATTAGCTAATGCCTATCGTTCTCGATATCGCGTCAAGTAGTACCAGTGCTCAAGAAGTCGGCAACCCGTGCTCCGCCGATTTGAAACCTTCATAGAGAGGAGATTATCACGCATTAATCTGTCCATTTTGGCACAAATTGTTGCAATTGTTCTAGATTTTCCCCTAAAAATCCGATTGTTTCTCTCCCGCCAGAGCTCATGATAAGCTGACATTTGGGTGCAAAGTCTGGCCAGCATCGGTTGTTCACGATCCCTAGCGTTCCCTGGCTGCTCTATCCACTGCTGGCAGCTGAACAGATCATCCGGTGGCGAGCCCCAGCAAAGCCCTGCAATGGATGACCAAACCTGATTGCTGAAGGGGCATTTGAAGAATAAGTGTTCATGAGACTCTTGTTCCAAGTTGATAAGGTTTTGTCTCTTTGTTTATGAAGCGATAATATTTTTCTCTGTTGGATAAATGCATGCCAAATCCGTATTTAAAAAACGAAATCATATTGGAATCGGACTTTTTAATAATATTTACCAAAACAATAATCTGATTCCTTTTCTGTATCTTTTGATCATAAATTCATTAAATTGTATATATCATTAGTCATTGGTTTGGAATGAATCGCGAGTTATCATTAGCTTTGGCTAAACTAAAAAAAAACATATATTTTATACTGAAAATGCGATGAGATTAAATAATATAATAACGTAATTATCGTTTTAAAGGCAATACATTTTTTTTACCTAAAGGCAATACATTTAAATAAACAATATATGTTTTCTTAGAGTAACTTTTAATTCATAAAAAAAATATAACTGTTGATAAAATAATTCAATTTAAATTGTATAAAAATATACTAATATATAAATTTCAAAATTTTTTAGTTTTTAAAATCGCTTGTGTTTTACTTTTACACATGGGAAGTGGAAAATCGGGAGGGTATTGTCCTCTGCACCCAAGTGATTTTATTGTTGGAAAGCTTTAGTGGCACCAATAGTCTTTTTAATAAGCATGTGTATCTATATAATAACTCGAGTGCATGTCTTTTGTCTTTAATTTATGGATATGGATTGATATTTTTATATATATATATAATATTTAATATCTCTAGTTTCTTTTTATATTGGGATAAAATTTTTATTTTTATTTTCTGTAACGAAAACGTTTATATATAAATTATTCGACTATGTTAGGAAGAATAAACATGCAGTTGAGCTGTCTACTATTATATAAAAAAAAATACAAAAATATGTTCTTATGTTAGTTATATGTTTTAATAATCGAATTTTTTTATATTAAAAATAATATTTTTTTCAAAAATAAAATATTTTTATTTGACCATTTGGTTTCGATTTTGTCGTAAGAAATTTCGTATCAAATTAGCTATTATATAATAATCCATTCATAATTTTATTATATATTGTATATTTTAATGATACTCCTTTTGATTTTATATATCCGAATTTAAATGTAAATACTATTGGCAAAGAGATTCGATTACACAATTCAAACGTTTGGAGATCGAAGTAAATATTTGATATTATTGTAAAAATGGATTAAATAAGCAATTCATATATATACCACACTGTTTTGGTTGCATGGATTGATTAATATTTTAGTTTGATAGGCCACTAAGTGGAAAAGGCAAAGTGGTAACACATGGCGGGTTCCCATGTCAAATTCCTTCGAGTATCTCTCTTCAATTATTAGTCTAATAATTAGGATTGCTTCAAATTTATTAATCTATTTATGTTTTAAAATAACAAAAGATTTTAAAATACTATTACATTTACATAAACATAAACAATATTTTGTTAGTATATATATCATCGGATAAATAATACATAATCGTTAGATCAAATTAATTTATTATTAAAATAAATTAGATTAAATTATTTAAGATCAAATTCGAAATAAAATTTATTATATATTTTTAAATTAAATTAAATGAATCTAAATTGGATATAAATCTAATATATCATAATTATAAAAGAATAAAAAAACGAAGATGTTATTAATAATAAATATTTTATAATTTAAACGGGATCTGAATCAAATCGGAGTTTAACCTAAATCATATATTAAAACATATTAAGCGAATAATAGATCAGTGAAATAAACTATATAATTTTAATTCTAATGTTAAGAGAGATCTATTGCATAAATGCTTTTATGCTGTTCTATTGTATTTTTAAATATATGATGACTTGCTTAATTTCTGAGTGATGTTTTTTTTTATGGTATGATCGAATCACTTACAAAAGATAAACAAAAATGTGTTGAATGGAAGAGAATTAAGTTTATGTATTTTTATGCGTTATTTTCTCAAACATTGGCAATAAAAATTGTTTTTATAGTGACACGAGGAGTTTTAAGGGTATAAGTGTTTTTTACTCTTCCCTATTGAAAAAACAAAATCGATGAGGTTAAGAATTTTGTTGGTATTCTAAAAAAAAAAGTACAAACTTAAAATATGAGAATATCCCAAAAAAATACCTGAACTTCTCAATTTTCACAAAATAAAACTTAAATTTATTTTTTTATCAAATAAAATCTCAACTTCATTTTTCAATAAAAAAATAAATGCGAATTTTATAATCTGTAATTTTAATCCTATTGTCGACGTGACATTGCAACATCCTATGTGACAAGTCAATATTTTGACCGTATTTGACACATCATCATTCATATATATCGATATCAAAACGTCACATTAGCAATAAAATTAAAAATGATAAAGATTATAAAGTTCGGATTTATTTTTGACTGAAAATAAAGTTGAGATTTTATTTGATAAAAACGAAGTTTATGTTTTATTTTGTGAAAATTGAAAAGTTCAGATATTGTTTTGAGATTTTTTCTTAAAATATCTACAAAGTAATTTTTTCTTTTTGCAATAGAATTCTATTAGAACTCCTAATGTTTCTATTTCTTTTACAATTTTACATCTACGTTTACATGTGTATAAGTACATGTATCAACACAACTGAGCAGTGCGCGCATAAAAAATATATTATATTTATTAGAGGTGTCAATCGGACCAACCCGATCTGAATCCACAGCCAGTCCAAGAGTTTCGTACTCAGACTGGCTCGATTTTTTTCGGATGTAATAAATTAAGTCTGAAACTTGGTCATATAAAACTCTGAGTTCGGACCACCCCGAAGCCCGTTGAACTTAGTCGGAAAAAATTCAAACCCAATTTAGGTCTGACTCGAAAGCGTGAAACTTTTTGGACCTAAATTTTTAAGTCCGAAACATGCTATTTTTTTTTTTTGTAGACTTGGATCGAGTTTCAAGCTTCGGACCCAGGTTGACATCCCTAATATTTACCTTCTCCTGCGAGAGAGTTTGAGAAAACTGGGGTGGCTCGTACGTATATTTATCATATAAATTCAAAAGCTTTGATGGGTGTGGTGAACGTAGTGACGAGCCAAAACCATTCATTTTTTCTCTAGGTTCACGTTTGACTAATTATTATTTTTCTTTTTCTTTTTTAATTTGACTAATTATCATGTATTTGTAAAGAAAAAGAAATAAACAAAAATAAAGGCTATGTTCTTTTCATATATGCGATTTGGGCTCAACTTTATAATCTATTCATTCTGATTTCAATCGTGACATGGCATCTTTCTTTATTGTTGGATTTAACGTACCTTTTCATCGCATAGATATATAGACAAAAGGGTCGGCGATAAATATATTCGATCTTTGCGACCGAAGAGAGTCTCAAGTTTTACAAGAGGTTCATTTTTTTTTCTAAAACATTATTATTAATAAAAAATATATTACTTCAAAATAGACTGTTTCTCCCAAAATCCTGTAACAATTTGGATTGACAAAGGCGTATTTAAATAAAATTTGAAAAAAGAAAAAAAGAAAGAAATAGAAAATTTAAATACATTTGTAGAATTTGATAGCGGATATTATGGAATCATCCAAGATATTTTGTAATATATTATTCTGTTATGTTACTGCAGCAGACCGAAAATCCAAACAACTGAGCTTCCAGCTCTCAACACCTGATGAACGCTATCACACCTGCAAAACAAGAACAAGCACCAACAACGACAAAGCAACAACAGATCAAGTAGAACAAGACACAGAGTTACGAGTTCAGATCCAAGCAGTGTGCTTGGTCCTACGTCTCGGGAAAGGCCTGGGTCGTTTATTGCTTTTAGGGTTTGCGGGATTCAGGAAGCTTTTACAATCGTCAAGAACTCTCTCTTCTCTAAGATCAAGAGAATGGGAAAAAGAAAACTGAACTCTGCCTTCACACAATTAGCCTGAACATATACACTTAACACTCTTGCACTCAATTTACCAGACTGCCCCCGGAGTTGTTAAATCAGTAGAGCTCCAAATGCGACGTCGTCTTCAGATCTTTCAGAAACCTCTGCTCGAGTCCAAGGCTTCAATTCTCAGCTCTCTACTTAGGTGAACTTACAGTGTAAATTGCAGATAACTTCTTCATGTTACCTTATATGTACGTTAGAATTTATTGTATATATGGGTATCAAAGCATACTGAAAAGGCAAGGGAAAACACCCTAAGTTTCAGAATTGAGAAAAACAAATCTATAAAAAAAAATTATAATTGGCAACTCGTATTTTCTTGGTTGAAAAGTGACCGATCCATGAATATGAATTCGTTCTTACTTACAAAAGTAGAATACCCCTTTTTCGGGGATCATGCCTTCTTGAGAAGAAAAAAACTGCCAAAAAGGAAAGGAATGAAAGGCAAAGATCGGAAAAGCTTTTCCAAAATTGTAAGTATTTGTGTTATGAATGAGATTTAAAATATAAACTACACCGACCGCATATTTAAATATGCATGTGTAAGTTCCATAGGACAGCCCCAAAATTATATGACTCAACCGGAAAAAGAGAGAGCAAAGCTTCTTCTAAATCCGGGTTCGAGTTCTCATGTGGGTAGAGACATTCACGTAGACTTTTCCGATCTTTTGATAAATTTCCAGATTATAAAAAAAATGTCTTAGAGGAGTGGTTCTTCCTCGCAACCTCAAGTTCGTAGGTTATCCCCTATTATGTGTAATTAGCTCTCTATAATAGTGATTAATTTATCCAAAAAGATGAAATCCCTTTTTTGTATGTAGAGACTTACGGTCAGTTTTGGTTTTTGAAATATTGTATTATTTTTTATATATTTCATTCTACCACTCACTAAAAAAATGGTCTTTTATTTTTCTTAAACATTCATAAAATAAATCATATATTTTTCTGAATTTACATTGTGGGGCTTTGAATTAAGATTTAAGACCCAAAAAAAAGAAACAGTGTAAAGACGTTATTTTCTTTTTCTATTTATTCTTTTTAGGTGTGATGGTGCAAGGCATTTCCACAAAGGCTTTTTAAAGCTCGCCTGATGTGTTGATAGTTTTTGTTGGACTGGGCCTTAAGCCCTTTATTTTTAATTATACCTATAAATGAATATACTGAATTTTCAATTGGGCCTATAAATGCATATACTGGTTATGGTTGCATAGAAAGAAATTGGAATACAAATCGAATCTCGATATTAAAAAAAATAAAAATTGTTATACCATAAAAAGGAAAAATAATATTTTTCTACACAAATTTAATAAAATATAACTTTTTTACATATTTTTAATTTGACAAAAAACTATGTTTCAATTCAAAAATTTTCAAATATCTACATGAATTATTAATAAATTAACAGTAATTCCATACATAATCATTTTTTTTGTTAAAAATTCCATATATAATCATCATTTTGGATTCTATTAATAATGCATTAGTTAGATTATAATTACAACTACGATATACGTCAGCGTATTAGTTAACAGAATCCAAATTTTTTTAACAAAAATGATGATTATATATGTAATTATTGTTAATTTTAATAATTCGTGTCACTTCGGCTTGTGACTCAATTCCTCCATTTATGTACTTCCACCTTTTTCACATTCGTTCAACCCACATATTTTGTCGTTTTACATTTGATTATAACTTAGTACCTTTTTATAATTTGATCCGTTTGAGAGTGTTCTCGGTTGATTTTTAGATTAGCCCGATCGATCCGTTTATTGGACCGTCCGGTCAGCCGAAATTTTTTTCTAGGTCCTTTGGACTTATTCCAGATCTTTTGAAACTATAGTCAGGGTCCAGCTTAAGTTCAGACCGTTCGCTATGTCTGTAGCCTAGACCGTTCGGTCCAGTCCTGGACCTGGACTTCGTCTTCTCGGCGAGATCCTGCCCGACTTTCACCATTTTTTACCAAATTTTGATCTGATTTCAATCCCGATTGCTACCCACTCATTATTCAACATCCCTAGGTCCTTAATCCTTGCAGAAACACTAATCTACACCATTAATCATGAGAATTGAATCTCACAAACCCAACTCAAAACCACTCACCTCAGATTTCTGCAATATGCGATCTTTTCTGAGCTTGTGCAAGTTCCTCAAGTTGTTTCAGGCCGTGGAACTTTCCAGAACTCATCTAGTGATGCTCCTCTTCTATTTTCCGAGCTCGTCTTGCCTTGAATCGACCACTCTCGCTCTCACTTTTCTCTTTTTCGGATTGCAGGTTTTTGGGCGCAAATGATCGCATTGGCCTGTTCAAGGGGTTAAAATGATGTGTTTTTGCGAGACTTTTGGCCCTAGAACAAGTCAGGGGGCCAGCCCGTATCGTGCACTAGACAGGGGTGGCGGCTGGTTGCGCATGGAGACAAGTCATCGTGTAATAATCGCAACCAAAAGGTGCCAGCTCGACAGGTTTTGTGTCACCGAGCCCAGACCGGCCGGTCCAGGTCTGGACTGGTCGGTCCAGTTGCAGTTTTTGTTCATTTCTTCGTTTTTCTGGTCCAGTCCAGATTGTCTCTGGTCCGGTCGGTCTGGACCATGGACCGACCGGTCCGGAGTCTTGGAAATGTGTTTTCGTGCGATTTTTCATCTATTTTGACCCGTTTTAGCCTGATATTTAGTTCGGCTTCCCTTTATCCATTTCTAGGTCTTCCTGGAAATCTTTCGATTCCAATCCCTCTCAAACTTATTATTTGTATCCCTGGAAATCTTTCGGATTAAATATTTTCTTACGGGATTCGAGATATTACAGTATGTATGTAAACATATATATATATATATATATAAATATTTTTATATATAAACATTTATATATGTATATATATTAATGTTACGTAATAGCAGAAGTCACTACAAGAAAAACTGTATATACCGACGGACTATGCGACGGAAATTCCGTCGCGCTAGATATTTGCGACGGACAACGACGGTAATGGGACGGATTTGCATCCGTCGTAACCCGTCGCTCAATCCGTCGAAAAATTTCGACAACAACCGACGAATATTTCCGTCGGTAATTTTGTCAGACGGATTGCGACGGACTGCGACCGATATTTGCGACCGAACTTTCGTCGGAAAATTATGCGACGGAGTGGGACGGATATATTGCGTCGCACAAACATAGCGACGGATGGGGACAGAATTTCCGTCGGGACTGCGACGGATTCGGTGCGTCGCAGGTAGTTAAACACGTTTTATTCGTTTTGACCTAATTCCGTCGCATTCTGTTGTGCGTCCGTCGCAATATTGGAGTCCGTCGCATTTCCGTCGCATTTCCGTCGCACGTTCGAACTCTATTTAACAGCCGCGGCATGTAGTCTCTTTACCAAAGAGAAAAAAAAATAGAAAGTGTCAAAAGAAAAATGTCGTTTTATTCTCGACAATGGATGTATGAAAGAATTGATTCTATTACGAATCAAATCTCAAAGCAATATGAAGAAGGATTGCAAAATTTTATGTCGTTTGCCACGTCAAATCAGTCGTATTTGGAGAGCGAAAAGCTGCCTTGTCCGTGTGTAAAGTGCCAGAATAAAAAATGGCGGAGTTTGAGTGAAGTGTGGAATCACTTATATCGTAAAGGTTTCATGCCGAATTATTTTGTTTGGCTTGCACATGGAGAAACCTATGATACATCATCATCACAAGATGTACATATGGTTGGATATGAAGAAATCAATAATACGACGTCGGAGATGACATTTGGAGAAGAAATAAGGAATCCATACACGGAAATGGTGAGTGATGCATTTCCCAACATTGTTCCATCGCCCCACATGGAGGAGGAACCTCTTAGTTTCATAATAAGATTCAGGTGCAGTGTTACCTTCTGGGAGATAATGTTTAAACATCTGGGTGAAACCGTCCATACACCTTTCTGGAAGATTATAATCTGTCTTCATATTCATCAACTGTGAAGATAATGATAACCTTGAAAGACCTTCGACGCATCCATCGTATATCGCCGTATTCGCCGTATGAAGCATACCATAAAACCTTTTTGCTTCTACGTTGGGTTCCTCCTCCATGTGGGGCGATGGAACAATGTTGGGAAATGCATCACTCACCATTTCCGTGTATGGATTCCTTATTTCTTCTCCAAATGTCATCTCCGACGTCGTATTATTGATTTCTTCATATCCAACCATATGTACATCTTGTGATGATGGAGTACAATGTTCCGCGTGCCAGCGCATATGTGATGCAGTCTTCTCGGATTGATATAACCGCTTTAATCGATCCGTTAATGGCATATAAAACATTCTTTTAAAAGGAATTAACTTGCCTTTTTTTGAAGATTTCCGTCGTGGTCGGTATCTGTCTTTGTTACAGAACCGACATTGCATCCTAAACATCCTAGAAAAAGTCTAGATGTGTTTCTTCAGCCGCTTATTGAAGAGTTGACCAATTTGTGGCTCATTGGTGCCGAAGCATATGATGTGTCGATTATGCAAAATTTCTTACTTCGTGCCGTATTGATGTGGACCATCAGTGATTTTCCAGCGTATTCAATGTTGTCTGGCTGGACAACACATGGGCGGCTAGCTTGTCCTTATTGCACGGAT